>NC_058080.1:190453753-190769170 GCF_014858855.1 Bufo gargarizans
CCCCCAAACAGATAAGTTTTAAAACTGCCTGTTGTCGTTTACCCCTGGCTGTGCTGAAGTTGGTAGTGAAGGTGTTACTCTGACCGGATGAGGATCTGGTAGAGGATGAGGAAGCAGAGTAGGGGGAGGAAGCAACAGGAGGCAAACTGAAGCGCCCTGCAATCCTCGGTGGTGGAAGGACATGCGCCAAACTGCCATCTGCCTTAGGCCCAGCCGCCACTGCATTTACCCAGTGTGCTGTTATGGAGATATAATGACCCTGACCATGCTTACTGGTCCACGTATCCGTAGTCAGGTGCACCTTGCCAAAGATAGCGTTGCGCAGTGCACACCTGATTTTGTCCCCTACTTGGTTGTAAAGGGATGGCTTGCCTTGAAAAGTATTGATGGCTGGGCACGACGTACTGTGGGATAGCCACCGCCATAAGGCTATTAAAACTATCCGTCTCCACCAGACGGAATGACAGCATTTCAAGTAACAGGCAAGTAATTTAGAAATGCTGGCATTTAGGGCTAGGTATCGTGGGTGGGTAGGGGGGTACTTTCTCTTCATCTCCAGTGTTTGGGATATGGAGAGCTGAACGCTTCCGTGGGACATTGTGAAGATGCATGGTGCCCCAGGTGTTGGTGTTGCTGGCAGATCCTCTGTTTGTGGGGTGCCAGGTGGCACTGTCACTCCAGAGGTGGATAAAGAGGCTGCGACTGCAGCAGAAGAGGAAGCAGGAGGAGCCAGAGACCTTTCTTGGTTTTTGAGGTGTCTACTCCACTGCAGCTCGTGCTTTGCACTTAAATGCCTGATCATGCAGGTTGTGCTCAGGTTGAGAACGTTTATGCCTCGCTTCAGGCTCTGATTGCACAGCGTGCAAACCACTCGTGTCTTGTCGTCAGCACATTGTCTGAAGAACTGCCACGCCAGTGAACTCCTTGCAGCTGGTTTTGGTGTGCTCGGTCCCGTACTGTCTAGAGGATGGCCGCTCCGCTTTTGCACCCTTATACCTCTTCTGCTGTGCTAGTGGATCTGTGCGACCACCGCCTGTTCCTCCGAACTACATTGGTCACTCGCATGACCTTGATTCCATGTGGGGTTGAGGACCTCATCGTCCTCCACATCATCTTCCACCCAGTCTTCACCCCTGACTTCCGTGTCAGTCTGCACACTTTCAAAAGCCCCAGCAGTTGGCACCTGTGTTTCGTCATCATCCGAGACGTGCTGCGATGGTCCTCCCATGTACTCATCTTGAAAAATAAGTGGTTGGGCATCGGTGCACTCAATCTCTTCCACTTCTGGGGCAGGGCTATGTGGATGGCCCTGGGAAGCCCTGCTAACAGAGTCATCAAAAAGCAGAAGAGACTGCTGCATGACTTGAGGCTCAGACTGCTTGGCTGATTTGCAAGGGGGTGAGGTGAAAGACTGATGGACATCGGCTGCAGGTGCCAACTGTGGTCTTTCAGCAGGAGACTGGGTGGGAGACAATGTAAAGGAACTGGATCCACTGTCAGCAACCAAATCTACTATCGCCTGTACTTTTTCAGGCCTCACCATTCGTAGAGCAGCATTAGGCCCGACCAAATACTGCTGCAGGTTTTGTCGCCTACTTGTACCTGAGGAAGGGGTTTCACTTGTGCGTGTAGCTGGAACAGATTGACTACGTACTCTTCTGCAACAGGGGCTCCACCAGCAGCACCACAACCTGGGCCACGTCCCTTACTTGACGCTCTCCTCATATTTTTTGAATTTAGGATCTTGCCCTAAATGGGTGTTTAATAGTAGAAAAGAACGACAGTATGTAAAGGGTATATCTCACACGTCCTGAACCAGACTAGGCCTGAATTAAAGATTTCTTAGCACAAAATAGCTGTATTTCAAATGGCTGTATTTCTAATGCCAAATTCAAACCCCTGTATGTATAGGGGGGATCACACACGCCATGAACCAGTGTAGGCCTAAAGTAAATATATCTTTGCACAAAAAGGCTGTATTTCAAATGCCTGATTCAAACACCTGTATGTATAGGGGGGATCACACACGCCCGGAACCACTGTAGGCCTAAAGTAAATATATATATTTGCACAAAATGGCTGTATTTTAAATGACTAATTCAAACCCCTATATGTATAGGTGGGATCACACATGCCCTGAATCAGTGTAGGCCTGCAGTAAATATATCTTTGCACAAAATGGCTGTATTTCAAATGGCTGTATTTTAAATGCCTAATTCAAACCCCTGTATGTAGAGGGGGTAGCTCACAGGGCCTGAACCAGTGTAGGCCTGAATTCAATATTGGTGCACCAAATGGCCGTAATTAAAATCTCTGAATGTAACCCAAATGTATTAAGAGTGTATCTCACAATGACATCTGCATCAAACGCTGCCAACTAATTTTTTTGTGCCAAAATGAGTGTTTGTTTTAAAACTGAATTTGACAGCAGTATATAAGCCTGTGCTGATGCTGCAAGGCCTGAAAATAGTGTTTTTTGTCAAAAGAGTGTGTTTTTCAAACCCCATAAAATGATGGGTGTATTTCTACCTTAAATTGCACACTGACTAATACAGATGTTGTAGATTGCCTAAAAAATATTTTTTTGCTAACAGAATATGAAAGCTGTATATATTAAACTTGAATTTAACACTTGCAGATCTGGAAAATACAGTTTTTTGAAAAAAAAAAAAGTGTGTTTTTCAAACCCCAGAAAATGATGGGTGTATTTCTACCTTAAATTGCACACTGACTAATACAGATGTTGTAGTTTGCCCCTAAAAAATTGTGATTTGCAATGTCCCAAAGCTCAGATGCAGTGCTGGTGCACTGAGCATGCATAAAATGGCCCCCGCCGCCACCCACCTAACTAACAGAATTCTAAAAGTTAGTATTTTTTGGTCAATGAGCTCAGGGCAGGGTAAAACAATAGTGCCCTGCACCCACACAACTATTTCTATGTAGATCGCTGAGTTAGATTCTCTCCTATTCTCTCCCTGAAATCACCAGTCCAGCAGCATCCTCTCCCTACACTTGTAACAGCAGAGTGGCGTGCAGCGCTACATGACTCAAGCTTATTTAGAGCCTGGGTCACATGCTGCTCTGGCCAATCACAGCCATGCCATTAGTAGGCATGGCTGTTATGGCCTCTTGGGGCAAGTAGTATGACGCTCGTTGATTGGCTGCTGTGCAGCATTTCAAAAAGCGCCAAGAAAGCGCCAAACACCGAACCCGAACTTTTACAGAAATGTTCGGGTCCGGGGTCCCAAAATCCTAAAGTTCAGTACGAACCCGAACTTTACAGTTAGTTTCCCTCAAACTTAGTAAAAAAAACTCTTATGTCTAAGATAATTAACACCACACATGATTAGTTTAAATAAATACCGAATGTATGTCTAAAATATGTTAGCAAGATACATAATTGGTGTAATAAATACCACGTGTTATATAAAATACATAATGACCTATCAGTTTGTGGAACCCTTAACTTTAATGAGTCCTTATTATAAATGGAAATGACTGTGTGCATTTAGTTTACATATGTTCGCATGGACGATCTGCAAAAAAGATAGAACATGTCCTATTCTTGTCTGATTTGCGGGCAAGGATAGGCATAGTTACAATGGATCTACAAAAAAAACAAACGGATGCAATATTGATGTCACACGGACATCATCTGTATTTTTTGCAGATCTGTGTTTTAAGGACCCCAATATACTACAGTATTGGCAGGAAATATATTTATCAATCACTGGTTTGCAACATTTTGCAATTTCTTTCATGTGCATGAGTCCTTACACTTACACTAAGCCTGATCAGACCCTTGGGGTCTGTCAGGCGTAGATACATGGCAGCCCGATAGGGGAGAGAGGAAGCTCCCTCTGTTAATCCCATGGATGCCTCGGGTGGCTACTGACCGCGCCATCTAAGGGGCTAAATGGCCGTTGCAGCAGAGTGTCAGCTGTATGTTATAGCTGACACTGACTGCTTATGGCAGCAGCTTCGGAACTGAGCCGCTGCCATAAAAAAATTCTGCCGCCCATAGGGGGGTGGAAAAATGGGGAGAGGGGAGTTGAGGCATGGATGCACAGAGGGGGCACAGAGGGGCTCAGAGCCAGGCTTGGACTAGCCCACAGGGGTACAGGTTAATCCCCCGGTGGGCCCCTGACCAAGGTGGGCCCCCTGTTTTCCACCCCATGCACAAGTGGCACATAACACAGTAGACTAACTGCACTGCATATAGATAGACAGTGTACAGCACCTCAAACAACCCAAGTTCATATAAAAAACTGGGTGGAATATTTAAGAAACTACCCAGTTTATTAATATAGACCCATTCATGTGGCTGAGAGGACTTAGATTGGGTACACATTACTTTTATGTCATAGTTTTAATGTTTATAAAAAAGTATACGTTAACGATTAACGATTCTGTGGAATCCGTCACCATAGAGGATAAAGTATACGTTAATGTATATATTTTTTTTTTTTGCTGGACTTTGCAGGATGGCAAAATGTGGTACACTACGCTTTCCAATACTTTCCCATACTGCAGACTCCTGCAAATAAAATGTACATTTTAATGTATATGGGTTTTTTACAATGGTACTCTATGGTATGTCCAAAGTATAGCATCTGTCTGAGGTATCCGTTAACATATAGTTTTTTTTGTGTATGTTAGATGTATGATAAAAACGTGATGTGACCCCCAGCCTAATAGTTACAGAACAGAAAAAAACTGGAGTGAGACGCAATGGGTAGGGAGTAAACTGGGGGGAAAGATGATGGTGGAAGTTGGAGGGCAAGGGGTGATAGAGGGCGCCAATGGAACACCTAGGTGAAGCAGTCAGAGATTAAAGGTAAAAGAGAGAGAGCAGTGATAGGCTGCAACACACATAACCAAAAAAATGGCACAGACTTACCAAAGTTGATAAACCGTATATCTATTAGGAATAAAGCTAATTTTTAGTTTAAGTCCTCTGGGTCATCATCTCTTTGGATGCAGTGCTTTTAACATACTATAGGCAGTCTCGGCGAGGGAGAAAAGGGTGTCAAGTGTCTTGAGCTTATCTTCTACACTCCCCTCCCTAGTGAAGTAAGTGGATTATGCACTGTTGTGCCCCGCACACTTGTTGTTCTAATAGTTACAATTGCCAGAAAGCCAGTATCCTCTTTTCCCAAATACTATCTAAATCCACGGCACACTCAGATAGTGATATATTTGAAAATAATATTTTATTGTTGTGTCCAACACCAACTTGGTTATAATGTAACAAAGAAGCAGGGCCAACGTTTCGGTCCAAACCGGACCTTGATCACGGCCTGTAGACAATACAGAGATATTTGTATAACATCAGTGGGTTGTTGGGTCACAATAGTCGAATAAAGTATATAACAAAAAAGGCAGAGAAAGTCCACATTTAGAGAAAGACTCATATGTAGTAAGAAACAGCTGAATAGGTATTAGTCTAACCAATAGTGGAGAGGATGAACCAAAAAGCGAGAGCTGGTCAAATCCATGTCATATATCGATATTTTTAGTAGAAAGTTATTGACAACAGAAAGAAAATTTATGCAGGTATATACATTGTTTGTTTAATTTTAAACATGGCATAAAAAGGCATGGATGACCAGCTATCACCCGTGTAGTTCAAGCTATCCACCATGGAAGTGTCAGACAATCAATATATTATTTCTATAAGGATAACAAGCAGTCTATAGATATCTTATACTATAGAAAGAGCAGTGCTATGCAGCGAAAAGATATATGCAAAAATTCAAGCAATATTAACATTCAGAATAAGGCCCAAAATATAAGTCAAAAAGGGGTTAGGAAACTAATCATGTCCTTACCTATGTGCTATGGAGACAATGTGTAATCGTTGGTGGTATAGGAAAGACTGTCACTGTGCAGTCAATTTATAGTGGGCAGCCTCGTGGAGATCGGCGTCTGACGTCATCGGTCAGCGTCTGGTTTGTATGTGGAACGCAGAGCGCACAGTTAAGGCGTCATGACTAGGGTCTGGTTATGTATTGAAGCGCAGAGCGCCCTAACTGCGAGTTGCGCATGCGTTAGTTTGTCTCTAATATCGCCCGCGAGAACACACAACTCCAAAGCACCAGGTATATTGATGAAGATTTAAAACAAATTATGACATCATGATGTTAATAGCGACAATACAAACGGGAAATGAACAATCACGTCCAATATTGAAAATCATGAAAGAAACATTCATGGATTATTGTCAAACCAATCAAGATCGACATATAGTTAAATTTGATAATGTTATTCATCGCGAGCTGTTCGTTTCGAAGTGTAGGTCATCGCCAATCTTGTGTCTTGAATTTTTTATAATATAGATCATCATCAATCTAAATTTCCAGTCTCGATCCTCATAAATCACATTGGATGTCTGGATTAGTTACAGTGCTTTACAGTGCTGGATTAGTTATGTTAGAACAAGATAATGAATTTATGAGAATACAGAGACCATTAGATAAGTGTTAAAAAATTATAATAGACAAATTGATACAATTACTACAAACAGTAGCATTCATCAATTATGAAATTTATCAGGGTTTCATAGTGACGGTCATCATAATTCTGTTTAGATGGCGTTCATAGAGTTCCATCGAATCATCGTAAAACAATATTTTGTGGTGTCAATTAACATCAATTGGTTATAGAATAGGATACAACAAGAATTAGTATATATTGGAAACAAAATAATGAATTTATGAGCCTACCTAGACCTATGTATCAGCGCGTCTAGATAGGAAAGAGATGGAAAAAGCCATATGGTTATTACAGACAGTTGCAATAAAGGGCCTAATTCAAAAACATATCAATGTGCATATTATATTGATTATACTTGATTAATCATATTAATAGGTCAAACTCGCGATTAAGTCCGTGCGGTGTAACCGTCTTGAGTTCATAGATCCAGAAGGACTCCCTTTTCCGTAATAAAAGTTTACGGTTGCCCCCACGTCTTGGCATTGGTACATGGTCTATAATCTGAAATTGTAGCTGACTTACCATGTGTTGTAACTGCAGAAAGTGATGGGGAATGGGAAGTTCTGCCTTTTTACACCTAATATCAGACTTGTGTTTGCTGATCCTATCGCGAATGGATTGGGAGGTTTCGCCAATATATGCCTGGCCACACGGGCATTTGATCATACAGACTTCATAGGACGTTGCGCAAGTGTAATAGCCTTTAATGTTATAGGTTTTACCAGAATGAGGATGAGAAAAAGTGTTACCTTTTTTCACGTTGGTACATTGGGCACAGTTTAAACAAGGAAACGTACCATTTTTGGAGGGAGCCAAAGTGGGCTGTATGAATTTAGGTTTCAATGGACCAATGTCAGCATGAACCAGGGAATCTCTGAGGTTACGTGGGCGCTTATAACACATTCTCATGGGATATGAGAATTCTGAAATCTCTGGATGAAATTTTTTGAGTAATGGCCAGTGTTTACGAATGATTTGGTGTATCTTGGGTACAAATGAATGATAAGTAGTAATGAATGGTATACGTGGAGCAGGAATCGATTTATTAGATGGCGTAGTATTCAAGACTATTTTTTTAAGCTCAGTGTCTAGGAGTGATTGGGGATAACCGCGTTCCCGAAATCTTTGGGACATTTCCTGTAGACGAATCTCCCTGGTGTGGGGCTCAGTCACGATTCGTCCAACTCGCATGAATTGAGATTTTGGTAACGATGTTTTGGTGTTATGGGGATGGTTACTAGAAAAAAGAAGAAGGGTATTTCTGTCGGTGGGTTTTTTATAGAGATCCACCGTTAGTTTGCCATCCGTTTTTACTATTAACGTATCTAAAAAGTGAACAGAATGTTCACTAATAGTAACCGTAAATTGTAGATCCGATGAGATGTTATTAAGAAAATGAAAAAATTGGTCAAACGAATCGCGAGTGCCATCCCACACCAGGAAGATATCGTCAATGTAACGACGCCATATTTTACAATGATGTTGAAAAGTAGAATAAGAATACACATGTACTGTCTCAAAGTTTGCCATGTAGGCGTTTGCATAAGGGGGGGCTACATTAGCCCCCATTGCTGTACCCTTCCATTGTACGTAGTATTCGTCACCAAACATGAAATAATTGCGTCGTAGCACTAATTTTAGTAGATCGATACAGAAATTCTGTTGTTCGATAGACAATGACGAAGTCTGAAGAATATTAGAAACAGCCTGCACACCCCCATCATGAGGTATGGATGTGTACAGGCTACACACGTCCAGTGTCACCAAAAAGGCATCTTGGTGCAGGGGACCGATATTAGAAATGATACTTAGAAAGTGACTAGTGTCTAGGAGGAATGAGTCGTTTTTTTTGATCAATGGAGTTAAGATTTTTTCCAGATAGATGGACAGAGGTGAGAGTAATGAATTGGTAGAGGCTACAATCGGCCGACCTGGTGGTTTTTCTAGATTTTTATGAATTTTAGGGAGTGTATACAGTACTGGCATCATCGGGTGTTCGTTATGTAAGAAGTTAAATGTAGCTTTATCGATTATGCCCTGTTGTAAGGCGGAGTCTAAACATGAATTAATTTCCTTTTGAATTTTATAGGTGGGATTAGATGAGATTAGCTCATATGTCTCTGTGTCTGAAAGTTGAGTTTGAATTTCGTGAATATAATATTTGGTATCCATAACAACTATGGCCCCGCCTTTATCGGCGGGTTTAATGGTAATGTTAGAATCATTCATCAAAGCTTTAAGAGCTGTATGTTCTATATTGGATAAATTCCCTGATGTTGGATATGTACCTCTTTTCTGAGCATCTAGTACCTGTCGTATTTCTTTATCAACAAGATCAATATATGCTTCAACACTATGGTCAGATTTAGGAGGCATGAAAATACTTCTGGATCTAAGGCCCAAGTGTGACACAGACAGATTATCTTGATTGGTAATTCTATCGCTAGAAGTTGATGATGCAAAATGCGCTTTTAACCGCAAGGAACGATAGAATCTATATAAATCTTGTGTTAAATCAAAATGGTGTAGAGAGGAAATAGGACAATAGGAGAGACCTTTAGAGAGAACCAATATCTCTGCAGGAGATAAGGTTCTGGAGGAAATATTGATTACTAGGTCACTACCTGGGACCTGGTCTGCATAGGTGGTGTCTCTGTTTCGACTGGAGTGTCGTCCCCTCCGTATCCTCTTTGTTTTGGCGGGAATGGTTCCCGCGCCGGTTGAAAAAACGCTGTCTGCGATAAGTCGGTTTCTCGCTCCCAGAGGAGGAAGACGCATAATCCGCATATGAGTAGTGGCCATACGTATTCTGTTCTTGCCATTGCCATCTATACACACGGTTCAGCTGGTAGTCCTCTATATCGCGGATATATTTGGATCTTTTGGTCTGTTCTATGTATTTACGATGATCTTCTAAGGTTTTTTCAATTTGATTTTTTAGGTCAGTGAGATCCTGGGGAGATGTGGTAGCTGAGAGCTAAGTCTCAATGGCAACAATCTTCTCTTTTGACTCAAGAATAGATTTCTGTAAAAAATCTATGCTAAGGACAATAATGTCCATAGATCATTTGTTAAGTATTGTTTCAAATTTGTCACAATAGTCCTTATTAGTCGAAAAAAGGTTAGGTCTTAAATGGATCTCAGTCCAGGGTATATACTCCTTTATTTTGGGACGGTGTGCCTTCCAATTGTTTGACTTCCTCTTTTCCCAAAGACCTGCCATCTCAAGTTGCTGCAGGGAATCCCATTCTCAATCATCCTGTAGCTTGCTGCTGTGTGAGCAGGTAATATTTGGATGTATCTGTATGGCGGGCCCCCAAAATAAATGTTACTGGTGGGCCATAGACAGCCCAGTCTGACACTGCTCAGTGCTATACCTACTTGTAGTCTCTGATCTCCAATGACAGGATCTGTGGAGATCAGAGCCTGCAAGCATATTTACGCTCTGATTGGTTGGTCTGTACAGACTAACCAATCAGAGTGATCTCTGACAAGGGACTGCTCTGATTGGACCCTTGTCAGCAGCTCCCTCGTCTCCTCTGTTGGGGAGAATGGAGGGTCCGGGGCTATGATGCTAGTGTCACAGCCTCCGGTAAAAATCGGGGCGTACCTTTACACCCAGGTGTGCAAAATTTGTGCTCATCTGTAGAGTTGAGCGGACACCTGGATGTTTGGGTTCGGCAGGTTCGGCCGAACTTGAAGAAAAAGTTCAGGTTCGGGACCTGAACTTGACCCAAACTTGAACCTGAACCCCACTGAAGTCAATCGGGACCCGAACTTTTGGACACTAAAATGGCTCTAAAATAGTCCTGGAAAGGCATCAAAATGTGTCTAAGAGCATGGCAACTGTTCTGCAAAAAAATATGGATAGGGAAATGACTTAAAAAAAAAAAAATAAAAAATTAAAAATAATATAGATCTAGGAGTGGGAGGTTGAGGAGGCGGTGGATGTGGCGGTGTAGATTGACGTGGCGGTGTAGGTGGAAGCGGCGGTGAAGGAGGAATAGGTAGCCAACACTGATTTGTGTTATTTTTATTTTTTTAAATGCCTATTCTGCACAAGGTACGGACAAGTCCTGTGGGATCCATGCCTGGTTCATTTTAATAAACGTAAGCTTGTCCACATTGGCTGCGGCCTGTGATAATGCTCTCTGCTGTGCTAAACACACGTTCACACTATACACTAGCTGCAGGGCAGGTCAGCACCTCCAAGGCTGACAAAGCTTTTCCACATTTTGGCCATGCTAACCCTGCCTTCTCAGGTGCTGGCGGTGCCCCAGCTGTGTTGGCGACCTCTTCCTCCTCCTCTGCCTTCGCCTTGTGCTTCCACTTGTCCCCCCTGTCAGGTGGGAATGACATCAGTAGCGTACGCTTGTAGTCGAGCATCTTCCGATCAGTAACAGATGTTTTCATTAAATTTAGTTCTAGTCAGCAATGCAGAGCAGGGGTTCATACACGGAAAAGTGGCTTCATGTCACCCAGCAATAGAACAGACAATTTTGAGAGGTTTAGGCCCCTGTCAGCAATGCAGAGCAGGGGATCATTCATGGCAAAAGGGGGTTCTTGTCACCCAGAAATAGAACAGAGGATTTTGAGAGATTTAGGCCCCTGTCACGGAGGCACAGCAGGGGTTCATTCACGGCAAAAGGGGGTTCATGTCACCCAGCAATAGAACAGAGGATTTTGAGAGGTTTAGGCCCCTGTCAGCAATGCAGAGCAGGGGATCATTCATGGCAAAAGGGGGTTCTTGTCACCCAGAAATAGAACAGAGGATTTTGAGAGATTTAGGCCCCTGTCACGGAGGCACAGCAGGGGTTCATTCACGGCAAAAGGGGGTTCATGTCACCCAGCAATAGAACAGAGGATTTTGAGAGATTTAGGACCCTGTCACCCAGGCACAGCATGGGTTCATTCACGGCAAAAGGGGGTTCATGTCACCCAGCAATACAACAGAGGATTTTGAGAGATTTAGGTCCCTGTCAGCAATGCAGAGCAGGGGTTCATTCACGGCAAAAGGGGGTTCATGTCACCCAGCAATACAACCGAGGATTTTGAGAGATATAGGCCTCTGTCACCGAGGCACAGCAGTGGTTTGTATACGCCAAAAATGGTAAAATGTCTCCCGACAATTGAAAATAAGATTTTTTTCAATTTAGGGCACTCAAATTGGCACTTTTTTGCATTAAAATGGCTCTAAAATAGTCATTGAAAAGGCTAGAGGGATGTAAAAGGCAGTAAAATGTGCTTAAGAGCATGGCAACTGCTCTGCAAACAAAGGTGGATAGGAAAATAACTTAAAATGAAATAAAATAACTAAACATTACAAATTATTAACCTGCAACTCAGAGAAGGAGGTGGAAATGGAGTCGGAGGTTGAGGAGGTGAATGTGGTGTTGTAGGTGAAGGCAGCAATGGAGGAGGAGGAGGTAGCCAACAATGTTTTTTTTTTTTTTTTTATTGGGGTAGGTAGCCCCCAAAATATTGTGAAAAATAAAAAAAATTAAAAAAACAAAGAAACATTGCACTTGAGTACAAGAATGTATGTTTGATGGTGGTATAAGTGTCTAGTCTGCACAAAGTACCGACAAGTCTTGTGGGATCCAAGCCTGGTTCATTTTAATGAACGTCTGTCTGTAATGACGCCTCCTGCCTGCAGGGCAGGCCAGCACCTCCAAGGCATACAGGGAAAGCTCTGGCCATGTGGACAATTTGGAGACCCAGAAGTTGAATGGTGCAGAACCATCAGTCAGTACGTGTAGTCGTGTGCACAGGTACTGTTCCACCATGTTGATCAAATGCTGCCTCCTGCTAACACGCTCCATATCAGCAGTTGGGGCCAGTTGTTGCGACAAGGTGACAAAGCTTTTCTTCATGTCAGCCATGCTAACCCTGCCTTCTAAGGTGCTGGCACTGACACAGCTGCGTTGGCGACCTTTTCCTCCTCCCCTGCCTTCGCCTTGTGCTTCCACTTGTCCCCCGGCGTCAGGAGCGCGTCTACCAGCGTGCGCCTGTAGTCGCGCATCTTCCGATCACGCTCCAGTGAGGGAATTAAGGACGGCACATTGTCTTTGTAACGGGGATCCAGCAGTGGGGCCACCCAGTAGTCAGCACACATTAAAATGTGGGCAACTCTGTTAAAATGTGGGCAACTCTGCAGTCGTTGCGCAGGCACTGCAGCATGTAGTCGCTCATGTGTGCCAGGCTGCCCAGAAGTAAGGACAAGCTGTTCTCTGTGGGAGGCGTATCGTCTGCGTCCTCCGTATCCCCCCAGCCTTGCACTAGTGATGTGCCCGAGCTGCGTTGGATGCCACCCTGCTGTGAACATGCTTAATCCCCATCCTCCTCCTCTTCATCCTCCTCCTCCTCGTCCTCCAGTAGTGGGCCCTGGCTGGGCAAATTTGTACCTGGCCTCTTCTGTTGCAAAAATCCTCTTTCTGAGCCACTTCTAAAAGACTGGCCTGAAAGTGTTAGAGATGACCCCTCTTCCTCCTCCTCGTCCTGGGCCACATCCTCTTCCATAATCGCCCTAAGTGTTTTCTCAAGGAGACATAGAAGTGGTATTGTAACGCTGATAACGGCGTCATCGCCACTGGCCATGTTGGTGGAGTACTCGAAACAGCGCAACAGGGCACACAGGTCTCGCATGGAGGCCCAGTCATTGGTGGTGAAGTGGTGCTGTTCCACAGTGCGACTGACCCGTGCGTGCTGCAGCTGAAACTCCACTATGGCCTGCTGCTGCTCGCACAGTCTGTCCAGCATGTGCAAGGTGGAGTTCCACCTGGTGGGCACGTCGCATATGAGGCGGTGAGCGGGAAGGCCGAAGTTACGCTGTAGCGCAGACAGGCGAGCAGTGGCAGGATGTGAACACCGGAAGCGCGCACAAACGGCCCGCACTTTATGCAGCAGCTCTGACATGTCGGGGTAGTTGTGAATGAATTTCTGTACCACCAAATTCAGTACATGCACCAGGCAAGGAATGTGCGTCAAACCGGCTAGTCCCAGAGCTGCAACGAGATTTCGCCCATTATCGCACACCACCAGGCCGGGCTTGAGGCCGACTGGCAGCAACGACTCGTCGGTCTGTTGCTCTATACCCCACCACAACTCCTGCGCGGTGTGGGGCCTGTCCCCCAAACACATCAGTTTCAGAATGGCCTGCTGACATTTACCCCTGGATGTGCTGAAGTTGGTGGCGAAGGTCTGTGGCTGACCGGATGAGGAGGTAGTAGAAGAGGAGGCAACAGGAGGCAAAGAATGATGCCCTGCGATCCTTGGTGGTGGAAGGACCTGCGCCAAACAGCTCTCCGCCTGGGGCCCAGCCGCCACTACATTTACCCAGTGTGCAGTTAGGGAGATATAGTGTCCCTGGCCGTGCTTACTGGTCCACGTATCTGTGGTTAGGTGTACCTTGCCAAGGATGGCATTGCGCAGTGCACACTTGATTTTATCCGATACTTGGTTGTGCAGGGAGGGCACGGCTCTCCTGGAGAAGTAGTGGCGGCTTGGAACGACGTACTGTGGGACAGCAAGTGACATGAGCTGTTTGAAGTTGTCCATCTCCACCAGCCTGAATGACAGCATTTCAAAAGCCAGCAGTTTAGAAATGCTGGCATTCAGGGCCAGGGATCGAGGGTGGCTAGGTGAGAATTTACGCTTTCTCTCAAAGGTTTGTGAGATGGAGAGCTGAACGCTTCCATGTGACATGGTGGAGATGCTTGGTGACGGAGGTGGTGCTGTTGGTGGCACATCCTCTGTTTGTTGGGCGGCAGGTGCCAACCTTCCTCCAGAGGCGCAGGAAGAAGCCGAGGCAGCAGCAGAAGAGGGAGCACGAGGGGCCTGAGCCCTTTCTTGGTTTTGAAGGTGCTTACTCCACTGCAGCCCGTGCCTCGCATGCCTGGTCATGCAGGTTGTGCTAAGGTTCAGAACGTTAATGCCTCGCTTCAGGCTCTGATGGCACAGCGTGCAAACCACTCGGGTCTTCTCGGCAGCACATTGTGTGAAGAAGTGCCATGCCAGGGAACTCCTTGAAGCTGCCTTTGGGGTGCTCGGTCCCAGATGGCGGTGGTCAGTAGCAGAGTCTCTTGGCGGCAGGTGTTCTGCTTTTGCCCACTGCCTGCCTTTGGTGTGCTCAGTCCCTGTTGACAGTGGCCAGTAGCAGGTGAACTGTTTTGGCGACGGCTGCTCAGCTTTTGCACCCTGCTCCCGCTTTTGCTAGGCTGTTGGCTCGGTCTCACCACTGCCTCTTCCTCCGAACTCTGAAAGTCAGTAACACAACCTTTATTCCATGTGGGGTCTAGGACCTCATCATCCCTTGCATCGTCCACTCAGTCTTCCTCCCTGACCTCCTTTTCGGTCTGCACACTGCAGAAAGACGCAGCAGTTGGCACCTGTGTTTCATCTTTATCAGAGACGTGCTGAGGTGGTATTCCCATGTCCTCATCAGGAAACATAAGGGGTTGTGCTTTAGTGCTTTCTATGTCTTCCACCCCTGGGGATGGGCTTGGTGGATGACCTTGGGAAACCCTGCCAGCAGAGTCTTCAAACAGCATAAGAGACTGCTGCATGACTTGAGGCTCAGACAGGTTCCCCGATATGCACGGGGGTGATGTGACAGACTGATGGGCATGGATTTCAGGCGCCACCTGTGCGCTTTCTGCAGAAGACTGGGTGGGAGATAATGTGAACGTGCTGGATCCACTGTCGGCCACCCAATTGACTAGCGCCTGTATTTGCTCAGGCCTTACCATCCTTAGAATGGCATTAGGCCCGACCAAATATCGCAGTAGATTCTGGCGGCTACTGGGACCTGAGTTCAGTAGGACGTGTAGCTGTGGCAGAACGGCCAAGTCCTCTCCCTGCACCAGAGGCTCCACCAACACCACCACCACGACCATGACCGGGTCCCTTATTAGATGTTTGCCTCATAGTTAGCGTTCACAAAGCAAAGTAAAAAGTGGTTAAGTATGTTAAAAATAATTAAGCATTAATATAAACCCTGATGTAGGGTATTGCACACTATATTCTTTTTTTTTTAATCTATATGACAGCGGTATTTGTGGCCTAAATGTGACACTCACTTATGCATGTCTTATCTCTGATGTGCAGTATATCAGAGGTTTTTTTCACCGCAGTAACCAAAAAGCCGTATTTATAGCCTAAATGTGACAGTCACTTATGCATGTTTAATCCCAGATGTGAAATATATTAGTAGTTTTTTTTTTACCCTAACCAAAAAGCTGTATTTCTGTCCTAAATGTGACAGTCACTTATGCTTGCCTAATCCCGGATGTGAAGTATATTAGAGGTTTTTTTTCACCCTAACCAAAAAGCTGTATTTTTGTCCTAAATGTGACAGTCACTTATGCACGTGTAATCCCAGATATGCAGTATATTAGAGGGTTTTTTCACCCTAACCAAAAAGCTGTATTTCTGTCCTAAATGTGACAGTCACTTATGCACGTGTAATCCCAGATGTGCAGTATATGAGAGGCTTTTTTCACCCCACTATGCCAAAGCCGTATTTATGACCTAAATGTGACAGTCACTTATACACGTGTAATCCCAGATATACAGTATATTAGAGGGTTTATTCACCCTAACCAAAAAGCTGTATTTCTGTCCTAAATGTGACAGTCACTTATGCATGTGTAATCCCAGATGCGCAGTATATTAGAGGGTTTTTTCACCCCAGTATGCCAAAGCCGTATTTATGGCCTAAATGTGACAGTCACTTATGCACGTGTTATCCCAGATGTGCGGTATATTAGAGTTTTTTCACCTTGACAAAAAAGCTGTATTTCTGTCCTAAATTTGACAGTCACTTATGCACGTGTAATCACAGATGTGCAGTATATTAGAGGGTTTTTTCACCCTGACCAAAAAGCTGTATTTCTGTCCTAAATGTGACAGTCACTTTTGCACGTGTAATCCCAGATGTGTAGGATATTTAAGGTTTTTTTCACCCTAACCAAAAAGCTGTATTTCTGCACTAAATGAGACAGTCACTTATGAACATGTAATCCCAGATGTGCAGTATATCACAGGCTTTTTTCACCCCAGTATGCTATAGCCGTATTTATGTCCTAAATGTGACAGTCATTTATGCATGTGTTATCCCAGATGTGCAGTATATTAGAGAGTTTTTTCACCCTAACCAAAAAGCTGTATTTCTGTCCTAAATGTGACAGTTGCTTATGCTTGTCTAATCCCAGATGTGCAGAATATAAGAGACTTTTTTCACCCTAACCAAAAAGCTGTATTGCTGTCCTAAACGTGACAGTCACTTTTGCACGTGTAATCCCAGATGTGCAGTATACAAGAGACTTTTTTCACCCCAGTATGCCAAAGCCGTATTTATGGCCTAAATGTAACAGTCACTTATGCTTGTCTAATCCCAGATGTGCAGTTTATTAGAGTTTTTTTTCACTCTAACCATAAAGCTTTATTTCTGTCCTAAATGTCACAGTCACTTATGAACGTGTAATTCCAGATGTGCTGTATATCAGAGGCTTGTTTCACCCCAGTATGCTAAAGCCGTATTTATGGCCTAAATGTGGCAGTCACTTATGCATGTGTAATCCCAGATGTGCAGTATATTAGAGGGTTTTTTCACCCTAACCAAAAAGCTTTATTTCTGTCCTAAATGTGACAGTCACTTATGCTTGTCTAATCCCAGATGTGCAGTATATTAGAGGGGTTTTCCACCCTAACCAAAAATCTGTATTTCTGTCCTAAATGTGACAGTCACTTATGCTTGTCTATTCCCAGATGTGCAGTATATTAGAGGGTTTTTTCACCCTGACCAAAAAGCTGTATTTCTGTCCTAAATGTGACAGTCACTTTTGCACGTGTAATCCCAGATGTGTAGGATATTTAAGGTTTTTTTCACCCTAACCAAAAAGCTGTATTTATGCACTAAATGAGACAGTCACTTATGAACATGTAATCCCAGATGTGCAGTATATCACAGGCTTTTTTCACCCCAGTATGCTATAGCCAAAGCCGTATTTATGGCCTAAATGTGACAGTCACTTATGCACATGTAATCCCAGATATGCAGTATATGAGAGGCTTTTTTCACCCCAGTATGCCAAAGCCGTATTTATGGCCTAAATGTGACAGTCACTTATGCACGTGTTATCCCAGATGTGCGGTATATTAGAGTTTTTTCACCTTGACAAAAAAGCTGTATTTCTGTCCTAAATTTGACAGTCACTTATGCACGTGTAATCACAGATGTGCAGTATATTAGAGGGTTTTTTCACCCTGACCAAAAAGCTGTATTTCTGTCCTAAATGTGACAGTCACTTTTGCACGTGTAATCCCAGATGTGTAGGATATTTAAGGTTTTTTTCACCCTAACCAAAAAGCTGTATTTATGCACTAAATGAGACAGTCACTTATGAACATGTAATCCCAGATGTGCAGTATATCACAGGCTTTTTTCACCCCAGTATGCTATAGCCGTATTTATGTCCTAAATGTGACAGTCACTTATGCAAGTGAAATCCCAGATGTGCAGTATATTAGAGGGTTTTTTCACCCTTACCCAAAAGCTGTATTTCTGTCCTAAATGTGACAGTCACTTATGCCCGTGTAATCCCAGATGTGCAATATATGAGAGGCTTTTTTTCACCCCAGTATGCCAAAGCTGTATTTCTGTCCTAAATGTGACAGTCACTTATGCTTGTCTAATCCCAGATGTGCAGTATATTAGAGGGATTTTTCACCCTAACCAAAAAGCTGTATTTCTGTCCTAAATGTGACAGTCACTTATAAACGTGTAATTCCAGATGTGCTGTATATCAGAGGATTGTTTCACCCCAGTATGCTAAAGCCGTATTTATGGCCTAAATGTGGCAGTCACTTATGCATGTGTAATCCCAGATGTGCAGTATATTAGAGGGTTTTTTCACCCTAACCAAAAAGCTTTATTTCTGTCCTAAATGTGACAGTCACTTATGCTTGTCTAATCCCAGATGTGCAGTATATTAGAGGGGTTTTCCACCCTAACCAAAAATCTGTATTTCTGTCCTAAATGTGACAGTCACTTATGCTTGTCTATTCCCAGATGCGCAGTATATGAGAGGGTTTTTTCCCCCTAACCAAAAAGCTGTATTTCTGTCCTAAATGTGACAGTCACTTATGCACTTGTAATCCCAGATGTGCAGTATACAAGAGACTTTTTTCACCCCAGTATGCCAAAGCCGTATTTATGGCCTAAATGTAACAGTCACTTATGCTTGTCTAATCCCAGATGTGCAGTATATTAGAGGGGTTTTTCCCCCTAACCAAAAAGCTGTATTTCTGTCCTGAATGTGACAGCCACTTATGTAGGTGTAATCCCAGATGTGCAGTATATCAGAGTTCTTTTCACCCCAGTATGCTGAAGCCGTATTTATGGCCTCAATGTGACAGTCACTTATGCATGTGTAATCCCAGATGAGCAGTATATTAGAGGTTTTTTTTCACCCTAACCAAAAATCTGTATTTCTGTCCTAAATGTGACAGTCACTTATGCATGTGTAATCCTAGATGTGCAGTATATGAGAGGCTTTTTTTACCCCCGTATACCAACGCCGTATTTATGGCCTAAATGTGACAGTCACTTATGCATGTGTAATACCAGATGTGCAGTATATCAGATGCTTTTTTCACCCTAGTATGCCAAAGCCGTATTTATGGCCTAAATGTGACAGTCACTTATGCACGTTTAATCCCAGATGTGCAATATATTAGAGGCTTTTTACACCCCAGTAATCAAAAAGCTGTATTTATGGCCTAAATGTGACAGTCACTTATGTATGTGTAATCCCAGATGTGGAGTATATTAGAAGGTTCTTTCACCCTAACCAAAAAGCTGTATTACTCTCCTAAATGTGACAGTCACTTATGCTTGTCTAATTCCAGATGTGCAGTATATCAGAGGCTTTTTGCACCCCAGTATGCCAAAGCCGTATATATGGCCTAAATGTGACAGTCACTTATGCATGTGTAATCCCAGATGTGCAGTATTTTAGAGGGTTTTTTCACCCTAACCAAAAAGCTGTATTTCTGTCCTAAATGTGACAGTCACTTATGCACGTGTAATCCCAGATGTGCAGTATATCAGAGGCTTTTTTCACCCCAGTATTTTAAAGCTGTATTTCTGGACTTGCAGATAGCCTGTGCTGGTGCACTATCGTTGTATAAAATTGCTGCCGATCATGTATTGATATTGACTAACTGAAGAAATAAAAGTTTGTTTTCAGCAGTAGTTGGCTCAGGGCAGGCTTAAAAAAATTGTGCACTGCACAAACAAAACCCTTTTTCTGTAGACCACTGAGTACATAAACGAGTTCTTGATAAGATTGCTTCCTGATCGCTCCCTCACAGCAGCTGCAGCCTCTCCCTACACTAATCTGAGCAGAGTGACGGGCAGCGCTACGTGACTCCAGCTTAAATAGAAGCTGGGTCACATGCTGCAGTTGGCCAATCACAGCCATGCTAATAGTAGGCATGGCTGTGATGGCCTTTTGGGGCAAGTAGTATGTCGCTTGTTGATTGGCTGCTGTGCAGCCTTTCAAAAAGCGCCAAGAAAGCTCCGAACACGAACCCAAAGTTTTACGTAAATGTTCAGGTCCGGGTGCCGAAAAACCTTAAGTTCGGTACGAACCTGAATTTTACAGTTCGGGTTCGCTCAACTCTACTCATCTGGACATACAGTTGAGCCTAGGTGAAAATAGTGGTTAAAGACTTGACTTCCACTACACATTTATTGTGGATATTTTTAACAGGTTAAAGTACGTGAATGTGCATTTAAGCATGTGAATCTATGCTACAGATTTCCACAGCAGATTTTACTCCAATCCAGAAGGTGAAATCCAGGGTAATGGCTCATTGACACAAACTTATTTTCTTTCTGCGTCCTTTTTTTTTTGCGGACTGTATGCGGAACCATTCATTTCAATGGGTTAGCAAAAAAAATAGAAGGTACTCCATGTGCATTCTGTTTCCATATGACTGTATTTCCGAAAAAAAAGAACATGTCCTATAATTGTCTGCATTACGGACAAGGATAGTACTGTTCTATTAGGGGCCAGCTGTTCTGTTCTGCAAAATATGTAATGCACACGGACGTCATCTGTATTTTTTTCTAGACCGTTTTTTGCGGACCACAAAATACATATGTTCATGTGCATGAGCCCTAAATCCACAGCAAATCTTCATGTAACTCATGTAGATTTTACAACAGATTTGTTGCAGCAATTTTTTTGCTGCAATTTATTTTCTGAGGGAATATACCCCTACTAATATAAAAATTTTAAATCCAATCAAAACCAGCAACCAACAACATTATCATAGAAAATGTTTAAATAATGAAAAAATAATAATTAAAGCTCCAAATGCAAATCTGATCTGCTGACTAAAATGTATCCACATACAAATATGGCTATTTTATAATTTAGCAATAACTGGTGTTTGCAACTTTTTGCAATTTCTGTATTTGTTTTTTTTCCCATCATAATACATGGGAATCCCCTAGTGCATACTTCTGCAATTATTAGAATGCATCATTGAATCCCTGCAATAATGAAATATTTATTAGACATAGCTTATTTTCCTTTACCTTTGAGCTTTTATTCTGATCACATATTGAGCAAAGTGTCAGTGAGCTGTGCTACAACAGTCCAGAAAGAACAATGTAGGGTGATAATAACAGTAGATTCATATTATTTTCACTTATAATATGTGGCAGGTTAATAAGGAAAAACATGTTTTGATATGAGAACATGTCTAGAATTAACACGTATTGCTACTTTTAATTAATATTTTCATTCAATCAAAATGCACTTGGCATCGATAATGAATGTAGCAGTCATGTATACATTTTATTCTTTTAACTTAATATAGAAGAATATACTGTACACACTAACATTTTTGTAATATATTTTTTGTAAAAATATTTTCAATGAATAATGGAATATAATACTACATGTAGAATTCATTTTAATTACATTCAGCGTATACTTAGTGTGCTTTTCTGCCATCTACTGGCAGAGTCTCTAAATGGGCAAGTTGCAACACTGAGAGGCATTGACAATTTGCAAAAGAGTTTGCTTCTCACGAGAAAGCACTCTTTGGGGTAGATGAGGGGGAGGGTGACAGAGAGGAGGCTGAGGAAAGTGAGGTAGCTAGCTGGGTAACAGTTAGAAAGCGGGGTAGAGGGAAGAGTGCCAGGGAGGCTAGCCCTGATCTGACACACCCCAACAAGTTTGCACGTTTGGCAGATGAGGGGGATGTCAGTCCAGGGATGGCACTGCTGCAGCCAGACACTTCCTCTGCCAGTCAGGGGAATGTCAGCTCCGGTAAGCAGGGTACCAGGAGAGCAGGGCAAGCCAGACAGGTGCTGGTAGTGGGAGACTCAATTATTAGGGGAACAGATAGGGAAATCTGTCACAAAGACCGTGATCACCGAACAGTGTGCTGTCTTCCTGGCGCTAGAGTTCGACACATCGCGGATCGGGTTGACAGATTACTGGGAGGGGCTGGAGAAGATCCAGCGGTCATGGTCCATATCGGAACCAATGACAAAGTTAGGGGTAGGTGGAGAGTCCTTAAAAATGATTTCAGGGATTTAGGTCAAAAGCTTAGGGCAAGGACCTCAAAGGTAGTATTTTCCGAAATACTACCTGTACCACGGGCCACACAGGAAAGGCAGGTTAGGGAGATTAACAAGTGGCTCAAAAACTGGTGTAGGAAGGAGGGGTTTGGTTTCCTGGAGAACTGGGCTGACTTTTCTATCGGCTACAGGCTCTATCGTAGGGACGGGCTGCACCTCAATGGGGAAGGGGCAGCTGTGTTGGGGAAGAAGATGGCTAGAAGGTTGGAGGAGTGTTTAAACTAGGGACTGAGGGGGAGGGTAATTATGTTATAGGATGGGAAGATAGTGCAGATAGAGACCGGGGGCAAGGTAATGGGACTGGGGGAGGAATGGAAGGAGGGACTAGAACAGTTCAGAAGGAAAGGTGTAGGGTAAAAAATATACATAAACCTCTCAAATGTATGTATACTAATGCCAGAAGCCTGACTAATAAAACTGGTGAACTGGAATTAGTGATGTGTGAGGAGGACTATGACATAGTGGGAATAACTGAGACATGGCTGGATGATAGCTTTGACTGGTCAGTTAATGTACAGGGTTACAGTCTGTTTAGAAAGGATCGTCAAAACCGGAGAGGGGGAGGGGTCTGTCTTTATGTAAAGTCAGGTCTAAAGCCCACACTCCGTGAAGATATAAGTGAGGGACATGAACATGTGGAGTCACTGTGGGTAGAGATACAAGGCGCGAAAAACAATAATAAATTACTAATAGGAGTTTACTATAAACCACCTAATATATCAGAGTCCACAGAAAATCTACTACTAAATGAGATTGACAAGGCGGCAAATCATAATGAGGTGGTTATTATGGGGGACTTCAACTACCCAGATATAGACTGGGAAACTGAAACTTGTATATCTCATAAAGGAAACAGGTTCTTGGCAATAATCAAAGACAATTACCTCTCCCAACTGGTTCAGGACCCGACTAGAGGGACGGCCATACTGGACTTAGTATTAACCAATAGGCCTATCAGAACAACAGACGTGCAGGTTGGGGGACACCTGGGAAATAGTGACCACAAAGTAATAACCTTCCAATTATCATTCAAAAGAGCGTTTCTACAGGGAGGAACAAAAATACCAAACTTCAAAAAAGCTAAATTTAGCCAACTAAGAGAGGCCATAGGCCTAATTAAATGGGATAAAGTCCTCACAAAGAAAAAAATACAGCCACAAAATGGGATATCTTTAAAAGCATCCTAAAATCTCATTGTGAGAGGTACATACCGTATGAGAATAAAAGGTTAAGGAACAAAAAGAAACCAATGTGGATAAACAGAACTGTAAAGAAAGCAATAAATGACAAAAAGAAAGCATATAAAACACTAAAACAGGAAGGTAGCATGGAAGCACTGAAAAACTATGAGGAAAAAAATAGAACATGTAAAAAACAAATAAAAGCGTCCAAACTAGAGACCGAGAGATTAATTGCCAAAGAGAGTAAAACTAACCCTAAAATATTCTTCAATTATATAAATGTTAAAAAGTATAAATCTGAAGGTGTTGGCCCTTTAAAGAGTAATGAGGGGGGAGTCGCAGAGAGCGACGAGGAGAAAGCAAAGCTGTTAAATATTTTTTTCTCCAATGTATTCACTGAGGAAAATAAACTGTCAGATGACTTGCTGAATGTTGACATAAATTCCCCATTAAAAGTGTCCTGTCTGACCCAGGAAGAAGTACAACAGCGACTTAAAAAGATTAAAATAGACAAATCGCCAGGACCGGATGGCATACACCCCTGTATCCTAAGGGAATTAAGTAATGTCATAGCCAGACCCTTATTTCTGATATTTGCAGATTCTATATTGACAGGGAATGTCCCACAGGATTGGCACATGGCAAATGTGGTGCCAATATTCAAAAAGGGTTCAAAAACAGAGCCTGGAAACTATAGGCCGGTAAGTTTACCATCTGTTGTGGGTAAACTGTTTGAAGGTTTTCTGAGAGATGCTATGTTAGAGCATCTTAACGGAAATAAGCAAATAACGCCATATCAGCATGGCTTCGTGAGGGATCGGACATGTCAAACTAATTTAATCAGTTTCTATGAGAAGGTAAGTTCTAGACTTGACAGCGGCGAATCAATGGATGTCGTGTATCTGGACTTCTCCAAAGCATTTGACACTGTACCACATAAAAGGTTAGTATATAAAATGAGAATGTCTGTAAGTGGGTAAGTAACTGGCTCAATGATAGAAAACAGAGTGTGGATATTAATTGGGTCACTGTCACTAGTGGAGTACCTCAGGGGTCTGTATTGGGCCAAATTCTCTTCAATATATTTATTAATAATCTTGTAGAAGGCTTGCATAGTAAAATATCAATTTTTCGCAGATGACACTAAACTGTGTAAAGTAATTAACACTGAAGAGGACAGTATACTATTACAGAGGGATCTGGATCGATTGGAGGCTTGGGCAGATAAGTGGCAGATGAGGTTTAACACTGACAAATGTAAAGTTATGAACATGGGAAGAAATAATGCAAGTCACATGTACATACTAAATGGTAAAACACTCAGTAACACTGACATGGAAAAGGATCTAGGAATTTTAATAAACAGCAAACTAAGCTGCAAAAAACAGTGTCAGGCAGCTGCTGCCAAGGCCAATAAGATAATGGGTTGCATCAAAAGGGGCATAGATGCCCGTGATGAGAACATAGTCCTACCACTTTACAAATCGCTAGTCAGACGACACATGGAGTACTGTGTACAGATCTGGGCTCCAGTGAACAAAGCAGACATAGCGGAGTTGGAGAGGGTCCAGAGGAGGGCAACTAAAGTAATAACTGGAATGGGGCAACTACAGTACCCTGAAAGATTATCAAAATTAGGGTTATTCACTTTAGAAAAAAGACGACTGAGAGGAGATCTAATTAATATGTATAAATATATCAGGGGACAGTACAGAGATCTATCCCATCATCTATTTATTCCCAGGACTGTGACTGTGACGAGGGGACATCCTCTGCGTCTGGAGGAAAGAAGGTTTGTACACAAACATAGAAAAGGATTCTTTACGGTAAAAGCAGTGAGACTATGGAACTCTCTGCCTGAGGAGGTGGGGATGGTGAGTACAATAAAGGAATTCAAGAGGGGTCTGGAAGTATTTCTGGAGCGTAATAATATTACAGGCTATAGCTACTAGAGAGGGGTCGTTGATCCAGGGAGTTATTCTGATTGCCTGATTGGAGTCGGGAAGGAATTTTTTATTCCCCTTAAGTGAGGAAAATTGGCTTCTACCTCACAGTTTTTTTTTGCCTTCCTCTGGATCAACTTGCAGGATGACAGGCCGAACTGGATGGACAAATGTCTTTTTTCGGCCTTATGTACTATGTTACTATGTTACTATAAGTTATCTATGGTTGTAATTAATTATGTCATTCATCTTATAACTCCTCCTCTTTTATGAGCTCATAAGTGATTCTTCTAGTACAAACCGGATTCCAAAATAGTTGGGACACTAAACAAATTGTGAATAAAAACTGAATGCAATGATGTGGAGATGGCAAGTGTCAATATTTTATTTGTAATAGAACGTAGATGACAGATCAAACGTTTAATCCGAGTAAATGTATCATTTTAAATGAAAAATACGTTGATTCAAATTTTCACGGTGTCAACAAATCCCAAAAAAGTTCGGACAAGTAGCAATAAGAGGCTGGAAAAAGTAAATTTGAGCATAACGAAGAGCTGGAAGACCAATCAACACAAATTAGGTTAATTGGCAACATGATTGGGTATAAAAAGAGCTTCTCAGAGTGGCAGTGTCTCTCAGAAGCCAAGATGGGTAGAGGATCACCAATTCCCATAATGTTGTGCAGAAAGATAGTGAAGCAATATCAGAAAGGTGTTACCCAGCGAAAAATTGCAAAGACTTTGCATTTATCATCATCAACTGTGCATAACATCATCCAAAGATTCAGAGAATCTGGAACAATCTCTGTGCGTAAGGGTCAAGGCTGTAAAACTATACTGGATGCCCGTGATCTCCGGGCCCTTAAACGACACTGCACCACAAACAGGAATGCTACTGTAAAGGAAATCACAGAATGGGCTCAGGAATACTTCCAGAAACCATTGTCAGTGAACACAATCCACCGTTCCATCCGCCGTTGCCAGCTGAAACTCTACAGTGCAAAGAAGAAGCCATTTCTAAGCAAGATCCACAAGCTCAGGCGTTTTCACTGGGCCTGGGATCATTTAAAATGGAGTGTGGCAAAATGGAAGACTGTTCTGTGGTCAGACGAGTCACGATTCGAAGTTCTTTTTGGAAATCTGGGACTCCATGTCATCCGGACCAAAGAGAACAAGGACAACCCAAGTTGATATCAACGCTCAGTTCAGAAGCCTGCATCTCTGATGGTATGGGGTTGCATGAGTGCGTGTGGCATGGGCAGCTTGCATGTCTGAAAAGGCACCATCAATGCAGAAAAATATATTCAGGTTCTAGAACAACATATGCTCCCATCCAGACATGATCTCTTTCAGGGAAGACCCTGCAAGATAATGCCAGACCACATTCTGCATCAATCACAACATCATGGCTGCGTAGGAGAAGGATCCGGGTACTGAAATGGCCAGTCTGCAGTCCAGATCTTTCACCTATAGAGAACATTTGGGGCATCATAAAGAGGAAGGCGCAACAAAGAAGGCCCAAGACGATTGAACAGTTAGAGGCCTGTATTAGGCAAGAATGGGAGAGCATTCCTATTTCTAAACTTGAGAAATTGGTCTCCTTGGTCCCCAGACGTCTGTTGAGTGTTGTAAGCAGAAGGGGAGATGCCACACAGTGGTGAAAATGGCCTTGTCCCAACTTTTTGGGGATTTGTTGACACCATGAAATTCTGATTCAACATATTTTTCCCTTAAAATGGTACATTTTCTCAGTTAAAACTTTTGTTCCGTGATTTATGTTCTATTCTGAATAAAATATTAGAAGTTGGCACTTCCACATCATTGCATTCAGTTTTTATTCACGATTTGTATAGTGTACCAACTTTTTTGGAATCCGGTTTGTATTTTCCTGTTTGTCAGCCATGCATTACAGAACTTTCAGAGAGGATTTTTCATTTGACTTGACATCAATTCTTAACCCCTTCAAGACACAGCCTTATTTCACCTTAAGGACCAGGTCATTTTTTGCAAATCTGACCAGTGTCACTTTAAGTGCTGATAACGTTAAAATACTTTGACTTATCCAGGCCGTTCTGAGATTGTTTTTTCGTCACATATTGTACTTCATGACACTGGAAAAATTAAGTCCCAAAATAAATTTTTTTTGCATAAAAAAATACCAAATTTACCCCAAATTTGGAAAAATTTGCAAATTTCAAAGTTTCAGTTTCTCTACTTCTGTAATACATAGTAATACCCCAAAAATTGTGATGACTTTACATTCCCCATATGTGTACTTCATGTTTGAATTATTTTGGGAATGATATTTTATTTTTTGGGGATGTTACAAGGCTTAGAAGTTTAGAAGCAAATCTTGAAATTTTTCAGAAATCCAATTTTTAGGGACCACTACAGGTCTGAAGTCACTTTGCGAGGCTTACATAATAGAAACCACCCAAAAATGACCCTATTCTATAAACTACACCCCTCAAGGTATTCAAAACTGATTTTACAAACTTTGTTAACCCTTTAGGTGTTGCACAGGAGTTATTGGCAAATGGGGATGAAATTTGAGAATTTCATTTTTTTGCCTAATTTTCCATTTTAACCAATTTTTTACACTAACAAAGCAAGGGTTAACATCCAA
Organism: Bufo gargarizans; assembly: GCF_014858855.1. NCBI lineage: Eukaryota > Metazoa > Chordata > Amphibia > Anura > Bufonidae > Bufo > Bufo gargarizans. The sequence continues at coordinate 190,481,659 of NC_058080.1, forward strand.
ACAAGACTGTATCTTTATTGCCCTGACTCTGCCGTTTACAGAAACACCCCATATGTGGCCGTAAACTACTGTACGGGCACACAGCAGGGCGTAGAGTGAAAGGTGCGCCGTATGGTTTTTGGAAGGCAGGTTTTGCTGGACTGGTTTATTTACACCATGTGCCATTTGAAGCCCCCTGATGCACCCCTAGAGCAGAAACTCCCTAAAAGTGACCCCATCTAAGAAAGTTCACCCCTCAAGGTATTCAAAACTGATTTTACAAACTTCGTTAACCCTTTAGGTGTTGCACAAGAGTTATTGGCAAATGGGGATGAAATTTGAGAATTTCATTTTTTCGCCTAATTTTCAATTTTAACCCATTTTTTCCACTAACAAAGCAAGGGTTAACATCCAAACAAGACTGTATCTTTATTGCCCTGACTCTGCCGTTTACAGAAACACCCCATATGTGGCCGTAAACTACTGTACGGGCACACAGCGGGGCATAGAGTGAAAGGTGCGCCGTATGGTTTTTGGAAGCCAGATTTTGCTGGACAGTTTTTTTGACACCATGTCCCATTTGAAGCCCCCTGATGCACCCCTAGAGTAGAAACTCTCTAAAAGTGACGCCATCTAAGAAACTACACCCCTCAAGGTATTCAAAACTGATTTTACAAACTTTGTTAACCCTTTAGGTGTTGCACAAGAGTTATTGGCAAATGGGGATGAAATTTGAGAATTTCATTTTTTTGCCTAATTTTCAATTTTAACCCATTTTTTCCACTAACAAAGCAAGGGTTAACAGCCAAACAAGACTTTATCTTTATTGCCCTGACTCTGCTGTTTACAGAAACGCCCCATATGTGGCCGTAAACTACTGTACGGGCACACAGCGGGGCGTAGAGTGAAAGATGTGCCGTGTGGTTTTTGGAAGCCAGATTTTGCTGGACAGTTTTTTTGACACCATGTCCCATTTGAAGCCCCCTGATGTAGAAACTCCAAAAAAGTGATCCCATTTTAGAAACTACAGGATAGTGTGGCAGTTTTGTTGGTACTAGTTTAGGGTACATATGATTTTTGGTTGCTCTATATTACACTTTTTGTGCGGCAAGGTAACAAGAAATTGCTTTTTTGGCATCGTTTTTTTTTGTTATTTACACCATTCATCTGACAGGTTAGATCATGTGGTAATTTTATAGAGCAGGTTGTCACGGACGCGGCGATACCTAATATGTATACATTTTTTTTATTTATGTAAGTTTTATACAATGATTTCATTTTTAAAACAATTATTTTTTTTTCGTTTCTCCATAGTCTAAGAGCCATAGTTTTTACAGTTTTGGGGCGATTATCTTAAGGAGGGTCTCATTTTTTGCGAGATGAGATGACGGTTTGATTGGCACTATGTTGGGGTGCATATGACTTTTTGATCGCTTGCTATTACACTTTTTGTGACGTAAGATGACAAAAAATTGCTTTTTCTACACCGTTTTTATTTTTATTTTTTTACGGTGGTCATCTGAGGGGTTAGGTCATGTGATATTTTTATAGAGCCGGTCGATACGGACGCGGCGATACCTAATATGTATACTTTTTTTATTTATATAAGTTTTACACAATGATTTCATTTTTGAAACAAAAAAAATGATGTTTTAGTGTTTCCATAGTCTAAGAGCCATAGTTTTTTCAGTTTTTGGGCGATTATCTTAAGTAGGGTCTCATTTTTTGCGGGATGAGTTAACGGTTTGATTGTTACAATTTTGGAGTACATGCGACTTTTTTGATCACTTTTATTATCTTTTTTGGGGAAGTAAGGTGGGCAAAATTTCAATTTCATCATAGTTTTTTATTTTTTATTTTTATGGCGTTCACGGTTCGGGAAAAGTAACATGACCGTTTTATAGATCAGGTCGTTACGGACGCGGCGATACCAAACATGTGTAGGGAATTTTATTTTTCTCATGTTTAATCAGTGATAAATGTGTTTTTTGATTTTTACTTTTTTTTTTACTTTTTTCACATTTTTTTTTGACCCAGACCCACTTGGTTCTTGAAGATCCAGTGGGTCTGATGTCTGTATAATACAGTACAGTACAATATATATTGCACTGTACTATATTTTACTTACACTGAACAGATCTATGCTTTCAGCATAGATCTGTTCAGCACCATGGACAGCAGGACGCCTGAGAGGCGTCCTGTTGCCATGGGAACCTTCCCCGTCTGCTCAGTTATGTTCAGAACTGCGCAGACGGGGAAGGGTAAGGACGGGGCTCTGGGGGGGCTGTCTGGGAGCTCTCTCCCTCTCCATCGGGGGGCTGCAAAGGTACAGCAGCCCTCCGATGGGAGCGGGAGGGAGCTCCCTGAGCTGTTAACCTTTTCCATACCGCGGTCCGTACGGACCGCAGTATGGAAAGGGTTAAACGGCTGACATCGCATCACCGCCTGCCGCACCGCCCGCCTCCCGCAACTGCCACACCGCCCCGCACCGGCCCCGCACCGCCCACAAACCGCCCCCTGCACCCCGCCACATAAATGGAATTCAGGGGTGCAGGGGGGGTAAAAAAAAATCGATTTGGGGCAATTTTTAGGTTTCTGATCCCTGCGGTCAGGGACCGCAGGGATCAGAAACTACATAAAGCGATCGCCGATAGGGGGGGGGGCGAAACTACCCGATCGCCGATACGGGGGTCACAGGACCCCCCTCGGCATTGAGCCTGAGTGCCTGGCTGTGTGTAACAGCCGGCACTCAGCGCTGTCACCATGTCTGCAGACATGGTGACAGTTTTATGCCATGACGAGTATACTAGTCATGGAGCGCTAAGTAGCAGTGCTCCATGACTAGTATACATGTCATAGGTCGGGAAGGTACATCAGATTGTCACACTATCTCCTTCTCTGATCGCTTCCCTGACAGGAATGGGGACGATCAGAGAAGGAGAGGCACACAGTCCCTCCCTAACCCCCCTTACCTGCCCCGATGCGCTGCGATTGGTCCCTCTGCAGTATTGGACCAATCACAGCGATCGTGGGCGGGTCAGGGGTCTAATACAACTCCTTCCGGCTTCTAGGGTTGCCTAGCAACCCCAGCACGCCGGCTTCACTGAATCTTCAGCGCTCAGGTCCCTGCGCTGACAGTGAAGCCGATCACGTACATGCACGTGGGGATGCGGTGAGGCACCACATTCCCCCACGTACATGTACGTGATGTTGCGTGAAGGGGTTAAAGTGCTTTCAATAAATTACCTAAAGTCATATCCATTGCATCTCCCTCACTAGAATTGTACTTGCAGCTGGTGTCGCTAGGGGAAAGATTATAGCAAGTTTACTATATTCTATTTACTACTTATATTCTACAGAGACATCTCATGTACATCAGTACGCAGAATAGCAACAGCTGACCACATATACTGTACAAATATTTTATGCAAATACCAAATGGATGAGCGCAAACAGTAAAAATTCAGCCTTCTTCAGATTATGTGATGTGCTGTACCCCCACTGCCTGGCAAAAGGATAAAGCCACAACAAAGATCAAGTCACCTTTTAAGGTACTCTCATCCTCTCTGAAGGACATTTCTTTATATTTCATTCTTACCAATAAATACCTTGGGTGTTCTAGACACCCAAAATCCAATTTAATGTTGGAACAATACCTAAAGTGAGATTTCCGTGCAAGAAAGCCAAGTAACAGTGATGTGTTGCGTTCTTCCAAGTAGAGGGACTGATTAATAATCAATATTCATTAAAATGTTTAATCTTTTAGTTTCATTTTCTGTTGGGTAATTGTAGTCAATATTTGAATGAAAAAACAATATTCTATATTTTATGTCAAATTTATGAATTAAATTGAAAAAACTCTAGGATTCACAAAAGATATACGTTGCACTATCTGTCCTGTTGCGTAAAATGTGAAAACACAATTTACTATGAACTTATGTTGCTTGAAGGGGTTATCCAATGTTTAATTTAAACAATGAAAATCATACATAATCTAGTACATGACAGTCTCTATCTAACAAAGCTAGAGCCAGCATTGCAACTCACATGGATCCAGAGATCTCCTCATTCATTGCTCCAATTGTTCAGCTAAATGTATTTAAAGCTGGCAGTTTAGGGGGCTTGTCCTTTCTCAGAGGGTGTGCCTTATCTGCTACATCTCGTGGCAGTTCAAGGATAGAACTAAGCATGCGCTTCAATCTCAGTGAGGAGGACAGAGAAATGAGAAAAATAGCAAACAGCAGGTGGTGCTATACAGATTTCATTGAATAACTCAGTAGCTATAATCCAAATTTTAATTCCATGCAATTACAAAAGTATTCAGATCCAGGTGCTGGTTTTAAAACAGTAGAATATTATTCCTGGGACAACCCCTTTAACTATAACTTGTGTCCGGCATGTAAGCCAACTCTTACTTTCATGACTTCCTACTGCAGCATCTGCCTAAAATACATGAGGACAGGTGGCACAAATCATTGGATGCATTAATTAGTGCTCTCTTACAAATGTAATAAATTACTTTTAGAAATCATTAGCGCAACCGGTTCTAATTTCTTTCAGGTAAAAGAAAATTGATGTTGCTGTCAAAACTAATAGTAAGAAAACATGTTGCATATGTTAATTTTCCTAAGTTTAGGCTTGGTTTCCACTTTCAGGTTGATATCGTTTTTGAAGCCAATGCCAGGACTGAATTCAAAAATAAAATATTCAATATTTCCTTTATATTTGTGTTCCATTTATGATATGTTCCTGGCTTTTTCTTTGAATACTGCATAAAAAAACCTGAACCTGGAAACCCAGCCTTACAGTACAGTTGATTCACGTTTTTAATGCATTTTATAATGTTCTAGGGCTTTGCAGTTGCAGCTCCATATTTAAAAAATGTTCTTGCTTCACACAGGCACAGGAATTAATGAAATTGATGACCAAAAGATGTGACATTAAAGGCAGAGGAAGATGCCATAGTGATTGCTAAAGCTCCACAGCTACTTGTAATAGCTGATTGGCAGGAGTGCCGGGAGTGAGACCCAGGGGCATAACGATTGTGGTTGCAGGGGGCCTGCAGCACAGCACATCTCGATCATGCTGGCAGCAGCAAAGATGCCTAACTGAAGTGCACAGGCACAGTGCCATGCATCTAATTAAACTTGCTTCAATTAGTGGCCGGCTGCTGGTTGAATTAGTTCCAGTGCTCTATAGTGTGTTATTGACAGCAGTACAGAACACCTTAGATTTTCCTTCTCACTGATTCTGTCTTGGGCTGCATCCCTTCTCTCTACACTCTCTAGTAGCTGCAGTTACGTGGGAGTCGGACATATAAATAATTGCCCAAATCTTGTATTAAATTAGGGCAGGATGATTATACAGCAAAACAGCATCTGAAGACTGAAGGCATCTCCTTTGCTGAGTGTTAAATGGTGCATCCTCCCCTCTAACAGCAAACAGTTTATGAGTAGTGTTGATCGTGAAAATTCTAATCGTCAATTTTTATCGTGAATGTTGGCACTTCGAGAATTCGCGAATATCTAGAATATAGTGCTATATCTTTGTAATTGTGAATATTCTAGATTTTATTTCATCAGTACCCATAATCCCTCACTGCTTCCTGCTTGTGGGACAATGAGATGGCTGCAATATCTTTGACTTTACGAGTAGTGATGATTGCTAATTTTTGTATCGCAAATTTTTTGTATTGCTAATTTTCTGATTGGTGATTTTCACAATCAAGAAAATAATGACTGGAGATCACGAATTCTAGAATTTACGAATTTATGGTGAATATTAGGCCAAAAATTTGGGCTATATCGCGAATATGAATATTGCCTATGCTGCTCATGACCATTTATGAGGTGTTATATATATATATATATATATATACTGTAGAATGTATGTGTATATGTGTGTGTATAGCTTATTTAATGTTATATCAGTATATTTGCAGTTTATATATGGTGTATGTGTATATACTGTAGTTATGCCTATAAATTTGTGTAGTGTATATGGTGCATGTGTATATATACACACAGTGTAAAAAATATATATATATACACACACTATGTGCGTGTGTAGTATATGTGTTGAAACACCACATGTCTATTATCTCCCATTGAGTAGGGAAGTGGTTAAATTCTACACTTAACTGTATGTCAGTGTCCGGCTGTGGTTAATGACGACTATTCTAGATGACTGACTGTATGCTGCACCTTTGTGTAACCGTGTGCTATCTGGGTGCTGGCTGACTTTATGCTTCAGACCAGGGGCGGACACAGGCAGCAAATGGCCCCTGTGCAAAGGATGTACCTGCGCGCACCCCCCCCCCCCCCCATCCACACATACAAATATAAACGTATATGTGCAACAACAAAAAAAACATCTTGTGAATATGTTTACAATATGTGTACATCTTATTTTAATACTAGGTCACTCCTCTTACTCTCAAAGCATAATTATACACACTCAGTACCCTTAATGCCCCCACATAGTAATTATTCCCCCTTTGTGCCAGTACATAGAAGTTATGTCCAGATATGTGCCCCCCTCACAGTAGTAATGGTCAGATATGTGCCCCCTTCACAGGAAGTTAAAAAAATATAGTTCCTCATGATCACAGTTCAGCCGCTGGTGCTCCACAGCAGTAGAAGGATATAGTGTCACACACTGCTCTGCTGGTCTGTGTAGGAGGGGAGCACAGCAGATTCCCTGCCGCACAGCTCCTCCTCTTGCTGAGAAAAATAATGTTTTGTTATGTCCAAACGGGGGCGTTACCATTACACCTAGAGGCTCCTCTCTCTCTGTAACTGCCGCGCCCTCTGCACTTTAACATGGCCCGGTGGGATGATATTTTCACTTCCAGGCCCTGTCAAAGTAGACAGGGAGCGGCAGTTGCAGAGACAGCAGAGCCTCTAGGTGTTATGGTAATGCCCCTGGTGCTCCTAGAGGATCATTTGCATATATTCAAATATTATTATTTTTTTCTCAATAATGCAGGCATATATGAACATGGGCCCAACACAGAGCGGCACTGATGGGTAACTTTAGCGCTTCCCTAGCCATTTTACAGGCTAAGGCAGCGCTAAAGCATGTCCATTAGAGCCAGTGTCATCACCGGTCTCACTGCCAGGCGGAAGCCACCCCCAAATATTATCCTCAGTGGGAATAAGGCTCCCTACAGTGCTCTCAGTACTAATGAGGCCTCCCTATAGGGCACCTCTTATAATCTATAAGGCACTTCTATAGAGCCCTCAGTAGTAGTAATGTCCTCCACCACTGCCCACAGTATTTAGAATGTCCCCTGCAGTGCCCCCTGTAATTATAATGCCCGTCCTCTCCCTCCAGTCTTCTATACCATGCAGTCCCATGTAAATAACACCAGTCGGCTCCCACCTGTCTTCTATATGATACAGTCCTTGCAGTCTTCCATACCATGCAGTCCCATGTAAATAACGCCACTTCTCTCCCTTCAGTCTTCTATACCATGCAGTCCAATGTATATAACACCAGCCCTCTCCCTCCAGTCCCATGTAAATAACGTCTCTTCTTTACAGTTCTCTATAATATACTCTCCCATGTAAATAAATTAAATCCCCTCCTTCACTCCCCTCCAACACACAGTCCCATATAAATAACATCACTGCTTACCCTCCAGTCTTCTAAAATATCCAGTCCCATGTAAATAACATCAGTCATCTACCTCCAATCTTCTTTAACATACAGTCCCGTGTAAAAAACATATCTTTTTTATAGTCTTCTATAACATACAGTCCAATGTAACTGACACCCCTCCCTTTAGCCCCTCTAACATACAGTCCCAGTTAAATAACTTATTTCCCTCCCACTAAGTAGGGAGGAGGTATAATGGGGAGAACTATATCTCCCAGCATTTCTCTGACACTTACATTCATTCCATGGCATCACAGGTCTCCACTGCTGAGCTGCCTCTTTCTGCACTGGTCACATGACGGTGACCTCATCACAGGTCCTACCACCACTTCCATTGCTGAAAAGATTACATGACTATGATGTCATCAAAGGTCCTTCAGCTAAGGAGTGTAGACACAAACCGCAGCAGATTCGCAGTAAGTGCTAATCAGATGCCCCCCCCACAAAAAAAAAACTCTGTCCCCCTCCTGACCTCCACACCAAGGGGCCAGGTTATCCTGTTGGCAGAGGTAGGGAATGAAAAATATGCTGCTGGCACTGGAATGGGCCCCCTCCCTTGCTGGGCCCCCAGCTGCTCAGGCGGTATGTCTGCCCCTGCTTCAGACTGTGGTATAGTAACTGTAGTTAATCTGGCCTTTGCAGGTCAGCATGAGAAGCATAAAGTATATTATTGTGCAAAATATACAGTGATGTGACAATGACAATTCATTGGAAGACTTTTTAATTTGCTGTCTTGCACAGCCTACCCGCAAAAGCATAGGGAAAGAATGAATGCAGGGCAAAATACTTTTGGGCATAAAGCAATGTCTATGGGGGGGCCCAGTCCAAAGTTTGCCCTGGGGCCCATCAGATGCCACTTGCCAGACTCGCACATCTTATATTGATAACCTATCCTGAGCATTGGTCATCAATATTTATGCTATGGACAACCCCTGTAAATAAATCCATATGAAGTGTTAATTATGCATAATTTATATCACTTAACCCCTTAAAGAGGACCTTTCACCAGAATAAAACTTCTAAACTTACTATACAGACATGTAGAGCGGCGCCCAGGGACCCCCCTGCACTTACTGTTATACCTGGGCGCCGCTCCGTTCTCCCGTTATAGCCTCCGGTATCTTCATAGTTAGGCTCCACCCAGGGGAACCTGCCGTCGCCTCATTCTCCCATGCTGCAGCGCTGGCCAATCGCAGCGCTCAGCTCATAGCCTGAGAGAGAAAAAAGCCTCTCAGGCTATGAGCTGGGCGCTGTGATTGGCCAGCGCTGCAGCATGGGAGAAGGAGGCGCTGGCAGGTTCCCCTGGGTGGAGCGTAACTATGAAGATACCGGAGGCTATACCGGGAGAACAGAGCGGCGCCCAGGTATAACAGTAAGTGCAGGGGGGTCCCTGGGCGCCGCTCTACATGTCTGTATAGTTAGTTTAGAAGTTTTATTCTGGTGAAAGGTCCTCTTTAAGGCTTGGGCCATTTTTCACCTTAAGGACCAGACTGATTTTTGCAAATCTGACATGTGTCACTTTATGTGGTGATAACTTTAAAACGCTTTTACTTATCTATGCCATTCTGAGATTTTTTTCTCGTGACATATTGTACTTCATGACAGTGGTAAATTTGAATCAAAATATTTCATTTTTATTTATAAAAAAAATAATAGTTATTACTTTACATTTCCCATAGGTCTAATTCATGTTTGGATCATTTTGTGAATGCCATTTTATTTTTGGGGGACGCTAGAAGGATTAGAAGTTTAGAAGCAAATCTTGAAATTTTTCAGAGAATTTCTAAAACCCACAATTAAGGACCAGTTCAGGTCTGAAGTCACTTTGTGAGGCTTACATAATATAAACCGCTCAAAAATGACCCCATTTTAGAAACAATACCCCTCAAGGTATTAAAAAATGATTTTACAAACTTTGTTTACCCTTTAGGTGTTCCACAAGAATTAATGGAAAATGGAGATTAAATTTCACTTTTTTGGGCAGATTTTCCATTTTAATCATATTTTATTTCCGCTAACAAAGCAAAGGTTAACAGCCAAACAAAACTCAATATTTATTGCCCTTATTCTGTAGTTTACAGAAACACCCCATATGTGATCATAAACTGCGTACGGGCACATGGCAGGGCGTAGAAGGAAAGGAACGCCATATGGTTTTCAAAGGGCAGATTTCACTGGGATAAGTAGAAACTCCCAAAAATTGACCCTATTTTGGAAGCTAGGGGATAAGGTGGCAGTTTTGTTGGTACTATTTTAGGGTATAGATGATTTTTGGTTGCTGTATATTACACTTTTTGTGAGGCAAGGAAACAAAAATATAGCTGTTTTGGCACCGCTTTTATTTTTTGTTATTTGCAACGTTCATCAGACAGGTTAGCTCATAAGCTATTACATAGAACAGGTTGTTACGGATGCAACAATACCAAATATGACTACTTTTTTGTTTGTTTCAGTTTTACATAATAAAGAATTTTTGAAAAAAAAAAGATTTTTGTGTCTCCATATTCTCAAAGCCATAGTTTATTTTTTGGCGCTGTAGGTTTGATTGGTACTATTTTAGGGTGAATATGACTTTTTGATCTCTTGATATTACTCTTTTTGTGATGTAAGGTGACCAAAAAATTGCTTTTTTGACAGTTTTTTTTTATTTTTTTACAGTGTTCACCTGAGGGGTTTTATCATGTGATATTTTTATAGAGCAGGTCGCTACAGACCTGGAAATATCCAATATGTATACTTTTTTTTATTTATTTAAGTTTTACACAATAACAGCATTTTTGAAACAAAAAAAATCATGTTTTAGTGTCTCTATATTCTGATAGCCATATTTTTTTTTGGGGGGGGCAATTGTCTTAGGTAGGGCTAAATTTTTGCAGGATGAGATGACGGTTGAATTGGTAAGATTTTGGGGTGCTTATGACTTTTTGATTGCTTGGTATTACACTTTTTGTGATGTAAGGTGACAAAAAAATTTAATTTTTTTTACGGTGTTCATCTGAGGGGTTAGGTCATGTGATATTTTTATAGAGCAGGTTGTTACGGACGTGGCAATACCAAATATTTATACTTTATTTATTTATGCTTTACGCAATAATATCTTTTTTGAAACAAACAAAAAAGTCATGTTTTAGTGTCTCCATAGTCTGAGAGACATAGTTTTTTAATTTTTTGAGAGATTGTCTTAGGTAGGGTATTATTTTTGAGGGATTAGGTGATGGCTTAATTGGCACTATTTTGGGGCGCGTATGACTTTTTAATCGCTTGCTATTGCACTTTTTGTGATGTAAGGTGACAAAATGGCTCTTTGACAGCATTTCTATTTGTTCTTTTCACGGTGTTCACCTGAGGGGTTAAAACATGTGATATTTTTATAGAGCAGGTCATTACGGACATGGCTATACCTAACATGTATATATTTTTGTAAAAAATCATGCTTTAGTGTCTCGTCTGAGAGCCATAATTTTTTTTTTGGGGTGATTGTCTTAGGTAGGGTATAATTTTTGCAGGATGAGATTACGGCTTGATTGGTACAATTTTGGGGTGCATATGACGTTTTGATCGCTTGCTATTACACTTTTTATGTAAGATGACAAAAAGGCTTTTTTTTTTTTACGGTGTTCATCTGAGGGGTTAGGCCATGTGGTATTTTTATAGAGCAGGTTGTTACGGACACGGCAATACCTAATATGTATAATATTTTTTAATTTTTTTTTACATTTAACACAATAAAAGCATTGTTGAAACAAACAAACAAAAAAAAACATGTTTTAGTGTATCTGTCTGAGAGCCATAGTTTTTAATTTTTTTGGGGTGATTGTCCTATGTAGGGGCTAATTTTTAGCTGGATGAGGTGATGGCTAGATTGGTACTATTTTAGGGGACATACGCCTTTTTGATTGCATGGTGTTGCACTTTTAGTGATGTAAGGTGACAAAAATGGCTTTTTTGGCACAGTTTTTATTTTATTGTTTTATGGTGTCTATCGGACGGGGTGGATCATGTGATATATTTATAGAGCCGGTCGTTACGGGCGCGGCGATACCTAATATGTGTGTTTTTTCTTGTTTTTTTCTTTTTTGTATTATAAAATCAGGGGAAAGGGGCATTTTTTATTTTTTTAACTTGAAACTTAATTTTTTTTATTGAAAACACTTATTTTTTTTAACTTTTTTTTAAAACTTTATTTCTGTCCCTCTCTGGGACTTTACTTTTGGGGGTATGATCCCCTCTGCAATGCATTACAATACATCTGTATTATAATGCATTGCCTGTTGCCTGTTAGTGTATTACATAGAGTAATACATAAATAGAGTAATACACTAATACACTAACAGGTTGCATAGGTCCCCCAGCCTGGGGCACCAGTAGAAGGAAGGTCCCCATGCCAAGGCATTGGGCAGCCTTTGCATGGCATCGGGCTACCTTGTAACACAATGGGTCCCCGCCATAGCAGCGCAGGGACCCAATGCGCTCCTTCACCCGCCGCAAACCACTTCCATGTCGCGGTCAGTGCTGACCGCAGCATAGAAGGGGTTAATCAGATGGCATCGCTCTGGCACAGCATCCCCCACCGTACATGCACGGCATTTTGCGATAAGGTGTTTAAACGAATATGGCACTAGTCTCTATTGTGCATTAATCTGTCTCTATTGTGCCCAATTTACCAAAACCCTGGATTACGTACCTGAATTGACCCAGTTAAAATCTGTATAGGGTACTTTCACAGTTGCGGCAGGACGGATCTGACAAGCTGTTCACCCTGTTGGATCCGTCCTTCCGCTGTTTTGCCGTGCCGCTGCTCAATCCCCATTGACTATAATGGGGACGGGGGTGGCGCTCTGCCACAGTACGGCAGTGCACGGTGAAAGGCCGCCAGACTAAAAGCCCTGCATGTCCGACTTTTTAGTCCGGCGGTCTCTAATTGCGAACTTCCGTACTGCGCCGGAGCACCGCCCCAGTCCCCATTATAGTCAATGGGGACGGAGCGGCGGTCTGGCGGCACGGCGAAACAGTGGAAGGACGGATCCGATAGGGTGAACAGCCTGTCGGATCCGTCCTGCCGCAAGTGTGAAAGTAGCCAGCAGCTCCAGTGCTGGGGCTGGTTAATATTCATCATGAGCAGATGAATCCGGGCTCTCCATGACACTTATTTTTTCCTATATAAATCAGTGTCAGCCCTTTGACATGTGCCAATGTAATGTTATGGTTAGTCTATGTGTATATTCAAAATACTTACTATAGGTCTCTGAACAATTACACATGTCAAAATAATATGCAAGCAAGCAGTGTTATATCAGCAACTACATCTACAGTATCAAATTACTACATTCATGGCCTTCCCAATAGTAATTTAATTTAAAGTCAGCTGGTGCCATCAATCATGCATTGTACAGAATCTCCTTGATACTTTAAAGTCTTAAGGGCTAAGTCATTTTTAGGCTTAGAGCCACCCTCCAGTTCTAAATAAAAATGTAAGGCTTCTTTCACAGCCTGCCAGATTGCCCTGCCACATTTGTGAAACTTTCTTAAAATATGTTAAATTAGCAGGGAAATGGAGATTCTTCTTCTCTCCTTTTGAACTGTGGATCTACCATTAGCCTGGGCTCTCTTCTGCCACTCAAGATGGACACACAGCTTCTCAGACAGGTTGATGCACACTGTGCATCGATAGACAAGGACACTTCCTGCTTCTTCCATGTCGCTCTCAGATTGGCTGGTGCTGACGATATGAGCAGTTCTGGCCAATCCAAGGGCAGCAGGAAGTGTCTCAGATTAACGTTGCATATATGCATTGGAGATCTGAGGAATTGCATGGCCATCTAAGGTTTTTATGCCGCCCTTGACAATTTTCTAAAAGGGAGTGACAAGTGCTGGAAAGAGTCAAAGCCAACACCAGAGACAAATGTATCTTCATTTACATCAGATTTCTGGTATAAATGAAGGCAGAAATCTATGGCAGCTCAGAGATACCATATATTTCTGTTCAGGCGCCTGTGCCATGTCATAAATTAGGCACATTCTCTGGTAGTGCAGGGGATGTCAAGTGCTAACTTTCTCTAACTCTCTAGCTTAGAATCTACAACATGTATTGCAAAACAGAAGAATGTTGGCGAGCAAGGGATGCAGCTGAAGGTCTTTTTCTGTTATCTTCCAGCAGTCTGTACCAGCGGAAGAACAGCCTGCCAGAGTTCATCGTATCTAGCATCGCTGGATAGGGCCAGCGCACCGCCAGGCCCCATTGACTATCATGGGACCCAGCCTGTTTCCAGTATTAGTGCCAGTATTCGGCCAGACAAATACCACTGCAAGCAGCCTTGTTTTGTCCGGATCCCGGCACCAATGACGGAAACAGGCTGGATCCCCGTGGGGTCCCATCAGAGTCAATGGGCTCCAGTGGGGAAAGCTATTATAAGGCTATGCTGGATACAATGAACTCCAGCATGCTATTTATTTGCCGGTACAGCCTGCTTGAAGATGTTAGAGCTTATGTGAAACTAGCCTTACAGTTACAGAAACCAGCATAGAGGAGAAAAAGATCTAATACTTCCTCTCCGTGTAGCAGGGAAAAATCCATAGTTGTTTGTTGAGAATTTCAGTGTTTTCTCAGCAACCTCAGGTGAAGCATATAGAAAATATGTGCTTCCCCTGTACTTGCTGAGAAATAGTGCCAAATCATGGGAAACTGCAGAGGTTTTGCGATGTCTTTTTCATCTCTGCGGTTCTGCCATGCGGTTCTCAGCTCTGTGACAGAGTACTGTCCCATGCACTGCCCCTTGCACTAACTGTTGGGTTGTCAGTGATCCTGGCAGATGAAGAAGGAAAAGGGGCTGAGCATTATACCCCTGCATTTGACAGATGAGAGCAAGCCTAAAAAATTCTACTTATAAATGTTATTCATGACTGCACTACATGTCATTTACATTACAGCTACGTTAGAAGTGATGATGTATATTGGGTATGCTTTAAAGGGAATGTGTTGCCTCCATGTTTTTCTACTAGCTAAAACCAGAAAGTGACCAATTTTTTTTTTCTAATCTTTTTTTTATATTCTAATTGTAAATTCTAATTGATGATATTTTATAACAGGGGCATTGCTAGAGTCTCAAGAGATCCGGGTCCCAAGCCCCAATGATTATGACCCAGTTTTCTAAGTCGACCCTCCCCCTGCACTTTCCTGTACTTGCTATACAGCAGCACATACCGTCACATCCAGTGCCTCCCAGGTGATGTCTCCTCTGATGTAGTTCTTCTCTGTCACCATCTTATCCATTTGGTCCTGATAACTTCTTTCAGCCTCGCCTAGTCTCTGCAGAGTGTGACGCTCAGATATCTTAGCTTCCTCACATTTCTATCATCTCCCAACCTGGAGTCCCCACAGTACTATCCTGAAGAAATAATAGTGCTCCCCATAGTAATAGTGCTCCTCATGGTCCCGTCAATAGTAATTACCTTCTAGAATTACCTCATTAGTAATACTGCCCCCTACAGTGCCCCCAACAGTGATAATGCTCCTCAAGAGTGCCCCCATTTGTAGAAGAGCCCCTAGCATTAATAATGCCATCACAGAGCCCCCAGTAGAAAAAAAGCCCCCAATTGTTCTCCCAGTGGTAGTAAAGCTATCTACAGACCCCCTCAGTAGTAATAAGGGCCCCATAGTGCTCTTAGGAGAAATAAGGCGGATCTATAAGTCCCCCCTATATAGAGCTCCCAGTAGTAATAAGACACCTGATGTCCCCTGGATTTGCCCCCAATATTTGTAATGCCTATACTGTTAAAATGCTCACCCTAAGGTGCCCCCAGTATTTATAATGCCCCCTGCAGTGCACCCTGTAGTTAAATTCCTCCCTCTACCATACAGTCCCATGTAAATAACATCACACTATCTCTCCAGCCCCCTACAAAATACAGTCCCATGTAAATAACATCACTTCCCTCCCTTCAGCCCCAAATACATAGTCCCATGTAAATAACACTATTTCCCTCCCTCCTCCATAGAGTCCCATGTGAATAACAACCCTCTCTATCTACAGTCCCCTCCAAAATACAGTCCCATGTAAAGAAAACATAGCTCCCCTCCCTTCAGCCCCCTCCAATATACAGTCCCATGTAAATAACATCAGCTCCTCCCCAGCCTCCTTCAACCTACAGTCCCATGTAAATAATATCACCCTCCGCCGCCTCTAACATGCAATCCCATGTAAACATCACCCCTGAACATTCAGTTCCATGTAAATAACATCACCCCCTCCCCAGCCACCTTCAACATACAGTCCCATGTAAATAACATCACCCCCTCCCATTGCCACCATCAACATAAAGTCCCATGTAAATAACATGTTGCTGGTTTGTGTGCGATTGCACACAGTAGGGTATTTGTTTGGCGCACAAAAGGACGACCTCAGACAGTGGACTTTGGTGAAATAGCTGTTTTTATTGTTCAGTAGACAACGCGTTTCGGAGTTTATAACTCCTTTATCAAGTCTAAAACAAGGGTATAAAAGAAAAAAATGCCGGAGGCAAGAGATGTATCCCCACCTGGTTAGATGGGTGTGGACATGCATTGAACAGTGGAATATTTAGAGAGTTTGTGCGCGTGCCTTTAAGCATTAAAATGTGCATAGTTATATACAAAAAAAAAAAAAAAAATTTATACATAAAATAATGAAGGCAATAATAAGATCTGTAGTTTGCAGAGAAATAAAAATGCAAATGTCAGTGACAGCAGCAGCAGTTGAATCAAAGTTGAAAGAAAAGAAAACTGGGGCAATCCAGAAACAGACCCCAAATCAGCTAAGTCCCAAACGGAACAAAACGAAACATCAGTAAGGATCTTCAACCTCTCATCGCACAAACCCAATGAAGCGGAAATAAGCCTGCTACAAAAAGGGTTGTCATTTTGCCCAAGCGGCAAATTCAATGAATTTGATCTATTCGTCGACCTCAATTCCTATATTCGGAAATTAACATTAGCTAGGCACTTCGAAATCCAGTCCGCAAAACCAAAAATCGCCGAACCAAGTAGCACCGAAAATGCACAACCTGACGAAATCATAAAAGCCATCACCACAGGTCTGAAACCCAAATCCACTTTCAACCCGATATACCATAGGGGGAGCCACATCGAAACCTTCTCTGCACTCGTAACAAAAGACCTCAGAACCATTAATAAAGATCTTAATACAACAAATAACCTAAACAAAAAAGAAAAAATCGCCCTCAAAGAGCTAATGGATAATAACAGCATCATCATCAGAAATGCTGATAAAGGAGGCGGCATCGTGATCCAGGACCGCGAGGATTATTTGGCCGAAGCACAAAAAATCCTAGGAGACAAAAACTACTATGAAATCCTATCCCACAACCCGATAAAGGAAGACACCAAAAAACTATTGGGCCTTCTGGAAAAAGCAGAATCACAGGGAATATTAACCAAAAAGGAAAAAGAATACATTACCATAGACCACCCGAACCTGGCACTTTTTTACCATCTACCAAAAGTACATAAATCCACCCACAATCCGCCAGGGAGACCGATCATATCTGGCATCTCCTCACTCACATGCAATTTATCACACTACATCGACATTTTTCTACAGAAATATGTCATCCAACTACCCTCCTACCTGAAGGACTCCGCCACTCTAAACACCTTGCTCAAAAGGGTACATTGGAAAAAATCATACATTTGGACCACACTTGACGTAGCCTCATTATATTCCAACATCCCACACAATACAGGGATAGACGCCATACGGCAGTACCTACAACAAGACACGAACCTGCCAACCTCACAGGGACAATTCATTCTGGACGGCATCGACTTCATTCTCAAACACAACATCTTCAATTTTGAGAACAAAATCTACAAACAGACCAGAGGGACCGCTATGGGGACGCGATTCGCGCCCAGCTTCGCGAACCTGTACATGGGAATCTTCGAAAACCAATTCATCTACAACAAACACCCTTGGCAAGACAAACTAGTCTTCTACAAACGTTATATCGATGACTTGCTTTTGATCTGGGATGGCAGCCTAGAAGAGGCCAACAATTTCACCACCCACCTAAACAAAAATAACTTCAATCTCACCTTTACAGCCAACTATTCCGAAACATCTATTGAATACCTGGACCTAGTCCTATCCACTAAGGAAAATATCATCGAAACAAAAACCTTTTTTAAAAAAGTAGATGGAAACAGTTATCTGGACTATAGGAGCGCACACCACAAAAAATGGAAAAATAACATACCATTCAGCCAATTCAAGCGGATCCGTCGAAATTGCACAAAGGATGAAGACTTCAAACTACAAAGCCAGGTAATTGAAAAAAGATTCCGCAACAAAGGATACCCATGCGGCGTCGTCAAAGCAGCACTACGGCAAGCACAGAAATACACCCAGGATGACTGCCTACCATCAGAAACAAAACCACCAATCACCAAACCTAGTGATCCAGATACCACCAAAAAATACAAGACATCCTTCATAACCACATTCAATACCAACCACACGACCCTGAGAAATATACTGAAGAAGCACTGGCAGATACTACAAGCGGATCCCTTCCTAACGAAACATATACGACCAGAACCACACATAACGTTCAGAAGAGCCCAAACAATCAAAAATCTCATCGCCCCTAGTCGCTTGCGCATTCAGAAAAAACATCCCCCAGCCATTTTGAGCCTCTTTCCCAAAATGCTTGGAAGTTATAAATGCGGACACCAAAGATGTAAGTGTTGTCTGAACATCTCAAATCGGACCACCAAATTCTCCAGTAATATAACAGGAGAAAATTTTGAAATAAAGCACTTCCTAAACTGTTCATCATCATACATCATTTATTTATTGGAATGCAGCTGTGGATTACAATACGTTGGCCGGACCACCCTCACTCTGAGAGAGAGGATGAACAAACACCGGTGGAACATCACGAACGGCTTCCTCAAACATGGAGTATCCCGACATTTCCTGCAGGCACACAACAAGGATGCAGGAGACCTCTCCCTACTACCCATTGAAGAAATCCCAGCCACCCATGGTAACCGCTACCAGAAATTGAGGAGAAAAGAAATGTACTGGATATTCAAACTACAAACCATAGAACCATACGGCCTAAATGAATCGCTAGAAACCAACTGCTTCTAAAACCCAGATTGCCTAAACGAACTGTTAGAAACCAACTGCATCTAAACAAACCCGGATCCCTGCCCTTCAAAATCACACCACGCACTCTGCCACGCACCAGTCCATATTGTTTCACACACACCACTGCCCTTTCCTTCACTGCCCCCCCATCCACTCCCCTCCCCCATCTCCAATCATCCTACCCCACCATGTCAAACCCCCGACGTGCCCACCACCTCCAGCACCCACAGCACTCACGCTCCCACCTCTCCGTTCCCACCCACCTTACCACCATCCATCCCAATAATCCCCCCCCCTTCTCTCCACCACCACATCCCTTCCGCCCACCTGCCAACTACCGCGCCACTCTAGGTCATATACATGCCTCAAACCAGCCACCCTAGTACACTCCCCACTCCATTTCAAATGAATCAAACCAGCCACAACACACCAGCCCCTTCATCACATCACATCCCATCAAAACACCCCATCACAGCCACCCCATCAAAACACCCCATCAACACATAACATTACACAGCACCAGCCCCCCCCCCCTTTTTCCCTCTCCCCCCCGTGCTGCCAACACAACACATTAAACTGTCCACTACTCATCACATTACATATTCCCTCACTGCCCAGCGTCAGCCGAGCAGCACTCAAGGACGCCACAACCCCGCCCCCAGCACACCAGCTGATCGGCATAACAACTATGTACACCGCCCTCCCCCGCCCCCTTAGCACATCAGCTGATCGGCGCAGCATTACCAGTAGCCTTCCCGCCTGACGTCACGACCACGCCCCCTTCTGACGTCACGACCACGCCCCCTTCTGACGTCATAACCCCGCCCCCGCCACCCGAACTCAAAAAGCGCGCGCTCAGACACATGGAGAGCGGCGTTCCCAGCACTAACCAGACGCTCCAGGTAAGAGGCAGACTGCCACAGCGCTTGTGATGTCCACATCCCCCATTGCACCCCAAATAACTTGGTCAGCCTATCTAACCACCATGTGGGGCCACATTCCACCAGCGCAGCTCAAAATCCCCACCATTATACAGGACACCCTTCCTCCTCCCTCCAGCACCATCAAAATACCACCACACACTGCACCCACCCTTCTCATCACCACCGGCCACCCGCCCCCTTCATTTTATTACCCCCACCTTCTTTATTACCCCCACAGCCTTATTCCAAACACAACATACTACATCACATTGCACAGCACTATGTTTCCCCCCCCCCCCCCCAACCTGCCACCTGTCATATTTTTTCCTCGCAACCTCCCCCCCCCCCTCAGTTCCATCACCACAAACACATACATCATCATGCCCCTTTGCCCAGTGTCCGTCTTCTCATTTGTTGTGTTTTTATTCCCACAGCCATCTGGCCTGTCTCTATGCTGACGCCCGATTAAGGTAACCCCCCCCCCCCCCCACAACCACATTCAACCTAATACCGTCATAACACACACACATACCGCACTAGGGACACCAGCTTTCACACGCCATATACATTCACTCATCCGATAACCACAGTCCTCCTGAAACATACTTGAGCACACAATCTTTTATGCCAGCAGAAATAATACACACCTGGGCCCAATAGTGACCTCATACGCGGACCACCGAATACTTACTGACTTTCTTCACTTTTAATCAACTGCTGCTGCTGTCACTGACATTTGCATTTTTATTTCTCTGCAAACTACAGATCTTATTATTGCCTTCATTATTTTATGTATAAATTTTTTTTTTTTTTGTATATAACTATGCACATTTTAATGCTTAAAGGCACGCGCACAAACTCTCTAAATATTCCACTGTTCAATGCATGTCCACACCCATCTAACCAGGTGGGGATACATCTCTTGCCTCCGGCATTTTTTTCTTTTATACCCTTGTTTTAGACTTGATAAAGGAGTTATAAACTCCGAAACGCGTTGTCTACTGAACAATAAAAACAGCTATTTCACCAAAGTCCACTGTCTGAGGTCGTCCTTTTGTGCGCCAAACAAATACCCTACTGTGTGCAATCGCACACAAACCAGCAACTTCTTCCTTCACAGTCCCTAGGAGTCCCTGGCAACTCCACCTAAGGGACCGAACGGGTATTGGCAGCACCGACCTTTCCAAAATAACCAACGCCCCCCTATTTCTCCACGTGTACCTACCTTCACGGACGTTGAGCTCCAACCAGCACAACACCAAAAGGTGAGCACACTTCGACCATTACGCAGAACAACACAACCGCTACCCACCACCCTATGAGCGCCTCTCCCCTTTCTTTTCTCTCTTGCCAAACTGCTGTATATTCCTGACTCCGTCAGGACCAAGGCCTCAAATACCTTTGGCCTGGGAGTACGGCGGCTCTAGGTTCCCCGTGGAATTCACCCACCTTGACAAACTTGAACCCCCACCATGGACTACTGCTCTAAGAGAATCCAACAACGAACCAAATTGATATCGATCTGGACAAATAATGGAGCAACCACTGAACACACACAGTGCGTAGAGACTCCAACAAAGACGACGCCAAAGATTGAAAGTAGAGACCTTCTCCACTTATTCTTTGGTTTGGAAAAAACTACTAAAAGAGGAAATCCAGCATCATTTAGACTGGTTACTCCTCGAAATCTACCTCAAAGAGAACCTCGTCCCGAGAGGTCTCAGACTGAGGTTCAGAAGCAGTTTCGCAAACGATCCCTTTTTTTCTAAAGAATGGGATGAATACCTATTGAAATGCGCACGCGGCATGCTCATCATGCTATTGACAAAAAGAAAAAAACTCTGTGAAATCCTTAAGGCACAAATTGAAGAATCAGCAGCCACCCTAACTCAGTATGCAACCCACATAGATTTCACCAAATACGACCGATCCATCACCACAAGAGTACTCCAATACGAGAAAGAAACACTAGATAGCAAACTCTCTAAACTTGATCGCGATAGAACTGACTTTAGCACCAACAATATCCATTTTTGGCTCAATGGATCAGACAACCACCCACTGCCCACCACACACAACCAACATGCCCCAACAATGCAACCGCCGAGAACCACCACAGACAAGACCAGTGACGGTCATCCACAACACACCAGATCGCCAAGAGCTACACATTCCAGAAACCACTCCCCCTACCCCTCCAATAAACATTACAAACACCACCCCACCAACAAACGGTATCAAAGGAACACGTTCCACAACAGCCATAGGTTCAAACCTCCCATCACACACAACAAACCCAATCATGAAGTTAGGGAGGCCCACAAACCCCCCCGCAAGACATCACCCTCACCACCTCCAAACCCCACATCCACTAAACACTCCACACCACCATTGATCTACCAGACCAGTCACCCCACAGCACTACAGCCCGCCCCTCCGAACACCTCCAAACACACACCAAAAGGCCCCACAGACCCGAGCCAAAAACCCACCTCCATAAAATGGTTCATTCCCAACGACCACGGCCCAACCCCGCCTCCGGACCTTCATCACCTATCCAACAATCGCCTACATTTCCCCCCCACCACATTTTGTCCTCCCCCCACCTCACCCCCCACTCCCAGCCCTATGCCCACCACCGACCTCCCACCACGGACTCCCGAACACGCCACCACAACACCCGAAAACTCTGCTCTCTTTGAAGATTCCCTTATCACCATCCATAACCACAGCAATCTTGGTACTATGGAACCCCCGGACCACCAACAGAACTGCTCCTCAATCACTGTCCACAACACCAGCAACCAGGATATCACCGCATCAGTCCACCAACATTCATCTTCTTTTTTACCCCTCCCCGGGGCCCTGACCCCGGAAGCAACATATGCCTTGCGGCATCCGTCAGGGACAACCATGATCACCGATTTCTTCAGACCAGTCCCAAACAGAGGAATAAAAAGACAAATAAACCTAGAAGAGGACGACGAGGAGGAAGAGGCAGAACAAATACAGAAAGAAAAGAAAACTGGGGCAATCCAGAAACAGACCCCAAATCAGCTAAGTCCCAAACGGAACAAAACGAAACATCAGTAAGGATCTTCAACCTCTCATCGCACAAACCCAATGAAGCGGAAATAAGCCTGCTACAAAAAGGGTTGTCATTTTGCCCAAGCGGCAAATTCAATGAATTTGATCTATTCGTCGACCTCAATTCCTATATTCGGAAATTAACATTAGCTAGGCACTTCGAAATCCAGTCCGCAAAACCAAAAATCGCCGAACCAAGTAGCACCGAAAATGCACAACCTGACGAAATCATAAAAGCCATCACCACAGGTCTGAAACCCAAATCCACTTTCAACCCGATATACCATAGGGGGAGCCACATCGAAACCTTCTCTGCACTCGTAACAAAAGACCTCAGAACCATTAATAAAGATCTTAATACAACAAATAACCTAAACAAAAAAGAAAAAATCGCCCTCAAAGAGCTAATGGATAATAACAGCATCATCATTAGAAATGCTGATAAAGGAGGCGGCATCGTGATCCAGGACCGCGAGGATTATTTGGCCGAAGCACAAAAAATCCTAGGAGACAAAAACTACTATGAAATCCTATCCCACAACCCGATAAAGGAAGACACCAAAAAACTATTGGGCCTTCTGGAAAAAGCAGAATCACAGGGAATATTAACCAAAAAGGAAAAAGAATACATTACCATAGACCACCCGAACCTGGCACTTTTTTACCATCTACCAAAAGTACATAAATCCACCCACAATCCGCCAGGGAGACCGATCATATCTGGCATCTCCTCACTCACATGCAATTTATCACACTACATCGACATTTTTCTACAGAAATATGTCATCCAACTACCCTCCTACCTGAAGGACTCCGCCACTCTAATCACCTTGCTCAAAAGGGTACATTGGAAAAAATCATACATTTGGACCACACTTGACGTAGCCTCATTATATTCCAACATCCCACACAATACAGGGATAGACGCCATACGGCAGTACCTACAACAAGACACGAACCTGCCAACCTCACAGGGACAATTCATTCTGGACGGCATCGACTTCATTCTCAAACACAACATCTTCAATTTTGAGAACAAAATCTACAAACAGACCAGAGGGACCGCTATGGGGACGCGATTCGCGCCCAGCTTCGCGAACCTGTACATGGGAATCTTCGAAAACCAATTCATCTACAACAAACACCCTTGGCAAGACAAACTAGTCTTCTACAAACGTTATATCGATGACTTGCTTTTGATCTGGGATGGCAGCCTAGAAGAGGCCAACAATTTCACCACCCACCTAAACAAAAATAACTTCAATCTCACCTTTACAGCCAACTATTCCGAAACATCTATTGAATACCTGGACCTAGTCCTATCCACTAAGGAAAATATCATCGAAACAAAAACCTTTTTTAAAAAAGTAGATGGAAACAGTTATCTGGACTATAGGAGCGCACACCACAAAAAATGGAAAAATAACATACCATTCAGCCAATTCAAGCGGATCCGTCGAAATTGCACAAAGGATGAAGACTTCAAACTACAAAGCCAGGTAATTGAAAAAAGATTCCGCAACAAAGGATACCCATGCGGCGTCGTCAAAGCAGCACTACGGCAAGCACAGAAATACACCCAGGATGACTGCCTACCATCAGAAACAAAACCACCAATCACCAAACCTAGTGATCCAGATACCACCAAAAAATACAAGACATCCTTCATAACCACATTCAATACCAACCACACGACCCTGAGAAATATACTGAAGAAGCACTGGCAGATACTACAAGCGGATCCCTTCCTAACGAAACATATACGACCAGAACCACACATAACGTTCAGAAGAGCCCAAACAATCAAAAATCTCATCGCCCCTAGTCGCTTGCGCATTCAGAAAAAACATCCCCCAGCCATTTTGAGCCTCTTTCCCAAAATGCTTGGAAGTTATAAATGCGGACACCAAAGATGTAAGTGTTGTCTGAACATCTCAAATCGGACCACCAAATTCTCCAGTAATATAACAGGAGAAAATTTTGAAATAAAGCACTTCCTAAACTGTTCATCATCATACATCATTTATTTATTGGAATGCAGCTGTGGATTACAATACGTTGGCCGGACCACCCTCACTCTGAGAGAGAGGATGAACAAACACCGGTGGAACATCACGAACGGCTTCCTCAAACATGGAGTATCCCGACATTTCCTGCAGGCACACAACAAGGATGCAGGAGACCTCTCCCTACTACCCATTGAAGAAATCCCAGCCACCCATGGTAACCGCTACCAGAAATTGAGGAGAAAAGAAATGTACTGGATATTCAAACTACAAACCATAGAACCATACGGCCTAAATGAATCGCTAGAAACCAACTGCTTCTAAAACCCAGATTGCCTAAACGAACTGTTAGAAACCAACTGCATCTAAACAAACCCGGATCCCTGCCCTTCAAAATCACACCACGCACTCTGCCACGCACCAGTCCATATTGTTTCACACACACCACTGCCCTTTCCTTCACTGCCCCCCCATCCACTCCCCTCCCCCATCTCCAATCATCCTACCCCACCATGTCAAACCCCCGACGTGCCCACCACCTCCAGCACCCACAGCACTCACGCTCCCACCTCTCCGTTCCCACCCACCTTACCACCATCCATCCCAATAATCCCCCCCCCTTCTCTCCACCACCACATCCCTTCCGCCCACCTGCCAACTACCGCGCCACTCTAGGTCATATACATGCCTCAAACCAGCCACCCTAGTACACTCCCCACTCCATTTCAAATGAATCAAACCAGCCACAACACACCAGCCCCTTCATCACATCACATCCCATCAAAACACCCCATCACAGCCACCCCATCAAAACACCCCATCAACACATAACATTACACAGCACCAGCCCCCCCCCCCCTTTTTCCCTCTCCCCCCCGTGCTGCCAACATAACACATTAAACTGTCCACTACTCATCACATTACATATTCCCTCACTGCCCAGCGTCAGCCGAGCAGCACTCAAGGACGCCACAACCCCGCCCCCAGCACACCAGCTGATCGGCATAACAACTATGTACACCGCCCTCCCCCGCCCCCTTAGCACATCAGCTGATCGGCGCAGCATTACCAGTAGCCTTCCCGCCTGACGTCACGACCACGCCCCCTTCTGACGTCACGACCACGCCCCCTTCTGACGTCATAACCCCGCCCCCGCCACCCGAACTCAAAAAGCGCGCGCTCAGACACATGGAGAGCGGCGTTCCCAGCACTAACCAGACGCTCCAGGTAAGAGGCAGACTGCCACAGCGCTTGTGATGTCCACATCCCCCATTGCACCCCAAATAACTTGGTCAGCCTATCTAACCACCATGTGGGGCCACATTCCACCAGCGCAGCTCAAAATCCCCACCATTATACAGGACACCCTTCCTCCTCCCTCCAGCACCATCAAAATACCACCACACACTGCACCCACCCTTCTCATCACCACCGGCCACCCGCCCCCTTCATTTTATTACCCCCACCTTTTTTATTACCCCCACAGCCTTATTCCAAACACAACATACTACATCACATTGCACAGCACTATGTTTCCCCCCCCCCCCCCCCCAACCTGCCACCTGTCATATTTTTTCCTCGCAACCTCCCCCCCCCCTCAGTTCCATCACCACAAACACATACATCATCATGCCCCTTTGCCCAGTGTCCGTCTTCTCATTTGTTGTGTTTTTATTCCCACAGCCATCTGGCCTGTCTCTATGCTGACGCCCGATTAAGGTAAACCCCCCCCCCCCCCCCACAACCACATTCAACCTAATACCGTCATAACACACACACATACCGCACTAGGGACACCAGCTTTCACACGCCATATACATTCACTCATCCGATAACCACAGTCCTCCTGAAACATACTTGAGCACACAATCTTTTATGCCAGCAGAAATAATACACACCTGGGCCCAATAGTGACCTCATACGCGGACCACCGAATACTTACTGACTTTCTTCACTTTTAATCAACTGCTGCTGCTGTCACTGACATTTGCATTTTTATTTCTCTGCAAACTACAGATCTTATTATTGCCTTCATTATTTTATGTATAAATTTTTTTTTTTTTGTATATAACTATGCACATTTTAATGCTTAAAGGCACGCGCACAAACTCTCTAAATATTCCACTGTTCAATGCATGTCCACACCCATCTAACCAGGTGGGGATACATCTCTTGCCTCCGGCATTTTTTTCTTTTATACCCTTGTTTTAGACTTGATAAAGGAGTTATAAACTCCGAAACGCGTTGTCTACTGAACAATAAAAACAGCTATTTCACCAAAGTCCACTGTCTGAGGTCGTCCTTTTGTGCGCCAAACAAATACCCTACTGTGTGCAATCGCACACAAACCAGCAACTTCTTCCTTCACAGTCCCTAGGAGTCCCTGGCAACTCCACCTAAGGGACCGAACGGGTATTGGCAGCACCGACCTTTCCAAAATAACCAACGCCCCCCTATTTCTCCACGTGTACCTACCTTCACGGACGTTGAGCTCCAACCAGCACAACACCAAAAGGTGAGCACACTTCGACCATTACGCAGAACAACACAACCGCTACCCACCACCCTATGAGCGCCTCTCCCCTTTCTTTTCTCTCTTGCCAAACTGATGTAAATAACATCACTGCCTCCCCAAGCACCCTCCAACACACAGTCCAATGTAAATAAAATTACCCTACCCCAGACCCCTCCAACATTCAGTCCTATGTAAATAAAATCACTCACTCCTACAGCCCCCATCAACATACTGTCCCATGTAAATAACATCATCCCATCCCACAGCTGCCATCAACATACAGTCTTATGTAAATAACATAATCCCCTACCACAGCCACCTCCAACATACAGTCCCATGTAAATAACATCACTCCCTCCTTCAGCCGCCATCAACATACAGTCCCATGTAAATAACATCTTCGCCTCCCAAGCCACCTCCAACACACAGTCACATGTAAACAACATCCCTACCTTCAGCCCTAACATACAGTCCCAGTTAAATAACCACAACATTGCTCTGCCTCTCCCTTTACTTACCTCTCCTCATGTACAGACTTTACCACAGCTTCATCATCATCGCAGGTCCTTCTTTACCACTGCCTGTTTTACTGGTCATAAGACCTGTGATGTCATCACAGGTCCTTCAGATCTTCCAGTGCATTACAAACCGGATTCCCAAAAAGTTGGGACACTAAACAAATTGTGAATAAAAACTGAATGCAATGATGTGGAGATGGCAAATGTCAATATTTTATTTGTAATAGAACGTAGATGACAGATCAAACGTTTAATCCGAGTAAATGTATCATTTTAAAGGAAAAATACATTGATTCAAATTTTTACGGTGTCAACAAATCCCCAAAAAGTTGGGACAAGTAGCAATAAGAGGCTGGAAAAAGTAAATTTGAGCATAACGAAGAGCTGGAAGACCAATTAACACTAATTAGGTCAATTGGCAACATGATTGGGTATAAAAAGAGCTTCTCAGAGTGTCTCTCTCAGAAGCCAAGATGGGTAGAGGATCACCAAATCCCACAATGTTGCGCAGAAAGATAGTGGAGCAATATCAGAAAGGTGTTACCCAGCGAAAAATTGCAAAGACTTTGCATCTATCATCAACTGTGCATAACATCATCCGAAGATTCAGAGAATCTGGAACAATCTCTGTGCGTAAGGGTCAAGGCCGTAAAACCATACTGGATGCCCGTGATCTCTGGGCCCTTAAACGACACTGCACCACAAACAGGAATGCTACTGTAAAGGAAATTACAGAATGGGCTCAGGAATACTTCCAGAAACCATTGTCAGTGAACACAATCCACCGTGCCATCCGCTGTTGCCAGCTGAAACTCTACAGTGCAAAGAAGAAGCCATTTCTAAGCAAGATCCACAAGCTCAGGCGTTTTCACTGGGCCAGGGATTATTTAAAATGGAGTGTGGCAAAATGGAAGACTGTTCTGTGGTCAGACGAGTCACGATTCAAAGTTCTTTCTGGAAATCTGGGACGCTATGTCATCTGGACCAAAGAGGACAAGGACAACCCAAGTTGTTATCAACGCTCAGTTCAGAAGCCTGCATCTCTGATGGTATGGGGTTGCATGAGTGCGTGTGGCATGGGCAGCTTGCATGCCTGGAAAGGCACCATCAATGCAGAAAAATATATTCAGGTTCTAGACCAACATATGCTCCCATCCAGACGTCATCTCTTTCAGGGAAGACCCTGCATTTTTCAACAAGATAATGCCAGACCACATTCTGCATCAATCACAACATCATGGCTGCGTAGGAGGATCCGGGTACTGAAATGGCCAGTCTGCAGTCCAGATCTTTCACCTATAGAGAACATTTGGCGCATCATAAAGAGGAAGGTGCAACAAAGAAGGCCCAAGACGATTGAACAGTTAGAGGCCTGTATTAGACAAGAATGGGAGAGCATTCCTATTTCTAAACTTGAGAAAGTGGTCTCCTCGGTACCCAGACGTCTGTTGAGTGTTGTAAGAAGAAGGGAAGATGCCACACAGTGGTGAAAATGGCCTTGTCCCAACTTTTTGGGGATTTGTTGACACCATGAAATTCTGATTCAACATATTTTTCCCTTAAAATGGTACATTTTCTCAGTTTAAACTTTTGTTCCGTGATTTATGTTCTATTCTGAATAAAATATTAGAAGTTGGCACCTCCACATCATTACATTCAGTT
Organism: Bufo gargarizans; assembly: GCF_014858855.1. Classification (NCBI taxonomy): domain Eukaryota; kingdom Metazoa; phylum Chordata; class Amphibia; order Anura; family Bufonidae; genus Bufo; species Bufo gargarizans. The sequence continues at coordinate 190,511,158 of NC_058080.1, forward strand.
TTTATTCACAATTTGTATAGTGTCCCAACTTTTTTGGAATCCGGTTTGTAGATTCTAGCTGACAGGCAGGACATTTGGGGCCAGGGACAAAACATCAGGGGCCCAGGCCTGCAATGTTTTAACCTAGCAACGACCCTATTTTATATTATTTTCTGAACAGGATTATGGGGGCAGCTATCTTGCCTGAGCTGTTTTAACAGCATTTAGAGATATGTTTTACAGCAACCACCATGGGCTTTAGACACAATGGACGGAGGGGAACTCATTAACTTCTAGGCATGTTCTGTGACCTGTGCAGAGGTCAAGAGGGAGTAGATTAGCTATAATATCACCTATGGTGAATGGGGTATCCTGTGTTATCTATACCAAGGTGATGTCTGTCATTGTATTCCCGCCTGTGATGATGGAGATGATTATGGTGATCTGTATAGACCAAGAAGTGGCTGCAATTATTAGGCCTAGTGCAAAAGATGCAAGACTTTATTTATTATTATTTTTTAAATAATATATATAGTAACATGGAAACGTAAAAATAATATCACCAAAAATTCTTACACATTTTTTCACATGAAATTTGATTTAAACAATAGGCTATTTTCTCATGACACATGGACTGCACAATATGTACTCCATCACAGTACCAGACCACATTCCCAGTGGAAGTGATACACTGTATTTATCCCTCAAGCTAGATGATAGGAAAATAAGCCACTAAAATAATGAATTCCTGAGCAACTTCTGTGCTTCTTTTAGTGAATTCTCGGAAGTGATTGGCACCCTTATTTTATTTATTCCTTTGTGTATTAATCTGTTGTATGGTAGAAACCCTAATTACTGCATATAAACTGATGTGCCTGAATATCCCTGGAGATTAAGGCTCATTTCATTGCTATGTACAGATGAAACAAAGCTGAATTCATCAGGTTTATTTTTGCCTTAGTTTTGCATTTTCAGAGCATGATACAGTATTATAACAGTTTTAATGAGTGCTGCAGGTATTGCTATGGATATGAGCACAATAAGGACTGTTAACCTAGTGGCAATGAGTGCTGCAATTAAATCACTAAGCATGTTATTCTTTGCATGTTTTTTTTAAGTAAAGCTAAAAATAGATTTACTTGGTTATTGCTTTTGTTTTAAAATGTTTTATTTCATAAACCACAAGGTGGCATGAGAGTTGTATTGCTGTTCGTAGCATTGTAAGTTTAAGTTTTAAAACTTTAGTGTTATTTTATATGATTTCATTCTTTTATTTGCTTGACTTAAAAAGAAACAAAATCAGTTTCCTGATAGTATAAGACATTTAAGATAATATAATATATATTTTTGTAAATGTAATAATAATTAAACTTAACGCTGGGTTCACACCTGAGCGTACCCGATAAGCGCTTTTTACAAGCGTGCTAATCGGGCGTTTACATACGTGCAAGGAAACAAGCAAACGCCCATTGTCGCGCATTCCCGCTCAAGTCTATGTGCGGGAACGCGCGACAATACGCCGCAAAGAAGCTCCTGTACTTCTTGGGGCGTAGGGCGTTTTACAGCGCGTTCGTACGCGCTGTAAAACGCTCAGGTGAGAACCATGCCGATAGGGAATCATTGGTTATTGCTTGTTGAGCGTTTTACAGCACGTAGGAACGCTCTGTAAAACGCTCAGGTGTGAACCCAGCCTAATAATACACAGATTCAACTCATGCTGGGCAAAAGCAAAGTAGTGTCATTTTTTAGAGTCCAATGTAGCAAACAATTTTTGAAATTATGCTGATCAATAAATCTGTAATACAGAAAATAGTCAACATTACAAGGTTTGAAATTAGTGCTTTAATGTAAGACATCATTCCTTATAGTCTCTATTCTATGGGGGCAAAAACACTTTGGGGACATTAATAAAGACCAATGTATTACACGCTAGTCTTTATCTATTCCCCCACTGGTGTCAGTTGTGACACAACAATTAATAATTGTGGTGAGGGCCGATTCTAGTCTTTCTGCTGGGGAAGGCAAAAATTGAGACTATGCCCCCTCCCCTAGCGCCAAATTCTTTATCCAACCCCTCCCGCTCAGATCTGAACTGCACAAATATCATGTTAATTATCCCCTACGGTGAACGCCATAAATTTATTTTTTTTAAATTGCGGAATCGATAAATTATTCTTAGTCACCAGCGGAAAAAAATGATACTAATGGAAACTACAAGTCGTCCCGCCAAAAATCATGCCCTGACACAACTCCATAGAAAGAAAAATAAAAAAGTTATTGGACTTGGGAAGTGGCAATTTTCTTCCTTAAAGGGTTTTTATTACACAAAAGTAGTAAAATGTAGAAAAAAACTACATTTTGTCCCGTAAAAAAAAAAAATCATACAGCTACATAGTCGGAAACTAAAAATGTTATAGCTCTTGGAAGGCAACAATGAAAAAAAGAAGAAAAATGCTTGATCAGTAAAGCTCAAAACAGGCTGGTCACTAATGGATTAAAGAATTATATAGATGAACATTACATACAGCACTATCACACATACAAGAGAATATAGCACCATATACCTCTTATATCCAGAGATGTCTCCTCTGATGTAGATGTTCTCTTTTCTCATCTTCTGACTTTGCAGGCATCACACTATGACAGGCCTGGGAGCCATGCTAGCCTATTAGAGCCACTCATTGGAGGACAGAAGGAGCCCCCTCCCTCTATATAACCTCACAGATGCTGTGGTTGCTATTGACAGCAGCATCTGAAGGGTTAAAAGACAGGGATTGGAGTCAATAGGGGCATTATTATTATTGGGCACAATATGGAGGGCACTACTACTAACAGGGTAACTGTCATGAAGCTTTATCACTGTAGGGATAACTATTACTAATTATGACACTCTGGGAGAGAATTATTACAACTGGTGAGACTATTGGGACCCCTTTGGGGACTTTCTGTATGGCACTGTTATTTTGTAAGTACAGTATTTGGGGACATAGGGTAACACAATAGGCACAATATTAGGGGTAGCAGCAGGATAATACTGTTGGGGCACCAGGAGGGGGGAGGATGATAGAAAAGTGAGGAACCTGAGATGTCTGAGTGGTAAACTCTGCAGAGACGAGACATGGCTGAAAGAAGTCATAATGTGGTGTTTGGGACAAATGGAGAAGAAGAGGCAGGAAAACGTCTACATCAGAGGAGACATCACTGGATGTAATATGTGTATGGTGCTGTATTCTCCTGTATATGTGATAACACTGAATGTAATGTTCATCCAAATATGTCTAAACATATATGCATTGTAGCTTGGGTTCTGAATCTTTTGAAACTGTAGCGACGCTCCTAGGTCCCATTTGTTAGACCCCCAGCAATCAGTCAAATGTTTCCTATACTGTGGGTAGGGGATAACCTTCATACTTGGCACAACCCCTATAAATGCAAACAAATGTTATATGTTTTAATAAGCATTTAGGGGGTAATTTATCAAAATGGTGTAAAGTATAACCGTCGTAGTTGCCCAGAGCAACCAATATGATTCCTCCTTTCATTTTCAAAAGGAGCTGTCCAAAATAAAAGGTAGAATTTGATTGGTTGCTATGGGCAACTAAGACAGTTCTATTTTATACCAGTTTGATATATGACCCCCTTATTTTTCATTTTAAATAAAAATCAGACATCATGTAGTATATTACAATTTCTTAATGACAAAACTAGCTCCAGAACGCCCCCATTCATTGCTTCAATTGGTCTGCTAGATTCTCTTTAGCCTGGCAACTCAGGGGTGTGCTCTTTATTGGGGATGTGCCCTTTCCTCTGCAGCTCTCTCCCTATCACAGCTCAGGGGGTGTGTCATTTCTTAGGGGGTGTCCTTTTTTGCTGCAACTCTCTCTCTCTGTAACTGTCACAACCTCTAACAGTACATATGGCTGGTGAAAGTTGAAGGTTGGAACTATGTGGACAGAAGATGAGGAAAAAGCCTGAACAGCAGGTGGCACTATACAAATGTATTAAATCCAGGTGCTGGTTGAAAAATATGTAGAATATTTTTCATGCGACAACTCCTTTAAATCTTTACATAACACGATTCTGTAATTACATTTCTATAATAGTGTAATTTTTATATTGCAAAAAATAACCATTTGTGCAGTTCTTTATTTTTTACAGGAAGAACATCAAGCTATGTCCTTGCAGTTTACATTGCCTCTGTTCTTTAATGATAAACACATATTGCCTTTTCTTGTTATTTTTCCTTATATGAGATCTGCTTTAATAACCTCAGAACTGTATAAAGTAATTTAAGAAAACATATAAATGTGGTCAGCTTACAATATTTTTCACAGTAGGTGCCTAATTAAACAGTTGTATTGCTGATCAGGTCACTACACAGGGAAATTACTAACAAAATGAAATTTCCATACACTTCTGGTTAACTGATTCTGGTTAACCCAATCGGCACACAAGAATTATGTTTATCTGCAGATCAACTTTCTAGATATCTCCAAATTTAGGCCTTATGCACCCTTGGTTCTTATTTTTCACGGTTTTTATCATCATCATATATTTTTATTTTTTATTTATTTTTTTCACCTTGATTTTTCACTTTTTACACCGATGAAATGTATATTCACAATATATGTGCTTTAATAATTTATTTATTCATTATTGATCATTGTGATATATTATGTATTTTATATAATGGGTTTAAATGTTACTGGTTATTATATAATTTATCACTTTGTAATATTTATATTGTACATACACCATTTAACAGTAATTTTGTATAATAGGCTGCAATATATGTTTTAATTAACCCCCACTGATATTTGTATATGCGTGATGGACAGTAACTCTGTGATACATCAATAATGTATTTCCATGTACCAATCATGACTATAGGGGAATGGTAATGAATAGATAAGCCGCAGAGTTCTTTCTGCATTCCAGCGTGGAATGCATGGAGTGATTACGCTATACCAGTCTTGTAGGATTTGTAGCATATGCTCCTAAGACGAGGAGGATGTGTGGGGTTGGATCAGATGCGGTGTGTTCCACGGTGGACTGCATGCCGGATTTCCAGTCCGGCGAGTGCGGCCTTCCGTGGAGCGCCCCACATCCATCCACCCTTGAGGATGGTCATACTGGATCCTGTTGTAATTAATATCATCCCTTTGTGTTTGTTCTATTCTGCCTTGCTCCACCTGTATGTATGAGTAATGTGAGTGGTATGGTGTCTGGACACTGGAGGAACCGGAAGTTGGTGCGCTCTAAGCTGGAACGCAACACACTTCCTGTTTCCGATTTGGGCGTTTGTTTGGTCTCATGTGTCTTCAATTGACCTAATTTACAGACTATATATGATCAGTGAATACACACCACTAGTATCCCTTGAGAAAGCGACCACGAAACACTTGTCGGGATTCACTACTGTCTTGGTCTGTATTTTTTACTGCATTCCTATCCTGTTTGTGGCACTATGCACTTTATATATTAATTGAGTGCTGGGACTTATCTTTACCCATAGCCTGGGAGACTAATTGCTAGTTATATGTATTATAAGTGACAGATCTGTGGAAATTATTCCTGTGTGACTAATGTTGCTAATGTATATGGATTTCTATAAATGTTTTAAATAAGTGTATGTTTAATAAAAACTTCTTATTCTATATTACACAAACTGCTGTCCTGATTTGTCAGTTTTGGGTATCTAATTGAAGCTATTAAGGACAGCTTCATACCGGGCGTTTCTTTCGCTCTGCGATTTGGGTGTGTACATTACATACAGAATGCAGGAGTTTTTATGACATCCCATTTTAAATCCATAGGCATTAATATGAATTCAGTACCCCCTTTGCAGCTAAAATTGCTTACACTTTTCTCTGAAGGCTTTTTATAAGATTTTAGAGTGTGTCTGTGGAACTTTATGCCCATTCATTAAGAAAAACATTTGTGAGATACAGAATCCAGATGTTGAACGAGAGGGCTTGGCTTGCAATCTCCATTATAGTTCATCCTAAAGGTGTTTGATGAGTTTGAGATCAGGGCTCTGTGCGGACCAGTCAAGTTCTTCCACATCAAACTCAACCAACCATGCCTATGCTTATAGACCTTGATTTGTGCATCGGGACACAGTCATTCTCGAACAGAAAAGTGCCCTCCCCAAACTATTACCACAATGCGCCGATGACTTCATATCTACACACGGCGCAGGCGCATTGAGGATGGAGCGGCCGAGCGAGCGGCCGCCTCTCAGTGCGCCTGCGCACATTGAAGATAGGTACGGCCGCGGCGCAGGCGCCGGATTTTGATTGCAAACAGGCAGGGCCAGCAGAGAACGATTCCGTTCCCTGGCCCTGTCAATCACAATGCGGAGGGGGCGTCATTAGGATCGGAGGATGCGGCTGCTACCAGCAAGTAGCCGCCCTACTTGCTAGTAGCAAGGTAATTTACATATTTTAAAAATAGCTTTTTATCAAATTCTACTGAACCAAAATGATTATTTAACTTATGTATAGGGAGCTCACAGTATAGGGATTTTAGTAAACAAAAAACAAAAAAAACGGTTTAGTGGGCTGACAGAAGCCCTTTAAAGGGCCGATCATAAATCTGACTTGGCTAAAACTGACTTTAGCAATATGTTAAAGTGGAGTGAGCTGTCAGAGTCATGATAAATCTGGCCCATAGTGTGTAGGTGCGTTTTTGGTGCGTTTTTTCAGATATATGTGCGTTTTTTCAGATATATGTGCAAAAACTTATGTTTACTATTCTATATGCAGGATTTTGTCAAAAAGGCTTTATAAGTCCATTTATCCCGTTTTAAGTGAATGAAAATGTGCTCTTTTTAATTGTGAATGAAATGAATTATTGTAATGTGCCTGACAGTGTATCGTGCACTGCTGTGATTACCTTATCACTTATTTGTGAAAAATTATGAGTAATTTCTAAAATATGGGTCCAATTTTTAATTGAACCCAAAAATCTCTAAGTCAGAGTTCAAGCCTGCTGGAAGGAGGCTGCCAAAGTCATAAATTCTCCTAGACTCAGCCTGCGACATTTTCATAATATGATTACCTCCCCTCCAGTGTACGTCCACCTTCTCCAGCGCCACATAGGAGATACCCCTGAAGTCGCAATTGTGTACAGTCTTAAAGTGATTTGATAGCGAATCGTTCTCAAAGCCCTATTTTATGTTGTTAAGGTGCTCTGAGATCCTCACCCTCAGGGGTCTATTGGTTCTGCCAATGTATTGTTTTCGGCAGGGGCACTGGATCAGGTAGACGACAGGGCTGAATCCCCCACATTTTTTTCTTTGTAGTATATATTGGAGGCGTGGCGATCTCCAAGCAGTAATGCACACCTGACCAGTTAGTATGCCCTGGAGGTTGGTTTTAAAGTCAGTATAAAACTGAGTCTGCTTATATAGCACCTACCAGTAGTCATTTGGCTCCAGGAGAAGTATATAGTGGGCTCAGCATGCATGTTGGTACTTGCATCCCTGGATCCGATGAAAGCTGTAATGGCACCGGACGGGGTTAAAAGCAGAGTGTGCTTGGCGTGCATGCTGTACCTGCGCTCCCTGGACTTTATGTGGCTGTCATGGCCCATAACAGGTAGGAAGTAGTGTTAGGGACCACTCATGAAGGCGACCTTGACGTGGTGAGTGGCTTATTACGCTTTGGCCAAAATGTACACCAATGCCTTATCCAACATCCAGCATACAGGCAGGGCAGAGTGCTGGTTGCAGAGTGCGATTGAATTTGTGTTTTTACGTTTGTATCTGTATTTCGCCATAGCAATCTGCACCTGCATTGGGTTGTGCAGGCTGAACCCCCCAGATTTTTTTCTTTGTAGTATATACTGGAGGCGTGGCGATCTCCAAGCAGTCATGCACACCTGACCGTTTTAAAGTCAGTATAAAACTGAGTCTGCTTGTATAGCACCTACAAGTAGCCATTTGGCTCCAGGAGAAGTATATAGTGGGCTCAGCATGCATGTTGGTACTTGCATCCCTGGATCCGATGAAAGCTGTAATGGCACCGGACGGGGTTAAAAGCAGAGTGTGCTTGGCGTGCATGCTGTACCTGCGCTCCCTGGACTTTGTGTGGTTGTCATGGCCCATAACAGGTAGGAAATAGTGTTAGGGACCACTCATAAAGGCGACCTTGACATGGTGAGTGGCTTATTACGCTTTGGCCAAAATGTACACCAATGCCTTATCCAATATCCAGCATAGAGGCAGGGCAGAGTCCTGGTTGCAGAGTGCGTTTGCATTTGTGTTTTTACATTTTTAGGATGTCTTGCAGATGGGTGGAAAATTTCAGGAACCGATTGACAACCAGATTGAACACGTGCGCCATGCAGGGCTAAGCCCTCCTTGATGTGTTCCTCCCGTTGTCGGTCACCATGGTTCCAATTTTGAGTTGTTGCGGAGAAAGCCAGGATTCAATTTCTTGATGAAGGACACAGAGGCATTCCTCCCCTGTGAGACTCCATTCACCCAGGCAAATGAGGCGTAGAACAGCGTGACACTGCCGTGCCCTGTGGAGGCTGAGGACATGGTGGAGAATGAGGAGGCAGAGGCAGACATTGTCGCAGGACCAATGGCATGAGAATGTGGAGGTGGAAGCGGCATCACCTGGCCAAGTTGATGGTTTGGCTGTGCCGAACCACATTTGCCTAGTGGGCCGTAAAAGGACATATATTGTCCTTGACGGTAATTACAGCTCCACAGTTTGGTGCTACCATGCACTTTAGCAGACATCGACAGGCTCAAGGACTGGCTCACCTTCTGTTTTACATATTTGTGCAGAGCTGGTACTGCCTTTTTGGCAAATAAATAACGGCTTGGGACTCTCCACTTTGGCTCAGCCAAGACATCGGTTCTCTGAAAGGTGTAGAGTCCACCGCTTGGAAAGGAACCAGCAACTTGGACAGCAGCATGTTCAGCTTCAGTGTACGCATACTGTTGTCTCTTGGCAATCGCTTGGGTGATCGAATGCTGATGGAAAGACTGATGAGGAGTAGAAGGGAGAGGATCAGAAGCATCAGGACCGGTAGATAATAGGAAGGACAGACAGCTCCCTTCGGGTGAGGAGGTGGAGCCTTGACTGCCTGAAATAGGGTGCGTGCCACTGGGTGATGTAGCAGTTGCTGCGGCAGGCTGGACCATCACATTGGAGCCACTGTTCTCCCTATCCACTTTATGGTGATGCTGCATATGTTGACGCAGGGCCGTGGTGCCAACATTGGCACCCTGGCCATGCTTCAACTTCTGCCCACAGATTTGGTAAATCGCCATGTTCAACTCCTCCGTCGGCTTAACAAAAAACTGCCACACCGCCGAGTAGGTGATTTTACCCCCAACACTCCGCACTGACTGACTGCTACTGCCGCTGCCTCCGTGAACCCCTGCACCACTACATTCTGGACAGGTAGGCTCCTGCGAAGCGGGAGGTCTACCCAGGCAGGTTTGCCTCTTGACCTTCCACTGATGCAACCCTGCTGACTCCCGGTGACGCTACCGACTTGCTGCCTCTGCCTCACGCGCAAGCTGCCACCCTCTTCTCCAGATGATGATGAAGCCCCTTCATCACCTGGCTCCCAATTTCGATCAGCTACATCATGATCGAGTACTGTCTGCATGTCACTGATGTCCTCCTCAACAGTCTCTGAGCCAGAAGCCTCACTGCTTGCAACACCAGCTCCCACGCCACACTCCTCATCACTATATGACCGCCTACTGGAGGAAGCAGAGGATGTCTCCTCCAGATCTTGGCTGGGCAGTAGCTGCTGACTGTCCTCTAGTAGCTCATCCTTGCTGTACAGTGGAGCTGAGCCCACAGCATATAATACTTCTCTGGCTGAGGGGACAGAAAAGGACAGAGGCAGTTTGAGGACAGGAGAGGGCACAGGGCCTGCTCCCGGGCCATGCCAACTAAGGTTTGTGTCTGATGAACCCACCTTTAGAACATATAACTGCACTGGTGAAGTGCAAATACTTTCTTTTGACACTAATACACGCCAAAAAGGGTTGCAATTTTGTCACTTCACCACACAACGGCTGATAAGCACTTTTTTGCCACTAATACATGCAAAAAAGGCTTTAGAACATATAACTGCACCGCTGAATGGCAAATAATACTTTTTTTTGCACTATTAAAAACCAAAAGGGACTGCAATTTTCTTACTTCACCACACAATTACTAATAAGCACTTATTTTCTCACTTATACATGCCAAAAAAGGCTTTAGACCATATAACTGCACCGCTGAACGGCCCAAAAAGCGTTAGAACATATAACTGCACCGCTGAATGGCAAATGATAATTTTTTTTGCCATTAATACATGCCAAAAAGAGCTGTAATTTTCTCACTTCACCACACAATGGCTAACAAGCCCTTTTTTTCCACTTATACATGCCAAAAAAGCTTTTGAACATATAACTGCGCTGCTAAATGGCAAATAAGCCCTTTTTTCCCCCACTAATACACGCAAAGGCTTTCAAATATATAATTGCACCACACAAGGGCTAATAAGACATAGAAGTATTATCTAGTAATACACCCTGTGAATGGTTGTATCACAAAGCACATGCACCCTAATAAAGAGATCGGTTTGATGGAATTACAGAGATAAGCAAATTGAAGTTGACGAAGTGGAATTTGATCCGAATTTTAGGAAAAAATAAATTTGCGCTGAATCCGAAATTCTTCATGGTAATGTATCATATTTTTTTCCTAAAATGGCTGCTTCACGTGTGAGGACATGGAGCAAGGAACTCTGGGAATGTGGCATCACCCATAATGCCATGCATGCAGCCAATCAGCAGCCAGCCAGTCCTGTGATGTCACAGCCCTATAAATAGCCTCAGCCATCTTGGATTCTGCTATTTTCCAGTGTACTTAGTGCAGGAAGAGATGTCAGGCGGCACTAGGCAAAGTGCTAGGAAAGACTTCATTGTGCTAAAAAAACAATTTGCAAGTTGAGGGAAAGATTATTCAAGGTATAGGAAAGGATAGGGAGGACTCACTCCGCAGCATTTATGTTGAACAGGGTTCAGTAGGGGAGGTTACAGTCTGGGTAATAGGAACAATCCTATTACACCTTGTTCCACTGACTGCGGATCCAAATTGCCATTATACAGCTCTGTAATTCCAGCAAACCGCTATTGTTATTGTGATGCAAGTGCTGTTTGATACAGCCATTAACAGGGTTTATTACAAGGAAATATTTGCATGTCTTATTTGCGGTGCAGTTATATGTTATAAAGCATTTTTTTGGGCTTGTATTAGTGGGGGGAAAAAAGGCTTATTAGCCATTGTGTGGTGAAGTGTGAAAACCACAGCATTTTGTGTAGTGTATAAGTAGGAAAAAATAAGGGCCCATTTGCAGTTCAGCGGTGCAATTATATGTTCTAAAGGCTTTTGTGGAGTGTATAAGTGGAAGAAAGAAAAACATATTTGCCATTCAGCGGTGCAGTTATATGTTCTAAAGCCTTTTGTGGAGTGTATAAGTGGAAAAAAGAAAAACATATTTGTCGTTCAGCAGTGCAGTTATATGTTCTAAAGCCTTTTGTGGAGTGTATAAGTTGAAAAAAGAAAAACATATTTGCCATTCAGCAGTGCAGTTATATGTTCTAAAGCCTTTTGTGTCGCGTATAAGTGGAAAAAAAATAAGGGCCTATTTGCCGTTCAGCGGTGCAGTTATATGTTATAAAGCCCTTTTGTGGCATGTATAAATGGAAAAAAATAAAAATATATTTGCCGTTCAGTGGTGCAGTTATATGTTCTAAAGCCCTTTTGTGGAGTATATAAGTGGAAAAAAGAAAAATATATTTGCCGTACAGTGGTGCAGTTATATGTTCTAAAGCCCTTTTTTGCATGTGTTAGTGGCACACAAAAAGTATTTGCCGTTGTGTGGTGAAGTGAGAAAACTACAGCCCTTTTTGGCATGTATTAGTGGGTAAAAAAAAGGCTTATTAGCCGTTGAGTGGTGAAGTGATAAAAATACAGACTTTTTTGGGTTTAGAGACAATATATGTCCTTCATGGCCCACTGGGTGAATGTAGTTCCTGCACAGCCAAACCAGCAACTTGGCCAGGTGACTCTGCGTCCACCTCCACGTTGTCACGCCGTTGGTCCTGCGACAATATCCGCCTATGCCTTCTCATCCTCCACCATGTCCTCAGACTCCCCTGCAAGGACAATTAACAGTGCCCCTCCAGCATACCACATGTGCAGGGCATGGTGGTGTCATGCTGTTCTGCACCTCATTTGCCTGGACGAACGGAGTCACACATTAGATTGCTCCGTGTCCTTTAAGAAACTGAATCCTGGCAACTCAAAATCAAAACCATGGTGACCGATAACGGGAAGAACATGGTGTCGGCGCTGCATCAAGGAGGGCTGAGCCATGTGCCCTGCTTTAATCTGGTTGTCAAGCGGTTTCTGAATTATTCCACCCATCTGCAAGACATTCTAAAAATGGCCAGGAAACTTTGCATGCACTTCAGCCACTCTTACGCTGCAAAGCACAACCTCCTTGAGCTGCAGCGGCAGAATGGCATCCCCAACATAGGCTGATATGCGACGTTTCAACCTGTTGGAATTCCACCCTACATATGTTGGACTGACTATACGAACAGAGAAAGGCCATAAACGATTTCTTGATGATCCAAGCGGACAGGAGTACTCTGTGTAAATTCGATATCAGCCAGTGGCAGCTCATGTGTGACACTTGGCCTTTGCTTAGGCCCTTTGAGGAGGCAATGTTATTTCTCAGTCGCCAGGACTACGGGATGAGCAACGCCATTCCACTGCTTCATGTCCTGGAACAGATGCTGCAAAATCTAGCTGGTCAAGAGATTGGAGACGTGGCGCCAAGATCTCACGGCCACATGAGCCCTGTGGGGGCTAAACTGGAGGAGGAGGAGGACATTGAAACACAAGCAATGTGTAGCGAAATGGGTGGTTTTTACATATAGGTGACAGGAGAGGAGGAGCAGGAGCAGTCGGAGGAGCTACAGGGTGATGAGGAAGACGAGGCAGAGGACTGTATTTATTTGTGGCTGCCACTAGCAGAGTATGCCCTGGAAAAGCTGTTCTGCCCAGGCAGTAGTGTGGCATCAGAACAGATGTTTAGTGCGGCGGTGGCCATAGTTACCTCAATAAGAACTCGCCTGTCCACCCAAAATGTGGAGAGACTGACCTTTGTCAAGATGAATCAGGCATGGATCAGCCAGGATTTTCACCTACCAATGCCTGATGCATCAGACTAGATCATCCATGATGCCAAACTAACACTTTGACAAAAGAGACCGGTTTCTTCTGGCTACCTGCCTCAGCTACTATTCTGATGCTGCCACCCAACTGATGCCACACATCTGAGTGCTCCTTATTTCACCCACCATCTTCAGCTGGTACTCGTATTGCCACCCACCTCCCCACTCTGTCACCGGGCCACTCTGTGGTCTCCTGATGATGCTGCCACCTCCCCATTCTGTCACCGGGTCACTCTGTGATCTCCTGATGCTGCTGCTACCTCCACACTATGTCACCTTGCCACTCTGTGGTCTCCTAATGCTGCTGTCACCTCCACACTCTGTCATTGGGCTACTCTGTGGTCTCCTCATGCTGCCACCACCTCCAGATTCTGTCATTGTGACACTCTGTAGCCTCTTGATGCTGCTGCCACCTCCACACTCTGTCATTATGCCGCTATGTGGCCTCCTGATGTTGCCGCCACCTCCAAACTGTCATTGTGCCACTCTTTGGCCTCCTCCTGATGCTGCCGCCATCTCCAGAATCTGTCATTGGGCCACTCTGTGGTCTCCTCATGCTGCATCCACCTCACAATTATGTCATAGGGCCACTCTGTGGACTTCTTATGCTGTTCCCACCCTCCCTACTTCATGACTAGGCCACTATTTTGCCTGTCGGCCTGGCTGACATCATCATTTATTTGACCCTTCTTCTGATGTGCCAGAAGGAAGGAATAATGAGACTCACAACGTATCCTGTCTGTGTAGCAGCTGTAAGGCCTGTATGGTCCCATCAGAATTGACTTGTGATTTGGTAACCAAAAGCAGCAGTGGGTACAAAACACAGAAGAGATGCCGGATCAGATGAAGGGCAAAATAATCAGTGACGTCAACACAAACTTACTGCTGACACCCTCTCCACTCTGTCGGGGGGCTCTACTTAATAGAACAGGTTCTGTAGACATCTATGTGGAATCAGCTGATGATGGTGTAAAAGGAGTACGTTTCTTCTTGACGCTGACATCGACCTGTAAGTTTGTACTTGAGTTATTTGGTCAGTTTTGGCCTCGTGACTGCCCAAATAAGTGAAGTGTGCAGTGATTCTAAGAGTGACGCCTGTCATCTGAATGTCATACCTACTCAGAGTATTACTATTTTTCTCCCTATAAGATGCAACGGCCCATAAGACACACCTAAGTTTTTGAGTAGGAAAATAAGAAAAAAACTATTTTGAACCAAAATGTGTGCTTTTGGTGGACTTTGAACTAAAGGTAGCATGTGAATGACACTTATGGGGGATTTGTGGATAACACACTGTTATGGGGGATCTGTGGCTGACACTGTTATAAGCATCTGTGGATGGCACTGTTATGGGGGTCTGTGGATGGCACTGTTATGGGGGTCTGTGGCTGACACTGTTATGGGCGTCTGTGGATGGCACTGTTATGGGGCATCTGTGGATGGCATTGTTATGGGGGCGTCTGTGGGTGGCATGACACTGCTATGGGGGGAATCTGTGGATGACATATAAATAGCATCTTATGCTATGTGTCATCCACAGATCCCCCCATAACAGTGTCCCTGTGAATGACCCCCAATACAGGGGGTGGGGGCTGGCATCTACAGTAGTTTTGTAATGGCAGCAGGGCCCAGTGCAGTCATTGTATTCTTTTGCACACTCGCTCGCTCACTGTACTAATCATTTCTAACTGCAGGCAATGTTTAACTATATGGAAAAAAAGAGTAAATGTGACTCACTGGACTGGCTATTGACCCAAGAGGTGCACTCAGTCGAGTGGACTCACTCAGTCCATTCAAAAAGAGAAATATAATAGAACAAAGATAACTGGGCACTCTCAGGATATCTGGACCATTTGAAATTTATTAGCATATAATAGCATGAATAACCATATAACACAACATGCAGTAATACAATATGACAAATGGAAAATGGTATACTAAAATATAAAATACTAAAATTCGAGGAATAAAATAGAATATTCGATAATAACTCGTATGAATATTCGACAAATATTCGTATGGGAAAGTCTTGTATTTAAAAGGTTGCGATAAACCAATATCCTTTATGTGCGTCCCTTTCGATATATATCACAGATATCTGAAAATAAGCAAAGTCCCAATGCGCAATCAAAGAACAAACTCAAGCGGCGTCCCGCTAATAGCATCCACCAGCAGCGTCCCACTGGAATAATAATGCAGTTTTTAAATAGCTGGATAATAATCGCTGGATAAAATCGAACGGACTTACCGTCTCCTTTGATAAGTCGACAAAGATGCAGTTATGGTCCTCTAAGTTTGCAGACCAATATTTCGTAAAAATCTCGCACACCGGCAATTTTTTGGCACATGTAGTCAGGCCTTCACCATGGAATCAGGCCTTGCACGTTCTTTTCCAAGTATGCCTTTCGTGTGACAAATGGTTCTTTCTTTGCGACTCTCCAGTCAAATCTCCAGCTTCCCAAGTGGTCCAAATGTTGGGGTCCTGTCTAGGCTAGATGCATTTTGGGGTTTAGCAGTACCCCTTCCTCAGTAGCTATCAGTCCCCCAAACAATTCCTTTATTATATAGTGGAAAAGCTATTCCAAAAATCTGGATAAGATGTGCCAAAAACCTGGAGTGGATCGATTTTTGATCCACTCTATTTCATTGAGTCTATTCCCATTAAAATCCTTGCTATACGGGGGGGCGTGGCCTGACCGAGCTAGATGGCGGCTGCTTGAGAGCGGAGCTCCCGCCACTAGATTCCCTACAGCCTATTTAATAGCACTACCCGTGAGCAGAAATGAAGATCCAGCCAAAGGGTTCTGCTAGAACCTACACAGACCAGAGGCAGGAACCACCGCAGCAATCTGATATGGAGAAATACTTCCCCAAATCGGCTCCCCAGACATCTGCACGCACAGGCAAGATGGCGCTGAAGCGGCAAGGGGAAGATGACGCATCCGAGGGCCTGAGTCCTGAGGTTCAACATGCCGATATGGAGGAGGTATGTGGGGCATGTCCTGGAGATGACTCAGCGCTACTTACCCGAAATTTCCTGGAGAAAGCACTCCACAAAGCGCTTGCCCCGATAGCGGCGGATCTCGCTACCATTAAGGCGGATGTACGCCATATAGGGGATAGAGTGGAGGCATTGGAGCAGGTGCAGGAGGACATGCTGACTTTCGACATGGCGGTTAAAGACACCCTGGGGGCACACACTAGAGCTATGAACAGCTTACTCCTGCAGATGGAGGACCAAGAGAACAGGAGCAGACGGTGCAACATCAGAATTAGAGGGTTGCCAGAGGCTGAGGAGAAGGAGGATTTGCAAAGCACCATGGGCCTGCTCTTCACTTCACTGCTGGGGCCTGGAAGGGCTGAGGGAGTCACAGTAGAAAGAGTGCACAGAGCCTTGCGGCCAAAACCTGGTTCAGCTGAAAACCCTAGAGATATTATCTGTGGTTTGCTGAGCTATAGGGACACAGAGGATATCCTACAGAAGGCAAGGGCAAAAGGTGACATACACCTACAAGGGAGAAGCATTCAAATCTACCAGGACCTAGCGGCCTCCACGCTCCAGAAGAGAAGGCTACTTAAGCCGCTAACGGATCTCCTTCGGTCCTCAAAACTGCCTTATAGGTGGTTGTTCCCATTCGGCATTTTGATCACGGCGGGTAACCGCCGGTTCACAATCAGGTCACCTGCGGACTTGACATCATTTTGGAAGATGACTGATCTGACACCGGTGGATGTCCCTTCTTGGCTACCTGTGTCCTCAGAAGAAGAGCTTCCACCATTACCTCAAGCCTCCCCCTGGCAGAAGCCGAAGCAACAGAGAACCGGCCGCAGCAGGAAGATGGCGAACAGGGATATAGATACCTGAAGCAGAAGACACCAGGCAGATCCAGTGAGCATAAGGGGACAGCGTTAAATGAGAGACTTCATTAATGCAATCCCCTACTTCCCCCCCCCCCTTCTTCCTTATGCTCATATACGTATTATATAGGATCTTTTATGCCATCTATATGCTAATAAGTGCGCGTATGCTTGGAAAGCTATTTTTCAGGATTTACAGATTTAAAGATTATAATTGTTTGTTAAGCAATGTTGTTTGCCCTCATGGCAGTATTACGATTGGGTAGATATACTCACCTTTAATGTCTGCAAACTAGGCTATTAGGAGAGTCTAGGCCGATCATGGTTTACTGATGTTACTTAGTTCACTTCCCCCTACTACTACTGGGAACTCATTGAGGGTTTCCTACCCTACTTTATGTAAGCAGTTTTCATGCTTAGTTAATAGTTATTCTCAACAAATGTTTAGTGCTCCACCTTCTGGTCATACTTATGCTCGCAAGGGATTTTATATCATTATATTGTCATATGAATGGCACCTTTAGTCTTAAAATTCGCCACGTTCAATGTGCACGGCTGCAACAACCCAATTAAAAGGAGCCGTGTGTTTCGAAGTATTAAAAAAGCAGCGATTGATGTTATTATGCTGCAGGAAACCCATTTTACGGCCCGACATATTCCTAACCTGAGTAACACTTCCTTCCATCATTGGTACCATTCTTGCTCCGACAATGCCGCTTCCAGGGGAGTGAGCATAGGGATTAATAAGAATGTTCCTTTCACTCTCTACTCACAATTGGCAGATCCTGGAGGCAGATACCTCTTGTTGAATTGCGAGATAGGGCATACTAAATATACGATATGCAATCTATATGCACCAAATATAAAAACAGTTCACTGGCTCATTGAAACTTTGGATAAAGTATCCGCGTTTGCCTCTGGTGGGCTAATTATTGGAGGAGACTTTAATCTGACCCTAAATCCGTTATTAGACTCCTCATCCAAGAAAACAGCTATATCTTTCAGGGCACTGAAGTCCTTACAGACTCGCCTACGAGATATTCATGTAGTAGATGTTTGGAGGTCGATTCATGGGGACAGAAGAGATTATACCTTCTATTCAAACCCACATAAATCGTACCAAAGACTGGACTATATTTTGATCCAAGAAACCAGTCTGTCATTGGTGCAATCGGTTGATATAGATTGCATATCGATATCTGACCATGCAATGGTACAATGCGCCTTACAGGTCCCTAACACTAGAGGGAAGGAATGGTCATGGAGATTGAACCATACGTTACTGGACACCCAATCTGAGGTAAATACTATCACTAAGAAGCTGCAGGAGTACTTTGATCTCAATGTAAACACCGCAACCACACCTGCTATTACGTGGGAAGCCCATAAGGCGGTTATACGGGGCGAATTCATAGCTTTAGGGGCGTATTTAAAAAGAAAAAGGACTAAGCAATTGACGGAGCTATTGTTCCGTATCTCCCAAGTTGAGAGAAATCATAAAAGATCTTTGGCAATTAAGGATCATGAGACACTTATAAGGCTTAGACAGGAACTTAAGGCACTATTAAATGTTAAAGCGGCTAAAGCCTATTTAAGGGTGAAGCATAAACACTACATACATGGGAATAGGGGCAGCAAAGTCTTGTCTGCCATGATTAAAAAACGAACTGAGCAGACCTTTATTAAGCAAATGGTGACTCAAACAGGGAAGACCACTGTGGACCCTGGAGAAATTTCCAATGTGTTCACTAAATACTACCATGAACTGTATAATTTGCGGAAGGGGGAGAGCATGGAGGAACAGCTAGTTAGGCAAGAGAGGACAGAGACCTTTTTGCAGGATTTAGGATTGCCGTCGCTGTCTGCAGAGGAAAGTGAAAATTTAATTGCCCCAATAACGCTCCAAGAGGTAGAGAAAGTCCTAAAATCAACACCAAAAGGGAAAAGCCCAGGACCGGACGGATTGACGGTAGCGTACTATAAAAAGTTCTTTCCAATATTAGGCCCTCATATTGTCTCTCTCTTTAACTCACTGTTAAATGGAACCCCATTACCTAAGCAGGCACTAGAAGCCCATATTACAGTTTTACCTAAGCCAGGGAAAGACCCTAACCTGCCTTCTAGTTACAGGCCAATTTCATTGCTTAACGCTGATGTTAAGCTGTGGGCAAAGGTTCTGGCCTACAGAATTTCCCCTCTTCTCAAGAACCTGGTCTCGCCCGAGCAGTCGGGCTTTGTGGGTGGAAGGGAGTGCAGGGATAGCACCTTCCGGGTTATAATGGCACAGCAATATGCTTTAACACATGGACATAGTATCACGCTGTTAAGCACTGACGCTGAAAAAGCGTTTGACAGAGTGGACTGGCAGTTTATGGCGGCCTCCCTTCACAGGTTTGGTTTCCCCCCCCAATTTGTGACTGCTGTGCTATCCCTGTACTCCTCCCCTACGGCAAAAATCCGCGTAAATGGTAATCTTTCCGCCCATTTTGATATAAGAAATGGGACACGGCAGGGCTGTCCATTATCGCCAACTTTGTTCATCCTTTGTTTAGAAACCTTCCTGCAAGCAATAAGACAGGATAATGAGATACAGGGGCTTATGGTGGGCCAACAGATGCATAAAGTTGCGGCGTTTGCCGACGATATGCTCCTGTTATTATCAAATCCTAGGACTGCATTCCCTGCATTGTTAAGGCAATTAGATAAATTTGGGATTAATTCGAACTTTAAAATAAACTTAGCTAAATGTGTCGCATTAGGGGTTAATACTCCGCAGTCGACTATAGCTTACCTTAAAGCACATTACCCATTTCAGTGGAGAGTGGAGAGCATAGATTACCTGGGAGTTCAAATAACTAAACACCCGGATCAACTCTTCTCCCAGAATTACCCCAAATTACTGGAGAGCATTAAGCTGCAACTAAAAGAACTTAAAATTCCTTTCCTGACTTGGCTAGGGAGAAAAAATGTTATTAAAACTTATATTTTGCCCAAATTATTATATTTAATGCAGACTTTGCCAATTGCTCTACCCTGTCAATTTCTAGGCCAAATAAGAAGAACCTTTACCTCGTTCGTGTGGAATCAGGCTAAACCCAGGATTGCATACAAGCAATACTTCCCAAACATAAAGGTGGGTTTGGATTGCCTGATGGGAATAGTTATTATAGAGCGATTCAAATGAGGTTACATTCTGAGATTATAAATCTAAAAGTGGATAAGATGGGCTGTCAAATAGCAAGGAAGCTGTTGGGACCTAGAGGAATAGCTAATTTGTGGGCCATTGGACAAAAATGTCAGAAGGGTCATAAGGTTCCTACAATACTTAAAGGTGTGGCTGACTCCTGGCATAAACTGTCTGAATTTTTGCATCCCACTGGTGGTATCTCCCCCTTGACGCCCATCAAATTTCTACCTTACCTGGTTAAGGCGGACTTTAGAGATGATATGGGAATGTGGGCTGTTTTGGGAGATGTAGCTATAGGAGAACTGTTAGTAAAGCGGGAGATCCCGGATTTGTCATCTATGAAGGCCACCTTTGGGAGGGTACCCTGGACCTTGTCCCAATACTCGCAATTTAACAGCATATGTCAACAATATTTATGCACTACACCCAGTAGTTATGTCCCTTCGTGGTATGATGGGATATGGTCACAGGCAGTTGGCACGAAGGGGGCAATTTCCCGGATTTATAATAAAATTATGGAGATTGGTTCTGGGGCAAGACCCAGATTTATTGACCAATGGGCTTCTGAGATGGACACCACGATTAGTGATGTTACTTTAGGGAACATATTAAAGCACTCGCACGGCTATTCGCGCTGTATAAAAATACAAGAGAATGCTTTTAAAGTTATCACCAGGTGGTATAAAACTCCTGATAAGTTGCATATCATCTCGCCTGCATATTCTGCTGACTGTTGGAGATGTGGGGAAGCCAGAGGGACCATGTTTCATATTTGGTGGGCCTGTCCAAAAATCAAAAAGTTCTGGGACATGGTGTCGGGGAAGGTGCAAAGTATATGTAAGATTAAATTTCCTATCACCCCCTCAGTAGCGCTACTAAATCTGCCGGACAGCAATTATAAACTGACAGCACATTCCTTGGTGGCACAACTGATAGCAGCCGCAAAATTATTAATACCAAAATATTGGTTGTCTAAGGAAGTGCCGACTTTGAAAGAATGGACGTTTAAGGTTCAGGAGATATGTCAGCTGGAAGAAATGACGAGTTGGGAATCCTTATCTCATGATAGGTTCCTGGGACACTGGAGTAACTGGAGGGAATGGTATAACTCTGAGTCCTAGGGGAATGGATAGGTTTGTGGCATAGTGGAAAAAGGGTTATTAAGGAAGTTTGATATGGAATATGTGCTAATACGGGTGGATGCAGAAGTTCACAATGGGTGTATCGCAGTGTATATTGTGCATAATATAGTAGGCGTATTTTCAAGTGCCTTTATGAAGGTGTCAAATTCTCATATAGGTGGTAATTTATGCACTTTATTCATTAAAGTCCAGATGTGATGATCGAACCCTTGTATGTATAACTGTATTATGCATGAAACCAGATATGTTTGTTCGGAGCAACTACTGTTTTTGTAGTTTTTACTTGTACTTGTCATACGATTGAATCTCAATAAATAAAGATTTGATAAAAAAAAAAAAAATCCTTGCTATACCATATAAAATCGTATTACCAAATAACTTTTTATATATATAAAAACACACATATGCTACAATGGTCTTAAAACTTTCATGAAGTAAAAATAACATTCTCAATAAGTAAAAACAAAAATATGCTCTAGATTGTGTTTGCAGCTAGGTATGTAAAAACCCTTTCATCCCCATATTGATATGAGTCAGGTGATTCTAATAAGCCAAAAAACGCATCTGACACAATGCGGTTTCAATGCGGTTTCAATGCGTTTTTTGCGGCAATCATCCTGGACACCTTTGTGTGATATTTCTACCTTCACTAAAGTGTCCAGGATCACAATTTAAGGGCAGTGTTTTCTAAAAATGCAACTAGTAACTACCTGAGTTATTTATTGGTGAATACTACATACTCTAATCCATTATTTTCATGGAGAAAAGATACCTTGCTTGGAAGTCTATATTCCACTATACCATTCAAACTATTCAATATATAGAAACAAAATATGCTCTAGATTTTCTTTGCAACTGGGTATATAAAAACCACCTCATCCCTATATAGATCAGAACCAGGAGATTCCAATAAACCAAAAAACGCATCCGACACCATGCGATTTCCATGCGTTTCCGATGCTTTTTTTGCGACAATCGTCTTGGGCACCTTTGTGTGATATTTCTACATTCCCCAAAGTGTCTAGGATCATAATTTAACAACAGTATTTTCTAAAGTTGCGTGTATCAGCCTCCTGAGTCACTTATTAGTGAACACTATGTATTCTAATAGACTAATTTCAGAAAGAAAGTTGTCTTGCTTGAAAGTCTGTGTTCCACAATACTATTCAAACAGTTCCGGATGATGTAATTGAGGGTGGAAAGAGAAAGAGAAAGGCACCATTAGAGACAATAGGATGCCAGGTTGAAAATGACTCCATTATAAATATAAGTACCTTTACCTTGTCCAACACTGAAAGACAACTATTGAAAAAGGGTTTAAAATTTGCCCCGACTGCTAAAAGGAATAAATTTGAGACCTTTATTGGAGTGGAGAAGTTCATGCGACGTCTCTGTTTAAATAAATACTTCCTAAAGAACCCGATAGTTGGAGATTCCAACTCTAGGGTACAATTGGATCAATATACCCACACCAATTTAAAAAATCCAGAAAGAGAATGGTATTATTATCTGCCCTGCTGATAAAGGCGGATCAATAGTAGTGCAAGATGTTTTAACAGCATAATGCTGAATGCTTAAGGCGACTGTCAGACATAGATACATATAGAAAGCTAACAGGAGACCCGACACAAATATTTTATAATGAATTGGTAGATTTGTGTGAAGGAGGGATTAAAGGTGGGATTTTAGGACAAGAAGAACATGATTTTATTATTAATAAATACCCTTGGACACCGGTCTTTTATACAATACCTAAAATACATAAGGATATGGTCAATCCTCTGGGCGCTCTATTGTATCGGGGATTGATTCCCTGACATGTAATTTATCCCAATATATAGACTTATTATTACAACCGAGAGTGAAGAAAATTCTGTCGTATACAATAGACACTACGCAAATAATTAAATTAATAGAAAATATGGCATTTGAAGAAACTTGGTTGATGAGTACACTGGATGTACAATCTCTGTACACAGTGATTGATCATGCACAAGGTAAAGAAGCAATAAGATCCCAACTGCAGGAAGAGGGCAGTTTAGCCCAAGAACAAGTGGAATTTTTAATTAACAGTATTGATTTTATTTTATCGCATAATTATTTAAATTTTTATTTACAGACTCAGGGTACAGCCATGGGCACCAGGTTCGCACCCAGTTATGCAAATTTATGTATGACCAATTGGGAGGGACAATGCACTGCCCCCCGACTGGGGGCAGACCTGGTGCTCTGGCAAAGATACATCGATGATGTATTTTTTATGTGGAAATCTGGCAGGGAAAAGTTGGAAGATTTTTTAAAGGAGATTAATTTAAATATTTATAATCTTATATTTTCAGGAGCGATAAGCAATAAAAAAGTAGAATTTCTGGATTTAAACATTTATGTTGAGAAGAATTAATTAAAATGCTGTACATACAGTACAGACCAAAAGTTTGGACACACCTTCTCATTCAAAGAGTTTTCTTTATTTTCATGACTATGAAAATTTGAGATTCACACTGAAAGCAATGACCCCAAACACACCTCCAGGCTGTGTAACGGCTATTTGACCATGAAGGAGAGTGATGGGGTGCTGCGCCAGATGACCTGGCCTCCACAGTCGACGGACCTGAACCCAATCAAGATGGTTTGGGGTGAGCTGGACCGCAGAGTGAAGGCAAAAGGGCCAACAAGTGCTAAGCATCTCTGGGAACTCCTTCAAGACTGTTGGAAGACCATTTCAGGTGACTACCTCTTGAAGCTCATCAAGAGAATGCCAAGAGTGTGCAAAGCAGTAATTAAAGCAAAAGGTGGCTACTTTGAAGAACCTAGAATATGACATATTTTCAGTTGTTTCACACTTTTTTGTTATGTATATAATTCCACATGTATTAATTCATAGTTTTATCTTTCAATATATCTTTATTGAAGATTTTTGTCATATATCCAAAGAAAACAGTGATCAAAGGAATCGTACATAGTACCCGTACATCGGGTCATATTACATTAGTGTACATTGTTCTCAGGAGCAAGACAATAATATGCACTCCAATGATTACATCTATAAGACAGTTTGGTGGCAATGTCTAACAAAGTAAACATGGGAAAAGTAACCAGAGAGTAGAAAAAAAAAGCAGCAGAGTTTGTATTGAAAACCAAGGCTTCGGGGTGTACATCATAGGCAGCAATCAGTGTGAACAGTTTGGCATGTTAGCATCCGACACTTGTGTACAGAGATTATTTATGTCAGCTTGTCAAAGCACCGGATGGGTTGGTCCACTGCGCCCATTCCCTTTCAAATCTGCATAACGCGAAGCCCTTGTGTGCAATCATTTTTTCAAATGACCTAGTAGTGTCTACTGAGTTAATGATTTCCTGAATAGTCAGAATTGTTGGGCTTCTCCAGTACCTAGTTATAGCCAACTTCGTGGCCAGGAACAGATGCATAGCAATGGTCCTAAATTTATACGGGATCTCCGTAATATTAACAAAAAGTAAGGCCAAAGCCGGGTCTCTATCTAGCTCGCGGCCTGTTACCTTTGCAACCAGTTGGAAAGTGCTAGACCATAAATCTTTTAGCAGAGGACAGCTTCAAAGTATGTGTATAAGGGACCCCCTACCGCCACAACCCCTCCAGCACAGTGGCTCCAAGCCAGGGTAAATGCGATGTAAATTTAAAATACCATCTGAGTAGAGTTTTCGAGTAAGCTTCAAGGTGAGATACGCATTTCAGCCGTTTAGTTGCATAAGTAATAGCTGCGGACCACTGCGCAGGGGGGATATCATGACCCAGATAATGTTCCCACGAGATAATGGGAGTGGTTTTTACAAAGGAGTTTTTGTTGCCCAGGAACGTGTAGAGAGGGCGTATTCCCTTCCAATTGGAGTGTTTCATGTTCCACTGGTTCAGGAGCTCAGCATGTGAGTGTACCATGAGCGTAGGGTTAGTAGCTAATAGGTGGCGAATCCTCAGATATTTATAAAAGTCACTTTTATGTATCTTGAAACGGTTTTGCAGATTCTCAAAGGAATCAAGACCCTCCAGGTAGAGCAAATCAGCAACCTTTGCTACTCCTCCAATCCTCCATCCCTCTAGAGAGAGATCAGGAATGAGGCAGTGCAGCGCCTCTATTGGTGTGACTTTTGCTATGGAAGTGGTAGTTCCACGACCACCACCATGATATCTTTTCCAGGCTTTCAAGGAGGTGGAAAGTAAATACGGGAGGGATTGTGACGGTATCTCTTTGAAAAGGGAAGCTAACAATAACGCCTTTAAATTATGGGTTGGGGCAAGGGTCTGCTCGATGTGAACCCAGTGCTTGGGGTTAACAGTGGCCCACCATTCCTTGATTTGGTGTACCCTAGTAGCTAGATAGTAATCATAGATATTTGGGAGGTTTAGGCCGCTCGCTTTCTTGAATTTGGACATTATTGACTTAGCAATGCGGGGTGGACCTTTCTTCCAAATAAACTTATTCAGTAGCTTGTTGACAGTGTTAAAAAAGGAGCTGGGAAGGTCCAATGGGAGAATTCTGAATAAATAGAGAAGCTTAGGGAGCACATGCTGCTGGAAGGCTGCCACTCTGCCTAACCACGATAGTTCAGTTTTCGTTATACTATCCAGTTCTTTCTGAAGATCTGAGAGGAAACTAGGAAAATTTGCATCATAAAATTTTGGAATAGTAGGGGTAAGTTGAACCCCGAGGTATTGAACTCCTGTTGTCTGCCAATCCCAGGGGTAGGTTTGTTTTAACTGATCTAGGGTATGGCTGGGTATAAAAAGGGGGAGGGCTTGGGACTTACTCTCGTTTAGTTTATAAAATGATAATGTGCCGTAAGTGTGGATGACCTTTCTCACCTCGTGAAGGGACAGAGTTGGGTTGGTCAAGGAAAGGATTATGTCGTCCGCATATAATGAAAGGGTGTGTTGCCTATCGCCTATCCGGATTCCTGAGATATTCTCAGTTTGTCTGATAGCCTGCGCTAACGGCTCTAAGGATAGAATAAAAATAAGGGGGGAAAGGGGGCACCCCTGCCTCGTACCATTTGAGAGGTTAAAAGGGTCTGACAACACACTGTTGGTTAAAACTCGGGCAGCAGGGCCCTTGTATAGTGTTTCTATAGCTCTGATAGTGGCGACAGGGAAGCCCATCTTTTGAAGCACCGAGAAGGCAAACGACCAATTCACTCGGTCGAATGCCTTCTCGGCATCCAGTGTGAGGAACACCGCGGGCATTCGCAGTTTGTTGACTCTGTCGAGGAGGTTTAACACTCTCCTAGAGTTGTCAGTGATTTGCCTACCCACGACAAAGCCCACCTGGTCAGAGGCAATCAGGGATGGGATGATCTCTGCCAACCTGTTCGCTAGCAATTTGGCATAGATTTTTAGGTCAGTATTGAGGAGGGAAATGGGCCGGAAGTTTTGGGGAATAGTCGGTTCTTTACCAGGTTTTGGTAACGTGACAATAGTGGCCTCTAGCATCTCTCTAGGCATAAAACCATCAGACGTGATCCTCGCTAGGGATGAGTGAAGGTGCGGACCTAGGATTTCTGAGAAAAGTTTATAGGAATTAGACAAGCCGTCCGGTCCAGGACTCTTATGATGGGGTAGCTGCTTGATAATACGCAATACTTCCTCTAGTGTGATGGGCAGGCAAATTCTAGTTTTTTGCTCTTCAGACATGGAAGGCAATGAGAGGGAGTCAAGGAAATTACCAATGTCGTGGTTAGAAGGCTGAACCACCTCATTGTTGTCAGCTAAGTTATATAATTGTGAATAAAAGGACATGAACCTATTCGCAATCTCTTTTGGGTCATATATTTTGTGAGTTTTTGAGGGGTTCCAGAGAAAGGCTATCCGGGAGTTTTGGGCCTTGCGTTTAATTCTACTGGCTAGAAGTTTCCCTTGAAAGTTTCCTTGAGTTCCCAGCCCGCCGTCCTCTCGTGCCGCTCGTGACGTCCGCCGGCTGGAGGTGTGTTTTTCTGGGCACATCGCCCAGTAACGCCGCCCCTGGGCACCTTCAGAAGAGATGGGAAGAACTCCAGCTAACTCACATATACGTATTGGGACTCACGAAATAATTACCCGACACAAGATTCTCGCGAGACTAAAGGCGAGATCCCGGCAGAGCCGGAAGTAAGACAAGTATACCGGAGAAAGGTGGAAGCGTGGGACGCCACGGCAGCAACTGATTACGGGACATATATAGTGAGACCATACGGGACGCAGTGAGTAAAATATACAATTGATATATATGTGGAGCCACGCCATATCTCTGTGATAATATCAACACAGGCGGGACTTTAATTTTTTTTTACTGGACTATTGACCTTGCCTGGGTGGCACACTTGGAGCCTTAAGAGAACTATGGCAGAGGACCGTTACATTATATAGTGCAAACTGTTGCTCGAAAGTTATATTGTGCACCTGTCGCAGCAATTCCCTTATAACCATTGGCTTTAAACCATCAACTTACAAGGAGCCACGCAAATAGCACTACAAATATTTTTAGAAAAATAATACCCTATGGAGCTTTTAGAGGGAGCACTCAATAAAATAACTATTAAGAAAGAAAGCAAACAAATTTGTTCAGTTCAAAGTTGGACAAACATCAATGGCTTTTTTAGGTGTGGACAATGTGGAAACTGTAAGATCACAGATTTCCCACGCAGAACGAATTAAATTATCTCTGCCACAAATAAATATAAACATAAAATTGGGAAATTTTTGTCATGTAATTCGACAGAAGTTATTTATGTGATTGAATGTCCCTGTGGCAAACAATACGTGGGTAGGACCAAAAGGACTTTGAAAAAACGTATCTCCGAACATATGGCCAATATTAGGAAAGGTTTGGAAATTCACTCTTTGTCCAACCATTTTAAAGTTGCACACAATCAAAATCCAATTGGCCTTAAGTTCGCAGCTATTGACAAGGTCCACAAAGATTGGAGGGGGGGGGGGGGGGGGGCAACCACATCAGCAAAATGTCGAGACTGGAAACGCAGTGTATTTTTAAATTAAATGCTTTGCTTCCGGGGGGCTCAATGTCGTATTCTAATTATTCGGCTTTTAATAGAGTGGGTGGACGCCCCCTGCTGATGGTTCAAACCCACCTAGTATTTGATAATAGGTGAGTTTGCCCTTGGCAGTGGGCTTCCACCCTCAATTACATCATCCGGAACTGTTTGAATATTATTGTGGAACACAGACTTTCAAGCAAGACAACTTTCTTTCTGAAATTAGTCTATTAGAATACATAGTGTTCACTAATAAGTGACTCAGGAGGCTGATACACGCAACTTTAGAAAATACTGTTGTTAAATTATGATCCTGGACACTTTGGGGAATGTAGAAATATCACACAAAGGTGCCCAAGACGATTGTCGCAAAAAAAGCATCGGAAACGCATGGAAATCGCATGGTGTCGGATGCGTTTTTTGGTTTATTGGAATCCCCTGGTTCATATCTATATAGGGATGAAGTGGTTTTTATATACCCAGTTGTAAAGAAAATCTAGAGCATATTTTGTTTCTATATATTGAATAGTTTGAATGGTATCGTGGAATATAGACTTCCAAGCAAGGTATCTTTTCTCCCTGAAAATAATGGATTAGAGTATGTAGTATTCACCAATAAATAACTCAGGTAGTTACTAGTTGCATTTTTAGAAAGCACTGCCCTTAAATTGTGATCCTGGACACTTTAGTGAAGGTAGAAATATCACACAAAGGTGTCCAGGATGATTGCCGCAAAAAACGCATCGAAACCGCATTGTGTCAGATGCGTTATTAGAATCACCTGACTCATATCAATATGGGGATGAAAGGGTTTTTACATACCTAGCTGCAAACACAATCTAGAGCATATTTTTGTTTTTACTTGTTGAGAATGTTATTTTTACTTAATGGAAGTTTTGAGACCATTGTAGCATATGTGTGTTTTTATATATATAAAAAGTTATTTGGTAATACGATTTTATATGGTATAGCGAGGATTTTAATGGGAATAGACTCAATGAAATAGAGTGGATCAAAAATCGATCCACTCCAGGTTTTTGGAACATCTTATCCAGATTTTTGGAATAGCTTTTCCACTATATAATAAAGGAATTGTTTGGGGGACTGATAGCTACTGAGGATGGGGTACTGCTTAACCCTGAAACGCGTCTAGCCTAGACAGGACCCCAACATTAGTGATGTCCCGAACTATTCGCCGGCGAATAGTTCCCGGCGAACATAGCTTGTTCGCGTTCGCCGCTGCGGGCGAACATATGCGATGTTCGGTCCACCCCCTATACATCATCATTGAGTAAACTTTGACCCTGTACCTCACAGTCAACAGACACATTCCAGCCAACCAGCAGCAGACCCTCCCACCTCCTGGACAGCATCCATTTTAGATTCATTCGGAAGCTGCATTAACAGTAAGAGGAGGGACAGTGCTGCTGCTGCTGATTCAATAGGGAAAGCGTTAGCTAGGGCATTCTTCTGTGTCCACAGACTCATCTGCTGTAAGGACAGCGTCCTGACAGCACCCCAAAAAGCCCTTTTCAGGGCTGGTACATCAGTGTGCTTTTTTTTTATTTTTATATATATATATATATTGCAGTTGCCTGGCTGCCTGTGTGACAAATGTGACATAATCACATTTGCAAGCCCATGTGTGTCAGGCCCACACAGACTGTATTGTGGCCACTGGCTAGGCCTCCACTCATTCCGTTACAGAGTGTCATTTACTCAAATACCTTGCAGATAAAAAAATTTTTATTAAAAATGTTTCTGTGATATAATCACATTTGCAAATTGCAAGCCTGTGTGTGTCAGGCCCACACAGACTGTATGGTGGCCACTGGCTAGGCCTTCACTCATACCGTTACAGGGTGTCATTCACCCAAATACCTTGCAGATAACACTGTTACAGGGTGTCATTCACCTAACTACCTTGCAGATAAAAAAAAAAATATTTAAAAAATTTCGGTGATATAATCACATTTGTAAGCCCGTGTGTGTCAGGCCCACACAGACTGTATGGTGGCCACTGGCTAGGCCTTCACTCATACCGTTACAGGGTGTCATTCACCCAAATACCTTGCAGATAACACTGTTACAGGGTGTCATTCACTTAACTACCTTGCAGATAAAAAAATAATATTTAAAAAATTTCTGTGATATAATCACATTTGTAAGCCCGTGTGTGTCAGGCCCACACAGACTGTATTGTGGCCACTGGCTAGTGGCTAGGCCTCCACTAATACCGTTACAGGGTGTCATTCACTCAAATACCTTGCAGATAAAAAATAATTATATTAAACATTTTTCTGTGATATAATCACATTTGCAAATTGCAAGCCCGTGTGTGTCAGGCCCACACAGACTGTATGGTGACCACTGGCTAGGCCTCCACTCATACCGTTACAGGGTGTCATTCTCTCAAATACCTTGCAGATAAAAAAAATTCTATTACATTTTTTTTCTGTGATATAATCACATTTGCAAATTGCAAGCCCGTGTGTGTCAGGCCCACACAGACTGTATGGTGGCCACTGGCTAGGCCTTCACTCATACCGTTACAGGGTGTCATTCACTCAAATACCTTGCAAATAAAAAATAATTATATTAAACATTTTTCTGTGATATAATCACATTTGCAAATTGCAAGCCCGTGTGTGTCAGGCCCACACAGACTGTATTGTGGCCACTGGCTAGTGGATAGGCCTCCACTCATACCGTTACAGGGTGTCATTCACTCAAATACCTTGCAGACAAAAAAAATTATATTTAAAATGTTTCTGTGATATAATCACATTTGCAAGTTGCAAGCATGTGTGTGTCAGGCCCACACAGACTGTATTGTGGCCACTGGCTAGTGGATAGGCCTCCACTCATACCGTTACAGGGTGTCATTCACTCAAATACCTTGCAGATAAAAAAAATTATATTTAAAATGTTTCTGTGATATAATCACATTTGCAAGTTGCAAGCCCGTGTGTGTCAGGCCCACACAGACTGTATGGTGGCCACTGGCTAGGCCTTCACTCATACCATTACGCATTGGGTCAACCTGCTGATGGCTGCCAAGCATGGAATGCGTGGCTCTGCAGCGGAGTTGGTGACACCGCCACGACTTGCAGGCAGGCCTACTGCCACCTCCTCTACTCCTCCTACTCCATCCTCTTCCATAACCTCCTCGGCTGAGTCCTCTTCTGCTGTGGCATCTGGCTGCATATCAACTGAATCCCCCCCAGCTCCCCAGGGTCTATTCCACATCCCGGATACGACAGTGTCACACTGTCTTGGGGTTGACTTGCCTCAAAGCAGAGAGCCACACCGGACCAGCACTCCTGTCCGCCCTGAACGAAGCTCGGCATCCAACCTTGTGCAAATGGGGTCTTTCATGCTGTCATGTCTGTTGAGGGACCCTCATATAAAAAGGATGAAGGAGAACAATCTGTACTGGGTGGCCACACTACTAGACCCCCCGGTATAAGCAGAAAGTCGCGGGAATGTTGCCAAATTACCGGAAGTCAGAAAGGATGCAGCAGTTTAAAACCAAACTAAAAAATATGCTTTACACAGCTTAAGGGGGGTGTCACAGCACAACGGGAATCTAACAGGGGAAGAGGTGAAAGTAATCCTCCTCCTACCACAACCACGACGGCAAGGACAGGACGCTTTACAGATGTGTTGTTGATGGAGGACATGCAGAGCTTTTTCAGTCCTACACATCGCCACAGCCCTTCGGAATCCAGCCTTAGAGAACGACTCGACCAACAGGTAGCAGACTACCTCGCCTTAACTGCTGATATCGACACTCTGAGGAGCGATGAACCCCTTGACTACTGGGTGTGCAGGCTTAGATAGAACTTCTGGCCTGCCCCGCTTCAAGTGTCCTGTCAGAAAGGACCTTCAGTGCAGCAGGAGGCATTGATACTGACAAAAGAAGTCACCTTGGTCAAAATGTGATTACCTGACCTTCATTAAGATGAATGAGGCATGGATTCCGAAGGGACTGACAGTGGGGGATACGTTTGACTAATAAAAGGCCTGATGACATGCCTTGGCCTCAAAATGGTCCCCACGCTGCTGTATTTAATGTCTGCATACCGGATGACTTTCGTGAATTCTCCGCCACCAACTAGGGTTCAAGCCACAATGTTTTAGTCACCTTTCTGCCTGGAAAAGTTGCTGCAACAATACCTAATTTTTCAGGCATGTGTACATGCCTAATTTTTCTGGCCTCTAGTGCTGCACTGTAGCTGCAAAAACAAAAGAAAAAAAAAGGCACATACATGTGTCAATTCCCCTTCGTGATTGGTACCTTGTTGTGGTGAAGGGGCTTGCGTATCACAGTGAAGTAATCATCACCTCTATGAGTGTGTTGGCAATGTTGCCACGCCCCAGATAAGGCCGTTGCTTCATTATGATCAGACTAAAAGCGATCGGCTGGATAATTTTTCATAGAAAAAACATTATTTTATTTTTAATTTTTTTAAGTAGTATGGGTTTTTAATACATAATATAAACTATTAAGAGACTTTATTATGATTTTTTTATTAGAAATAATGCAGACATTTTAAAAAATCCCCATCAATTCCAATACAAAGCAAGTACAGAGCTCAGAACAAAATTATTTCAGGATGTCGTTAATTTGAGAATGATTAATCAATTCAACACACATTCCCGGATAGGGGACGTAACAGGGATTAAACTGATGAGAATAGTACTACAGAAAATACCACTCATATCGGGTGTGACAGTAAATTGCACGGCGCAGACGCAGTGACCGTGGCGTGGATTCAAACAAAGGGGAGGGAGCCAGCGTTTTCTTAACCATCTCCCCGTTCGAAAAATCAAATCAATTCACCTTTCGGGGACCCTTGCTGTTGTACATGGCTGGGTGGAGGAAGAAACCTTCAATGACATCAACGGGACATGGCTAGCTTGGTATCCAACCTTGTGCAAATGGGAAGTTTGCGGTTGGGCAAATGGACTGTTTGCGGTTGTTTGGGGTGCATTAAAAGGGGAGTTTGGTCTGTCAATGTCGGTGAAGCGGGCGTAACCCTTAAACTACCTGATCGATACAACATCATGCCTGATCGTATACACACACTGGATGTTTTAAACCACGTTGTTCAAAAAAATTCGTCAACTATGTAATTTTCCATGAGAGTTTTGCCATAGATCCCACTCCAGCATGCCACAGTCCAGGTGTTAGTCCCCTTGAAACAACTTTTCCATCACTACTGTGGCTAGAAAGAGTCCCTGTGGGTTTTTAAATTCGCCTGCCTATTGAAGTCAATGGCGGTTCGCCCGGTTCACCCGTTCGCGAACATTTGCAGAAATTCGCGTTCGCCCGTTCGCGAACATTTGCAGAAATTCGCGTTCGCCGTTCGCGAACGGAAAATGTTATGTTCGCGACATCTCTACCCAACATTTGTACCACTTGGGAAGCTGGAGATTTGACTGGAGAGTCGCAAAGAAAGAACCATTTGTCACACGAAAGGCATACTTGGAAAAGAACGTGCAAGGCCTGATTCCATGGTGAAGGCCTGACTACATAGAAACATAGAATGTGTCGGCAGATAAGAACCATTTGGCCCATCTAGTCTGCCCAATATATCTGAATCCTATGAATAGTCCCTGGCCCTATCTTATATGAAGGATAGCCTTATGCCTATCCCATGCATGCTTAAACTCCTTCACTGTATTTGCCGCTACCACTTCTGCAGGAAGGCTATTCCATGCATCCACTACTCTCTCAGTAAAGTAATACTTCCTTATATTACTTTTAAACCTTTGCCCCTCTAATTTAAAACTGTGTCCTCTTGTGGTAGTTTTTCTTCTTTTAAATATGCTCTCCTCCTTTACCGAGTTGATTCCCTTTATGTATTTAAAAGTTTCTATCATATCCCCTCGGTCTCTTCTTTCTTCCAAGCTATACATATTAAGGTCTTTTAACCTTTCCTGGTAAGTTTTATCCTGCAATCCATGGACCAGTTTAGTAGCTCTTCTCTGAATTCTCTCTAGAGTATCTATATCCTTCTGGAGATATGGCCTCCAGTACTGCGCACAATACTCCAAGTGAGGTCTCACCAGTGATCTGTACAGCGGCATAAGCGCTTCACTCTTTCTACTGCTTATACCTCTCCTACATGTGCCAAACAATTGCCGGTGTGCGAGTTTATTACGAAATATTGGTCTGCAAACTTAGAGGACCATAACTGCATCTTTGTTGACTTATCAAAGGAGACGGTAAGACCGTTCGATTTTATCCAGCTATTTAAAAACTGCATTATTATTCCAGTGGGACGCAGCTGGTGGATGCTATTAGCGGGACGCCGCTTGAGTTTGTTCTTTGATTGCGCATTGGGACTTTGCTTTTTTTTTAAGGTATATCCCTGATATATATCGAAAGGGACGTACATAAAGGACATTGGTTAATCGCAACCTTTTAAATACAAGACTTTCCCATACAAATATTTGCCGAATATTCATACGAGTTATTATCAAATATTCTATTTTATTCCTCGAATTTTAGTATTTTATATTTTTGTATACCATTTTTCATTTGTCATATTGTATTACTGCATGTTGTGTTTTATGGTGTAGCGGATATTTTATATTACATTTTAATATTATCATTGTTAGTAAGTACAGTTATTCATGCTATTATATGTTAATAAATTTCAAATGGTCCAGATATCCTGAGAGTGCCCAGTTATCCTTGTTCTATTATAATATTTAACCATAGAAAATCTTTAATCCAGCAGCCTGTACTTACGACCATAACAGGCAGGAGGCTGTGCGGGCACTGGCAGCATAACTAACTATGTCACGTGCCCGTGCCGCCTGCTTCATTCATAAATTGAGCAGAGCAGGCGCGTGACATAGTGAGTTACGCTGCCAGTGCCCGCCCACCTGCCCAGCCTCCTGCCTGCTATGGTCGTAAGTACAGGCTGCTAGATTGAAGATTTTCTATAGTTAAACATTGCCTGCAGTTAGATACGATTAGTACAATGAGCGGGGCCTGGTACAATAGAATACAGTGACTGCACTGGGCCTAGCTGCCATTACAAAACAAGATGCAGGCCCCCAGCTCCTCCTCCCTCCTCGCTGATACACCTTTGACCGCGCTGTGCAGCATGCGGTCGGCGGTGTATCAGTGTAAACGGCAGCATTCACCCCATAAGACGCACTGCCATTCCCCCCCACTTTTGGGGAGGGTGCATCTTATAGGGCGAAAAATACGGTATTTCACTTCCACAGGAGACTCCCTATGCGTGCTATTGCAAGGCACTGGGTTCTACACCACTATGAAGGAAATAGCCATTTTTAAAGCGATTCACAACGAATCAATTCGGAATTCCACTTCGTCAACTTCGATTCACTCATCTCTAATTGTTATATATCTTATAAGAGAACTTAACAGTAGTGCATGGAGAAATCATGAAACAAGCTGCTCCTGTTCACATAACTAAAAAATATCTCCAATTTGCTCCACGGTGTCCATTTTAACTAAGCGGGACAGAATTACAGGTATTTGCAATTCTTACAAGAGCACATGTCAGTGCAGTACCATTAATGCACTTACTAATGTACTGAAATGGCTAATGTCCAGTCTTTTCCCAGTGGATGCCGCTGCCCTCATGCAGTCAGCATCATTTTGTGTGTTCAGCAGGATAGCAAATTAAGCTTGTGCATTAGCTCAACCGATTTATTCAAGGCTGTACTTTTACATTGCTGTTGTCCGTAATAATATGTGAGCCTTAGAACTGGCACAGAGCCCTCCTCTAACAGCTCGACCTAAAGATTGAATTGACAGTACATACTGAAATCACACATATATTGCTTGCTTACACTGAAATATAAAGATTTAAGTAACATATATGACGAGAAGAGAAGAATCAAATTACCTGGGTACCTTCTGAAGACTGTTAAATACAGGCAGCTAAAAAAATAAATGAGTTTAATTGCCTTAGCTGCATTGAATTTGAGACATGTCAACTGAAAGCAACATACACGTATACTGTAGCTTTGTAAATAAGCTCTTTGGCACATGCATTGGGTAATGAATAGTCTTAATAGCTGTAGTTCTAGGGCCGTAACATTACTAGTGTACGCTATTAAACATGCAATTATGGCTTAATGTTTGGTGTTAATAATGTTGTGAAAAATTTGCATTGAATATTTATGCACTAGATCTAAACTCAAATTGTTACTTTTCTCTGTCAGGATTAGTTAGTGCCGTTCCTAAACATACAATTCCTTAACCTCTTCCAGACACATGATGTACCGGTAAGGCATGTTGTCCCGGTACTTAAGGACACATGACGTACTGGTACGTCATGTATAGTTCCGATCATATGCATATTCAGATGTTATGTAGATTGAGGGGGAGACTCTCCCCCTCAATCTACATAACATCTGAATATGAATATAATTCAAATATTCGAATTTGACTATGAAATCAAATATGGATAATATGTAATAATGTACAGTATATGTATTCAATCATTGGCCTTATATGTGGTTTTTATATATTTTAATGCGGTTTTAAAGTTTCTAATAATTAAAATTTTTAATAAATGTCATTTTATTTATGTAACCATTTGTGCAAATATATGTGCATCTGAGTTTCTATATAAACATATATATATATATATATATATATATATATATATATATATTAGGGGCTGCAAATGAACTTGGGATTTATTTACGGAATATTGAATCCAGTTCCAGGATTTTGGATAACCCCTATTATCCCAAATACTGCGGGATATATAAAGCCCTCACAAGTAGTCTAATGTTATAGCCACTGATGAAGGGGTGTACACCCTGAAACGTGTTTGGTGCTGATACTGGACATTAGACATTGTTGCTTATGAAATTATTTATGGATACCTGATGCTACATTCCTGTAGATATTTGTGCCTCTAAGTCAGTGATGTCAAACCTTTTAGAGACCGAGTGCCCAAACTGCAATCCAAAACCCACTTATTTATTGTAAAGTGCCAACACAGCAATTTAACTAGAATACTACAGTCCAATAGTATATCTTCCATGTACTTGATCACTTTTCTATAATAGCCTGCCTACATTCAGTGCTCTGCCTGTGCTGTTCATAGTGCACCCTGCGCTGATGAATAACAGGAAAAGTCTAAGGCATATTGGTACACCATAGACTTTTTCCAGGTGCGGGTTCCCACAGAGAGGTTTGCCACTACTGCTCTAAGTCAATGAAAGCGGAGGCGGAGGGAAGTTAGGACCCAGGAGACTGAAGTCTCACTTCAGGAAGCGGCTGTAGAGTCACAAGGGACGCCGAGCTGAGTAAGCCGAACTAAACGCCACGCTGGGTAAGCCGAATTAAGGAGCATCTACAACCGACAGCCGGAGAACTCAGGAGCTGTAACGTACCACCATAGTACTGTCTATTAAATACTGTGTACCTGAATTGAGGAGAATATATCCTCCATTAAATATACCAATACGATCCTGCTACTTACCACCTATTGTCTTGTCATCTGGATCCTGTCTACCATACTACCTATGGGACATAGCTGGCTTGTCCAATATATATGAACATAGCAGGCTTGTGCAATATATATCCAATCATCCGGCAGTATATATATGGAGATTGTGGACTTTTGTCTGGTATTTTAATATTGTCTTTCATCTGGATCCTGTCTACCATACTACCTATGGGACATAGCGGGCTTGTGCAATATATATAAATATAGTGGGCTCGTGCAATATATATCAAATCATCAGGCAGCATATATACATGGAGATTGCGGACTTGTGAAATATTTGCACTTTATGTCCGGTATTTGATATTGCAGTTTTTTTGTCATTTTTTGTCATTTTAGGATTATGTGGATACACTATCTGGAAATTTTATGCAGGTGTCTTATTATCTATTCCCATCTAGCAAGTGCCCCTCCACATTTCAATTTCATTTTTTGCTTTCTTTGAGACGGGCGAGTCCTGTGAGGTGTGCACCCATTTTATTGTGCCCAATTGGTGAGCCACCGAATCCATAAAATTTTGCCTCAGTTCAAATTACAGCAGCGCTCCTCTCTTCCTCCTTTTCAGTCCGAGAGCCGAGGAGAGAGGAGCGCTGCATCGGATCTCAGAGCCAGCACCCCCATCTGTGCAGGGATCATCAGCCAGCACCCCATCTGTGCCCCAGCAGCCCCCATCTGTGCACCCAGGTATTTAGGGAAAGGTTAGGGACAGGATAGGTTAGGCAGGGATATTCAGTGAAAGTTAGTGAGAAACAAAAAAAAAATTATTTTGTTGCATCACCCTAAATCAGGTGTCTGTTGTTTTATTTTCTGCGTACGCTGACTGTGGCCGGCACTCTTAGAGCATCGCACACACCACTGCTGATCAACTTCGGACAGTTGATCAGCGATTTAGAATTAAAAAGAAAATAAACTATTTTTAGTTTATTTATTTTTTGTCTGTTAGGTTTAGGGTAAGTTCGCGAACACCAATGCCCCCACACACACGTACACAAAATAAAGTTTATCATGCACACACACACTCCCTTATGGCCCGCCGGATGTTCTCGGCCGAGGAGGCATACACCTTAGCTTGCCTCTGAGTCCGAGAGCCCCAGTGAGGACTAGGATGACCCCACTTTCCTTTCGTCATCCGCGTCCTCCTCATCATCTAGCGATGATGATGAGCCCCCAAGGCGGCGGAGATGCTTCCAAGCGGAGCAAGGGGACCGCCATGCTAGGGACCCTGTGGCCCACGCTAGTACTAGCAGCTCTGGGGCTCGTACTAGTTGTCCCACCAGTTAATTCCACCGGAGCCCCCTGCCGGTGAACTTGTCTGGTATACCCCAGAGCGTTTTGAGCCTGTGATTCCTGATTTTGTAGGACAACCAGGAATCCAGATTTCCACAGTGGGCTTCACTGAATACGACTACTTTAGTCTTTTTTTCAGTGACCACTTTGTAAATCTAATGGTGGAGCAAACAAACCTGTACGCCCAAGAGTTTGTTGCTCAACACCAGGGCTTCTTTTTGGCTAGGCCCGGTGGCTGGACTCCGGTCAGTGCAGCCGAGATGAGGACGTTTTGGGGCCTCGTGCTGCACATGGGCCTAGTCAAGAAACCTAGTGTCAGGCATTTCTGTAGTGGGGACATCCTCTACCAGACCCCACTTTACAGTACGGCCATGACACGCTCCCGGTTTGAGGCAATCCGGAAATGCCTGCATTATTCAGATAACATGGCATGTCCCCCCCCCCAAGGTGATCCTACCTATGACCGCCTGTACAAAATCAGGCCCGTCATCGATCACTTTGGGGCCAAATTTGTACAGGCCTATGTACCTGGAAGGGAAGTCGTGGTTGATGAGCCTCTCATTGCTTTCAAGGGGAGACTCCTTTTCCTCCAGTATGTTCCCTCTAAGCGGACGAGGTATGGAGTGAAGCTGTACAAACTTTGTGAGAGTACCTCAGGGTACACTTACAAGTTGTGTGTGTACGAGGGGCGAGATTCCCGTATTCAACCCCCAGAATGTCCCCCCCTCTGGGTGTTAGCAGGAACCTTGTGTGGGACCTTATGCACCCACTGCTAGATAAGGGTTACCATCTGTTCGTGGATAACTTTTATACTAGTATCCCCTTGTTCCAGTCCTTCGCCGCCAGATCCACGTCCGCTTGTGGGACTGTGCGGAAAAATCAACGCAGCCTCCCTACCCACCCCCTCCAAGTACCTATCCCCAGGTGTGCGACATGTGCCCTTACTAGTGGAAAAATGTTGCTGGTCAGATATAAGGAGAAGAGGGATGTCCTTCTACTGTCCACAATTCATGGTAACGGCATCACCACTGTCCCTGTGCGAGGTACCGCAGCAACGGTCCTCAAGCCCGATTGTATCATCGACTAAAATCGGTATATGGGAGAAGTTGATCTCTCTGATGAAGTCCTCAAGCCATATAATGCCATGTGCAAAACCCAGGCATGGTACAAAAAAGTTGCGGTCTACTTGGTACAGGTTGCCTTGTACAACTCTTTTGTGCTGTCCCGGAGAGCTGGCAACACGGGGACATTCCTTCAGTTCTTTGAGGCAGTCCTCAAGGACCTGATCTTTTCTGACCGGGAAAAAGCAGGCCGGAGTACCTCGGGAACTGGAGGCACCCGGATCGTCCCTGGCCAACACTTTCCAGGTGTGGTCCCCCATAATGGAAAGAAGTGATGGACAAAAAAAAGGTGCAGAGTGTGTCACAGGAGGGGGATACGGAAGGATACCACTACTCAGTGTGACACGTGCCCTGATCACCTGGGCCTCTGCATTATAGGTTGCTTCAGGAAGTACCACACTTCCATGGAGTACTTAATGTATGCCAAATTTAGGCACTGACAATCGGATAAAAAAAACTATGGGTCTCAGACTTGAGACACTCAAAAATATTATTTAGTAAAACTAGTAAAAGTAGACTTATTAGGTATCACCGCTCTATAAAAATACCCCATGACCTAACCCTTT
Source organism: Bufo gargarizans (assembly GCF_014858855.1). NCBI lineage: Eukaryota > Metazoa > Chordata > Amphibia > Anura > Bufonidae > Bufo > Bufo gargarizans. The sequence goes on from NC_058080.1 coordinate 190,552,082, forward strand.
AGAACCCACGGTCAAAAAAATTAAATAAAAAGGTGCAAAAAAAAGGGTTTTTTTTGTCACCTTACATCACAAAAAATTGTAATAGCAAGCGATCAAAAATAGTGCCAATAAAACAGTCCTCTCATCCCGCAAAAAAATGAGCCTAAAAACTTTTTAAAAAACTGACTCAGACTATGGAGATACTAAAATGTTTTTTTTTGTTTATAAAAAGATAATATAGTGTAAAACATAGATAAATAAAAAGTTGACATATTAGGTATCACCGCATCTGTAAGAATATGCTCTTTAAAAATACCCCATAACCTAACCCCTCAGATGAAAATAAAAACCGTGCCAAAACCAATTTTTGGGCAAATTTTCCATTTTAATCCGTTTTTTCCAGTAACAAAGCAAGGGTTAACAGCCAAACAAAACTTAATATTTATAACCCTGATTCTGCAGTTTACAGAAATACCCCATTTGTGGTCGTAAACTGCTGTATGACCAAACGGCAGGGCGCAGAAGGAAAAGAAACGCCGTATGGTTTCTGGAAGGCAGATTTTGATGGCCTTTTTTTTGGCACGAGGTCCCATTTGAAGCCCCCTGAGCACCTCTAGAGTAGAAACTCCATAAAAGCGACCCCATCAAAGAAATTACACCCCTCAAGGTATTCAAAACTGATTTTACAAACTTTATTAACCCTTCAGGTGTTGCTCAACAGTTTATGGCAAATGGAGATGAAATTTCAGATATTCTATTTTTGGTAACCTTGCCTTACAAAAATGTAATATAGAGTAACCAAAAATCATATGTACCCTAAAAATAGTCACAACAAAACTGCCACATTATCCCGTAGTTTCCAAAATAGGGTCACTTTTATGGAGTTTCTACTCTAGGGGTGCATCATGGGGGCTTCAAATGGCACATGGTGAAAATAAACATAAAAATTTATTAAAATGGAAAATTTGCCATTAACTCTTGTGGAACACCTAAAGGGTTAACAACGTTTGTAAAATCAGTTTTGAATACCTTGAAGGGTGTAGTTTCTAGAATGGGGTCATTTTTGGGTGGTTTATATTATGTAAGCCTCACAAAGTGACTTCAGACCGGAACTGGTCCCTAAAAATTGGGTTTTTTAAAATTTCTGAAACATTTTAAGATATGCTTCCCAAAAGATCCAAACATGAAGTAGACATATGGGGAATGTAAAGTAATAACTATTTTTGGAGGTATTACTATGTATTATAGAAGTAGATATATTGAAACTTGGAAATTTGCAATTTTTTACAAATGTTTGCAAAATTTTGTATTTTTTTATAAATAAAAAAGATTTATTTTTTTTACTTCATTTTACCAGTGTCATGAAGTACAATATGTGACGAAAAAACAATCTCAGAATGGGCTGGATAAGTCAAAGCGTTTTAAAGTTATCACCACTTAAAGTGACACTGGTCAGATTTGCAAAAAATGACTTGGTCCTTAAGGTGAAACATGGCTGTGTCTTTAAGGAGTTAAAGGGAACCTCCAGGATTTATATATAAGTGGCCAATCCTTAGGATAAGTTATCAATTTCAAATCAGCGGGGGTTAAATCCCAGGCTCTGCTGCCACCTAGCAGTTCTGCAGTAGTTCCAGGGCTGGAAATATCCATGAAAACTACACAGCTCCAGCCACTGTGTAGTGAACAGAGCTTGTTAATGCAGTGCTGATCCCATTTACTAAATGCTGTTAGTTCAATTTTTATAGTAAAGTAGCTCACCTCACTATCACTATGAATTTGCTCTATCCACTGGCCACACAATGCCAATAAAGTAATAAAAATGTATATATACAGTGGATATAAAAAGTCTACACACCCCTGTTAAAATGACAGGTTTCTGTGATGTAAAAAAATGAGACAAAGATAAATAATTTTAGAACTTTTTCCACCTTTAATGTGAACTATAAACTGTACCACTCAAATGAAAAACAAACTGAAATCTTTAAGCTAGAGGAAAATATATATAAAAAAATAATAATATGGTTGCATAAGTGTACACACCCTTAAACTAATACTTTGTTGAAGCACCTTTTGATATTATTACAGCACTCAGTCTTTTTGGGTATGAGTCTATCAGCATGGCACATTTTGACTTGGCAAGATTTGCCCACTCTTCTTTGTAAAAACACTCCAAATCTGTCAGATTGCGAGGGCATCTCCTGTGCACAGCCCTCTTCAGATCACCCCACAGATTTTCAATCAGATTCAGGTCTGGGCTCTGGCTGAGCCATTCCAAAACGTTAATCTTCTTCTGGTGAAGCCATTCCTTTGTTGATTTGGATGTATGCTTTGGGTCGTTGTCATGCTGAAAGATGAAATTCCTCTTCATGTTCAGCTTTTTAGCAGAAGCCTGAAGGTTTTGTGCCAATATTGACTGGTATTTGGAACTGTTTATAATTCCCTCTATCTTAACTAAGGCCCCAGTTCCAGCTGAAGAAAAACAGCCCCAAAGCATGATGCTGCCACCACCATGCTTCGCTGTGGGTATGGTATTCTTTTGGTGATGTGCAGTGTTGCTTTTGCGCCAAACATATCTTTTGGAATTATGGCCAAAAGGTTCAACCTTGGTTTCATCAGACCATAACACCTTTTCCCACATGCTTTTGGGAGACTTCAGATGTTTTTTTGCAAAATGTAACCTGGCTTGGCTGTTTTTCTTTGGAAGAAAAAGCTTTTGTCTTGCCACTCTACCCCATAGCCCAGACATATGAAGAATACGGGAGAATATTGTTACATGTACCACACAGCCAGCACTTGCCAGATATTCCTGCAGCTCCTTTAATGTTGCTGTAGGCCTCTTGGTAGCCTCTCAGACCAGTTTTCTTCTCGTCTTTTCATCAATTTTGGAGGGACATCCAGTTCTTGGTAATGTTACTGTTGTGCCATATTTTCTCCACTTGATGATGACCGTCTTCACTGTGTTCCATAGTATATCTAATGCCTTGGAAATTCTTTTGTACCCTTCTCCTGACTGATACCTTCTAACAATGAGATCCCTCTGATGCTTTGGAAGCTCTCTGTGGACCATGGCATTTGCTGTGGGATGGGACTAAGAAAATTTTGGTAAAGATCAACTAGAGCAGCTGAACTTTATTTGGGGTTAATCAAAGGCACTTTAAATGATGGCAGGTGTATGCTGACTCCAATTTAACATGGTTTTGAATGTAATTGCTTGATTCTGAACACAGCTACATCCCTAGTTATAAGAGGGTGTGCACACTTATGCAACCACATTATTATTTATTATTTTTTTGTTTTCTTCCCTCCACCTAAAAGATTTCAGTTTGTTTTTCAATTGAGTGGTACAGTTTATAGGTCACATTAAAGGTGGAAAAACTTCTGAAATGATTTATCTTTGTCCATTTTTTTTTTTTTACAGCACAGAAACTTGACATTTTAACAGGGGTGTGTAGACTTTTTATAATATATATATATACATACATATATATATATATATATATATATATATATATATAGTGATAGGCACTCCTCCTACTGGAATAAATATAGATACATCCAAATTATAATGTGAAAATGTATTACAATGGTACAAGATAAAAAAAATTGCAACATAAAAAGTGTGAAAAACAAAAAAACCGTAATACATACACATATATTTTGTAAATGGGACCCTGATTATAAAAAAAATTATCTTGTTAATTGCTAATCATGATTTAAAAAAAATGATTATGATTATTGATTATCAATTCACAAGATAAGTTGTATATAATCAGGGCCCCATTTAAAAAAAATATATATATATATATATAAATAATGTTTTTTAGTTTTTCATGTTTTCATATTTATTTAGTATCTTTTATCTTTTAACATTGTAATACATTTTCAAATTATTGGATGTATTTATATTTATTCCAGTAAGAGGAGTGCCTATATATATAAATGCTCTAGTGGGGGTATATAACCCCCTCTAGCCTCCTTAGGAAGATTTTATCTATTTTCATTGATTTTTTTATGAAATTTAATAATTTCAACTGTGTGGAAAGGGAGTATACAGAACTGACCCTTAGGCATTAGTGGCAGTGGCATGATGCATTGCATGCTCCAGCTTTGCCTGGACTGTGAGAACCTCCCCCCCCCATACACAAAAGATTTTTAAAGTTTCAACCATCTTACCCCCCACAAAAAAAAATCTATTTCAATCATGAAAGTGGTATTACGTAACCTGACAATTCAAAGACACTATTCGCATGATTGCAGGCTGCAGCAGCCGTACAGAACATGATAATAGGCAGACAGCAAAATTAGCAAGATAAGGCACTGCCAGCAAGGCAAGGTAGGCAAGGTCTACATATCAGAATCAGCCTAACTTTCAAAATCCTTTTGAATCCAGGGTTGTTTCAGTTTGACAAAAGTAATGTTTTGTTTTAGACACTAGCGCAAGACCACTTGGTCCGTTTGGGTGTCACCCCCCCCCCCCATATTGCTGAAAACCATCTCCGAGATGATCCTGCAGGCTGGAAAGAAAGAAGATAGAGAGCGTGCTGTGCCATTTCGGGCCACTGTTCCAGTCTGCCTGCCCAGAAATACATGGGGTCAGGGAATTGGCCACAGTTTAGATAGGCCTCAACTTAAGACGAGAGCTGTTGCCTTGCTGCCTGGCCTCAGCCGAGCAAGGCAAGTTGAAAAAAAAAAACTCTCCATCATGTTGAGGAGACTGAAATGGCTGCTGCTGCCACTGTTGATGCATCGTCTGCTTCTCGTAGTGGCAGGAACGGATAGTGTTGAGCTAATCGAAGTCAACAAAGTAGACTTTGATATGAATTTCAGGGAAAATTTGATTCTCGCAAAGTCGAAATTTCCTTGTGCTTTGATTTTCCCTGAATGGCTGTATAAAAACTAAACAATTATACTTACCTCATCCATTTGATCGCAACGGGCCAGCTTCTGCCATTTTGATTAAACATCTGGTGTGGTGACATATGACGTCACCACGCTGCCCAACATGATGACATCATCAGGGGCTGCTCGAGATTTCATGTTAGATCTTCAATCAAAAGGGCAGCGGCCGGCTCTTTGAGAGCAAATGGATAAGGTAAGTATGATTTAATTAATTTATTTATTTTTCAATGTGTTATAAGATGCAGGCCATTCTGACGAAGCAAGTCCAGGAGACCATTTCTCACTACGTCAGAATGGCTGAAAAGAGGGAAAGTCTCTTGGACATTGCCAGCAGCTTGTGCTAGCCAATGCTTTTTTTGAAAAGGGCATACAAAGAGCATGTATTATTTCACCTAGGTTCAGGGCAACTAGGGTGTTGTGCTCATTGTCACCGACCACCTTGACCAGCTGGAGTGGTGACAGCCAGCAGGATGTTTTCTGCTTGATGTACTTGAGCAACTGCTTGCCAGTGCGGCTACTCTCTCGCAGGCTGATTGGTTCCAACACGGTAAGGCAACACTTGACTTGACAGATGTGATCGGAAGGATGGGTAGTGTGAGTGATGCTGTGCCCTGATGCTGTTGGGGATGGGACCGAATCTAAGGAGGAGGAGTTGGAGGAGACAGGAAAGTGCCTGCTGTGGGAGCCACTGGCGCCCTATGATATGGTGGGAAGGTGTTAAAAGGAGATGCCCTTGGTGGTGGGGTGCTGCCTCTCCAATGCAGCAAAATACATTGCCCCTAGTGGGCCATGAAAGGCATGTACTGTCCCTGTCCATAATAGCTGCTCCAGGAGTCCACCATGGAGTGCAGCTTGATGCCTGCACTGCCAGCAACGTGCCCAGGTGTGGTTTTATATTTTGTTATAGATGTCTCACGATAGAGCCAAGGAAAAGTAGGAGTCTTAGGAGGAGAAGAACAAGGCAATGATGATCATGATGACAAAGATTGCGGGTTGGCTGCCACAAAGAGGACCAGGAGAAGGAGGATAGACTGGTTCTGATTGGGAATGCTGGGCATGCTGGTTGTATTTTCTCAAAGGATCCGGTGCATGCGTTGCAATAGACCTGCTACCTATAATTGTGTTTAAATGGCTATGGCTTACTCTGCAGATCTTGCACACCACTGTGGTTTTGTGTGCCCACCTTGTAGAGAAAAAGCACCAAAAGGGAGTTGCTTGCACAAAGCTACAGGCAGCTAAGCTGGGCTTAACACTGGCACCTTTTGGGCCTAAAGCAGAAGTGGCCCTGGCCCTAATCTGGCTCCCAGGTCCTGTTCAGTACACAATCGTCACACAATCCTGTCACGGTCCCTCCTGTGTCAGAAGTTACATGATCTGAGAGACTGGCTGCACATTAGGTTATCTGACAGCCTGTTTTTACTTGTTGCAGTGTTGCTGTTGTTAATGACCACACCTCTTGTCTCAGGTGTAGCTTGTGGTCATTACTGCACCTCTATTTAGTCTGGACTCACACTTCATACCAAGCAGTTGATATTATCTGCCTGGAGTAGGAAGAGCTGGTGTGAGTTCCTCATCTGTGTTCCTGCTCATCCATTTTCTATTGAAGATAAGTGTACTTTAGTGCTCGGGTGCTCGAGTAGAACACCTCGGGATGCTTGGGTGCTCTACCGAGCAAAATGGAAGTCAATGGGAGAACCAGAGCATTAAACCAGGCACCCCCTGCTCTGAAGAGTGGAGGGTGTCTGGTTCACATGAAAAGGTCAGAAATTAACGGAAACACCACTGAAATGGTTCGAGAACAGCATGAGGAGGATATCTGGATGCATCTTGGACCCCCAGGTTGCTGCTGGGAATGATATTGTCTGAGTAGTATGCCACTTTTACAGACTGACAATAATACGCACAAAACCGATTTTAGAGGAATAATTGTTACGAAATATTTTTCCCTATATATTTACTTGTATGTAAAGTGAAAGGGCTGCCAAAAATTACAAGGACCGGCAGTCCAATACACCGTTTATTACACATAAAAAAGGGCATCATACACACCCTTGAAAAATTATGATTGATGGCCTGCTGGTGACCCTCAACAACTATTGGAGCAAGGGCCTGCTGATCTGACCATCTAAAACATTAGGGGCCATGGCCTGCTGCTGATATGACCATCTAAAACATTAGGGGAGAGGACCTGCTGCTGATCTGACCATCTAAAACATTAGGGGTTTGGGTCTGTTGCTGAGCTGACCCTCTAAAACATTAGGGGCGAGTGCCTGCTGCTGAGCTGACCCTCTAAAACATTAGGGGCGAGGGCCAGCTGCTGATCTTACCATCTAAATATTAGGGGCGAGGGCCTGCCGGTGACCCTCAAAAACATTATGAACAAGATCCTGCTGGTGACCCTCAAAAACATTGGGAGCAAGGGAATGCTGGTGACCCTCTAAAACATTATGGGCGAGGGCCTGCTGGTGACCCTCAAAAACATTTTGGGCGAGGGCCTGCTGGTGACCCTCAAAAACATTATGGGCGAGGGCCTGCTGCTGAGATGACCCCCTAAATATTAGGAGCGAGGGCAGCCTAATAAGCATGTTGATATGATGGAGGAGGAGGATGAGAAAAGGGAGATTGAACCATACACCCTTTTTAGTGGTGGAAGGGGTGCATCGGAATACAGTGGGGAATACGCCATAAAAGCCAAATTTAGAGTGCCTTTAAGTTCAGCCGCTTTCCTCTGGTGGAGTAGAGAAGTCAGGGGTAGAAATGGCCTTGCGGTTCACCCGGCGGTCGTTTTGCGTCAAACTTTGCTAGTTCGCGATTCATCGAACATGCGAATGCGACATGCCAGAACCGCAGGGGCAACACATGAGGTGCACGGTGGGCCGATGAGGGAGAGTAGTAATACAGTTCATCAGTTTACTCACGGTTAGCAGAAATCCTCCCTGGGCCGGCAGCACAGTGATGAGGAAGTCAGCACAAAACCTTTCGGGGCACACTCTGCGGTAGGGGAGCACCAGCCAAGATGAAGGTTGAGGTGCCTTTGATGACAGCGGTGTTTAGGGTGCTTGTGGCGGCTGGGTCCCTTGGTGGTATTTGTCTTGACGCCAGTACCATTTATGGTGGTGCAACCAGTTGTAGTATTGAAGAATGAGGTAGACAGTGGTAGGATACAACGCACAACTTTTACTGTAGCTGGTTTAAGTTGCAGCATAAACATCCCGACAGAATACAGTCTCTGGGTATATAGAGGAATTCTGTTGATCCACTGTTAATAGGTTTTGGCTAGGTCCTGACTCAGGCAGTGGTTCAGTAGTACTCTTTTCGGGTGTGCTTAGTCCTATAATTTCTGCATCTTCCAAGCTCTTGAACAGGTAGCTGATCTGTCTTCTATACTTTATGGTGAGGCCGCCTGTAGCTAGATTGTCCTCCACCATGTGCAAAGGTGCCCGTTAAGCCTTAGGTAGTGGCTGTTATCACCAATGTCTCTCTGCTTGGATTTCTTCCAGGGACGAAACTCTATCCTCTGGTTGTAGGATGTAAGGAACTAAGAGGACTACAGGAGGACAATGCTCCTCATACCTTGGCACTACCACATCGTCACTTCTGACTCCACTCACTACTCTGTGATGTGTAGTCTTAACTGAATTGAATCACTCCCACTCAACAACCCACACTAAGCCTGAGTAAGGCATTTATATAGACTGAGTGCTATCCCCCTCTAGTGGTGGGATGCATGAAACACACCTAACCAGCCTATGAACAGGGATACAACAGGTGATGTAATGCAGAATGACATGAAACACGGTAATGCAGTTTACTGTTATTTTGCAGTTCCCACATGTCCTGAGTGGGACACTGCATGAACATATGGCAATGTCCGCCGGCGACATATTCTTTTGCATTACAACTAACTTTGACGCATGACACATACTTCAGGTGGGACAGGACAGCCAATTGAGATGTTTTAGCACATGGACACACCCCCTACCCTATAAATAAAACCGATCTGGCTGCCATTTTACAATCAGTTTTTTGCCAGTGTAGGGAGAGGTTGCTGTTTGGAGCACGGACAGACTTTTAGGGACACCAAACACTAACTAATAGGGCCACAAAAGTCCTTTTAAGGACTGGTATAGGTTTGCTATCGATAGGTGTGACAGACTGAGGGGTGTGATATACTTATAATATACTTTCTAACATGGAAAGTATTTTTTAGTGCACTGGTGCCCAACCATTTTTCGTCTGAGGGCCACACTAGACTTGGCATAAATTTCACGGGCCAGAACCAGGTAGCTTTGCCAGAAAGAAAAGCAAACACTGTGAGGGGCACGTGTTAGCATTACTACTGTGAAGAGGGCACATATCTGGCCATTATTACTGTGAGGGGGCACGTGTGACCATTACTACTGTGAAGAGGGCACATATCTGGCCATTATGACTGTGAGGGGCATGTGTGAGCATTACTGCTGTAAAGAGGGCACATATCTAACCATTATTATGTGAAGGGGCATGTGTATGATGTATATAGTGCAGTATGTGATGATCACACACTGTTCTACATACATTACACACATCGATACATTACACCCTGCTCTGTCACCTTCTGTTGCAGGTCCATCTCGATGTCTGGGCTGTAGGCTTCAACTCCTTAGCTGCCATGATTATCGGGGTCCTTGGCAGGGTGCCCAGCACTCTTTGCTTCAGCCACCACCGGGAGACGGCCCCTTCTCCTTCCAGCTTCCTCCGGCTTCCCCTACTGCAGAGCGCTGTATCGCTCCGGCGCCCGCCCAATCTAACCAATAGCAAAGATCCTTGCTGTCGGAGCTTTGCTATTGGTTATTGCAGGATCAGGCAGCATCGCTGCGCTACCTGTGCCATTCACAGCCCACCCTGCGCGGATAAAAAGCAAGCAGAACTCGCAGTGCACAGGAGGCAAAAAGCAGACTGCAAATGAATCTGGAGTGAGCCATCCACCATGCACGGTCACATCTGGCGCTCCCAGGACGCCGGCACATGGCTCTGCAGTGTGGGTTTTTTAACGTGTCAGCTGCTGACAATAGTGTTGCCATCTGTAGCCTGTGCTGTCAACTCATAAGTCGCTGTAAGCCCAACACTCACCTAGGAACAACTGCCTTAAGAAGGCACCTGGCCTTCTATCACAGAGCCCAGTGGGAGCAACACTGTCAGAACCCACAAAACCACACTCCTGGCGCTCCATGTCCTGCCTCTTCTCCTCCTCTCTCCTCCCATTTGTCCTCCACTCCACCTTCCACCATGCCGTTGTCGCGTTCATCTGGCTAAAAGCAGGCTTCCGTGTCCCAAATGTTCGAACGTAAAAAGTTGATGACGTTGGATAACCCTCTTTCCCAACGGCTGACCGCCGGCTTGTCAGAACTGCTAGCCCGCCAACTACTGCCATATAAACTGGTGGACTCAGAGGCCTTTAGAAAATGTGTGGCCATTGGCACACCACAATGGAAGGTCCCCGGAAGGAAATATTTCACCCAGAAGGGCATCACGGATGCTATATGGCCACGTTCAGCGGTAAGTGAATATGTCTCTGGCATACAGTGTCAGTTCAAAGATACATCTGATCACAGATATGTGGTCTAGCAAACACAGGCAGGGAAGGTAAATACATTTTGCTGCCCACCTGGTGAACCTTCTGACGGCTGTCAAGCATGCAACCCGTGGCACCCATGTGGATTTGGTGTTACCGCCACAGATTGTAAGTAGGCCTGCTTCTTCTTCTCCTCCTCCTACTACATCCTCTGTCTCCTCTTCGGCTGACTCCTCCTTTTCCACTGCTACCACCTGTTCCGCTGCACCCCCCCCCCCCCAGCTCCCCATAAACTATTCAGTTTTGTCATTCTGTGCTGCAGCTGTTGTGCCAAGAGCCACATTGGTCCTGCACTGCTTTCAGCTCTATGGTCACAGGAGGATCAGTAACTAGCCTCAATTTGACAGTTGGTAAAGTGGTGTAGGACAACTGTGCAAATCTGCAGAGCGCGCTGAAACAGGGCAAAATGACACACGTGCCTTGCATGGCACACATCCTGAACTTAGTTGTGCACCGATTTTTTTGCCAAATACCCCGGGGTCCAGGACATCTAGGGCCCGACCCCTACCACCCCTGTGGAATGGCCTGCCTCTCATTTTAAAAATGACTGTGTGACAAAGTCCCTATAGAAGAGCTGTATTTGTGGAAGCGGGTATATCGCAGGCCTCAATCAATATTTTGTAGAAGCCGGTATATTAATTCCCTCTATCAGTATTTTGTGGAAACAGGTATATAGAACTCAATAATGAGTATTTGCTGGAAGCCGGTAAATAAAACCCCTTAATCGATATTTGGTGGAAGCTGGTGTATCGCAGGCCTCAATCATTATTTGGTGGAAGCTGGTATATCAATACCCTGTATCAGTATTTAGTGGAAACAGGTATATAGAACCCAATAATGAGCATTTGCTGGAAGCTGGCAAATCAAACCCATTAATCTATATTTGGTGGAAGACAGTGTATCACATTCCTCAATCAATTCTTTGTGGAGGCCGGTGAATCACACCACTCAATTAGTATTTTGTGGAAGCAGGTATATCGCACCCCTTAATCAGTTTTTTGGAGGGCAACTGGTATATCACACCAGTTGCAATTAGTTATTTGAATACTGTTTGTCCCTCTGTATAGCTGCAGTATCTCAGCAGAACCGCACACAACTGCTGCACAATACAAATGCACTATAATATACTTTATATGTTAGAAGGTACATTATAGGTATGTCACACCTCTCAATACGTTTTTTTGGAGGCAACAGGTATAGCACATCAGTTGCAACTAGTTCTTCCAATAGCGTTTGTCCCTCTATCTAGCTGCAGTATCACAGCAGAACCGCACACAACTTCTGCACAATACAAATGCACTATAAAAAACTTTCTATGTTAAAAAGTATATTATAAGTATATACCCCCTCTGTATGTCACACCTATCGATAGAAAACCTATACCAGTCCTTAAAAGGACTTTTGTGGCCCTATTAGCTAGCATTTGGTGTCCCTAATAGTCTGTCCATGCTCCACAAAGCAACACAGCAACCTATCCCTACAGTGGCAAAAAACTGAATGTAAAATGGCGGCCAGATCGGGTTTATTTATAGGGTAGGGTGTGTGTCCATGTGCTGAAACGTCTCAATTGGCTGTCCTGTCACACCTGAAGGATGTGTCATGGGTCAATGTTCGGCACTCGCAAACGAGCAAAGTCTCTAGTGTTCATGCCCCTGCTCATTTTGGTACGGCACAGGTTGCACTATGTCTCTATGGCCCACTATGTCTCTATATGCTGTTTTGCTCTATACCTATTGTTTTCTGCATCTTGGGATTGGGATTGCGTGAGTAATCCAACACAAGGTCTTTTAGGCTGTCAAAATTAGCAAGTCAACTGTTAGCAACATTGCAAGTTTTACCCTTAATCTTTAATGCGGTGTTCCCGTTGTTGAGTTTGTAGCCGTACATCTTTGGACCCGCAGTTACAAACTCGGTAATGTACATGTCAGCAGGTATTTCACTAGTTAGTTCACCGAAACAAATCGCTCAAAGGCGGGTTCCATTCGCCATCTCTACTTACGAATATGGCGGAGTCTGTGTCGTGATGAAGACAACATTCTTGCAATCTGTCTAGGAGTGTGTATAATTTGAGTCTGGAATAGGCAGTTGTAAAACAGGCTATAAAAAATGTTTGTGTTTTTGTTGAGCGTGTAGCGCTCTTTTGCATACCGTCAATTGACTACGGCTACAAGATAGATAGTTTGGATAGAACCTTAATATAATTTTATTTTTAAAGATATTAGTACGTGTCCGGGCATGTTTTAACAACTGTTTGCTATTGTCACAGCTGCTCGTACATTAGGCTGACTGTGTCTCGTAACACATGTATAAACATTGTGGACTTCTAAATTTGGTAGGTGTTTGTACATATTGATGGACAAATGGCATATTAGAAGGAAAGTTGGCTGCCGCAATTAGCTATTGTTAATATCTATATATGCTACATATCTGTGTTAGATAGATATGTTTAATATCTGTGACAGATGTGACTATGAAATAGGACCAAAAAATGGGAAGACAGAATCAGAACCAGGGAAAGTTGGGTGCCGCAATTAGCTATTGTTAATATTTATAAATGCTACATAGCTGTGTTAGATAGATATGTTTAATATCTGTGACAGATGCAGCTATGAAAAAGGACAAAATGGGAAGACAGAATCATCACCCGGGAAAGTTGGGTGCCGCGGCTGACGCAGCTTCTGTTGTTTCTGCCGCAGCTGCTGCGTCTGTGACGGGACAAAAGACAAATCTGTATGAAGACGCTAAGGACGAATATGTGTTAGATGTGGTTATCAAATATTTTGCTTAAATCACGGACACCTTCGATTTTATTAAACACGATCGTATATAATTAAAGCAAGTTTCAGACATCGCAGGTCCTGCAGGATCTCACAAAGGGACTGCGTCAGTTCCCCTTCAGGACCTGTGGTGACATCATTAAAGATCCTTTAGCTTTAGGAAGATAGACGGATCAATTAGCGATTGTCAATATATATAATGGCTTAGTAAGAGGTTAATACAAGCTTAATATCATTTTATTTTTAAAGATATTAAAATGTAATTAAATTAATGACACGTTATCATATCTAACAGAATAAAAGGGGGCGTTATGACATCATCAAAGGTCCTTTCGCTTTAGGAAGTTAGACGGATCAATTAGCCATTGTCAATATTTATAATGGCTTAGTAAGAGGTTAATGTAGTGTCCCACTAGGTAAAGGTGGGCACTACACAAGGGTCAATTGGGCCACGCTGTCCTCCTACTGCTGAGGGACAGTGGCAATATATTTAACCGTCCATTTTAATGTATTTTCTATATGCTTTTATATGTATTGTTCCCCTGTGACATGTACAGCAGGCCTATTGGGGTGTAGTGTAGCATCCTAGACACTAGAGGGAGATAGAGAGCCCCTAGTATAAATGTTCAGGCCCAGACAGGGAGGGGTTAGTCTGTAGTCAGGAGTCTGTGGAGACAGAAGTGAGAAGGCACCAGCCAGAGACAAGCTGAGGGTCTCCTCCTGACATGCAGCTAGACAGCCCAGGCTTCTAGTTGCCACCAGGAGGCTAGTGGAGGGATCCTAGCCTGCCTGAATTCTCCCTGAGTCTATGTCAGCTCAGAAGATTCACCCCAGTAGAAGTTATGTGCCTCCTGGGAGAAACCCACAGTTCCCACATGCCAAGCAGAGCCAGAGTTCCAGCTAAATTCAAGTAAGCTGAAGGGCAGAAGAGTCATAAATATAGAGCAAGGATAAACACAGGAGGAAGATTATTTGCCAAGGATAAAAGCCAGCATTTGGGAGTCCGGGCCTTGGGATAGAAACCAGACAGGAGTTCTAGGAACAGTCTACTCTATATCTGAGGAGAAGGTAAAACCTGATCTGCGTGTGTGTGATTATTACCCGCCGAGTATCTTGCAAGGAATATACCTGCCATTGTTGATTGTGAAAACCTACTTGTGAAAGGGAACTTGCTATATGGAATTGTATGGACGACTGGCTTGTACAAAGTTGAACTGTTACTAGTAATGCAAAGTTTGGTTCACCATACCATCGTGTTCCTCATTTACTACTACTGCAAATCAGTGTGTCACCGTCACAGGCACTAGCGTCACGAACCTTAAAGGGACCTTGCCTTAGGCACATTAAACACCTGCAGCCACCAGGGCACCTCATCCACCATCAGGCCTGGTCCCTATATACAGAATGTGCTCCAGAGGTCCCCTGTGCCAGCCTTTCTTTCACTGCTGTACGCCTGCCCAGGGTTTTCCTACAGAACTGTGAGTAACCCTCGCTTGCCCATAAACCGTGACCTCACAATCGCAATACCCTGCAGGTCTGGTGTGCTGCATTTAATACAAGCTTAATATCATTTTATTTTTAAAGATATTATAACTTAATTGAATTAATGACATGATATCAGATCTAACAGAATAAGGTGCGTTGACTGGGCAGTGTTTAGGCATGGTTTGGGGCGTGCAATGAGCAGCGCTTTGGGAGGGACTGGGAGGAGTTGTGGGCTGAGTGGGCAGGGAAAGTGTTGAACTGTCACTTTTAGTTTGACGAGAATAGTTGCCCTTTACTATTTACAGGAAAAAGCACTGGTCTCTCTAGTGGCTGGGGCCATGGGAGCTCACACAGGCTGGTGCTTTTTTCTATAGTGTGCAAGCATGGCCACTGCTGCTGGATTGCAGGGTGGTCATAACCATGTATATGAGCAGTGTATAATGAGATGGAAAAATGAATATGGATAATGGATAATAACAATACATTAGTAAGTGCCTTGTATTAACTGTGTCTACATAATAAATGCATTTACTGAAGTGGCACAACCCCTTTAAGGCTGCAAGCTGTGACCCAACCAGAACCTATACATATAACCAGAGTTTCAATTTAACCAGCAATCTATTTGTCTACTTCCTGTGCGAGCCTGAAACACAGTATCATAGTTTCTGATCTTCCCTCACAAAACTTCAAAGTCTATAATCCCCACAATCCCTAGCTTTCCTGCTGTGAGTGTTGAGGTTTACTGATTGGCTGCCTGATATACAGTCCGGTCACGCCCCCTCTACTCAGTAATCAGCAGCACACTAACACTCTCTAAGTTTCACAAGACAATTAGCTAAAGAATTGGTAGCAACACACTGAGCATGCTCGACCTAACAAAAGCTCAGAACTACAGGTCGATGCCATGGTCATTTATGAGGAAACACAGTGGGTAGTAGAAGTAGAAAACTACTTTTATAACTACTGAACTGTAAATGTGAAATTTACATTATACTAGGTAATTTTTCATGATGAATTAGTCTAAAACATAAGTTATATTTATGGTAACCGGAATACCTCTTTAATAAAGTATATTAGAAAAACTTTCCTTCTCACTTCACCTACACATTACAAAAAAGAAATATAAATGTCAGTTACACTTTAAAAAGGAAATGTAGAAATACAATTAAGTACTTGGCAGATGTAAAGGTGCAAGACAGAACAATAATGAATTGCATAGCATGTCCATTTTTTGTTAATTAGCATTTTTTTTAACTTAAATCAAAGTTAAATTTCAGTATAATAAAAAGTTTTATTTTACAGTCACTGGGAATAACCATGTATTATATGAAGCTGGAATAGTTGTCTTCAAGGTATAGTATATTTTGGATCATAGATGCAGTTTTAACACTTTAATTGGGATTAAGAATTCTAGTATTACTACTAGAATATTCAGCTTTTCTTATATTTAACTATGTTATATCACTTTATAGTCAATGTACTGCAACAAACAGATTTCACGTAGTGTATAAAAGCCAATGTGATTTTTTTAAAATGTTTTCTAAGTGTGTAAATTGATCACCTTATATAGGGCCACTATCAGAAATTTCATAGATCCACAGGGGGCGGAGCTAGCGCCGGACGTGGATGGCTGTGTACGTCTGCGCTCCGTCTAACAGGCATTTCTTTACCGCAGCTTACATTGGCTCTATCGTCTAGAAAATTGTGAAAATAGGCCACTCGAGATCAGGAGAACCTCCACATCACCAGAAGCCATCTGTAGCAAGTGGGGAGATGGATACATTTATTAAAAAAGCGGCGGCCATACATGTCGCTAAAGAAACCAAAATGGTGCCGGCTGTTGACCCTGGTGAGGAGAGCCAGGACAACGCCGAAAGAGACAGTGATTCGGAAGATACTGGAAGCCGCCCAAACCTTCCGATATTGAGGAAATACCTGAAGGCAACCCTAACCAAAGCCTTAGAACCGCTGGTAAGCGAAGTTTCTTCCATGCGTCAGGACATTAGGCATATTGGGGGCAGAGTGGAAGATCTCGAAAATGCACACACTGCTATGCTTGACTTCCAATCGGCTGACTCAAACTGCCTTCAGGCAGTGCAGAACCACCTCAACTCCATGTATGCCACATTGGAAGATCAGGAGAATCGTGGCAGGAGGAATAACTTGAGATTCGAGCTCATAGGGCCCTCCGCCCTAAACATAAACCAGCTGAGCCGCCCAGAGACATAATTTGTCGTTTATTAAACTTCCAGGACAAGGAAGCCATATTAGAGAGTGCCAGGAAGAAATCGGAAGTGTTGTTCAGAGATCACCGGATTCACATCTACCAGGATTTGGCTCTGATTACCCTGAAAAAATGCAAAGCTCTTAAGCCCCTGACAGAGTGGCTCATCCATCGCAAAATCCTCTATCACTGGACTTTCCCTTTCGGCCTCTCATTCCTATACAAAGGGATCCGGATTACGATTAGAAGCCATGCTGACCTAGAGCAAGCATTCCAGCACCTGGGGATTCCCAGCATGAAAATTGAAAATTGGGACTTTATCCAAGATGTCGCCTTTCTACCAGAAGTTCCTAAACCGATCCCCTTTGAGCCCAGGAGGACCCCAAAAGCCCATCGTCAGAGGAAGAAGGCCAATTCTCTAACTCCTAGACGTCTCTCCACGGACACTTTCTGATCCCCCCTTCTCAAAACACAGCCGCCGAGTTGATGGATATACACTGGTGTGGTGAATGAAGACGTGGTTCCATACCTCCCATCCTTGAGTATTTTTCCGCACTGGACTCCTGTTTCTTTCCCCTTTCTCTCTCCCTCCAATTCCCCCCTTAAACCCCCCCCTTTTTCCCCCATCTCTTGTCTCTCCTCAGGGGTTCATATTTGGTGGGGCCCGGTGGAGGGAGGACCTCAGTTTATGTCTTTATTTAAAGCAAGCGCAGGCCTCTCACCTCTGGTCCTCTCCTTCCGTTCACACATCTTCCCTGCTAAATTTGCCGGTAGACCCAGAGCTGGAATTGGGCCCCTGGCTCGCTCCCATGCTCTGGTGTTATCTCAACAACTTTTCTTGGTAAAGTTATGTTTGTACTAGGGTTTCAACCCAATTTCCCCTCCTCATTGATGATATTGCAGATATACTGCTTATGTTTTTTGTTTCTTTTTTCTTCTTCTAGTTTTATTGTTCTCTTTGTACTCACGTCACCAGATGGTCTTGGGAGAATGGTATCGGTATGTGATGCGTATCTAAGGTCAGATTTATCTTTGATGTTAGGTGTGTTAATTTTCATTCTGGAGCTAAAGGTTCACTACCCACACACACCTTTTCTAGCAAGATTGACATCTGTTGACTTCCCAGATGGCCGACCTAAGGATAGCCTCTTACAATGTGAGGGATTTTAACTCCCCATCTAAAAGGAGACAGATATTTGGGATGTTGAGGAGAGAAGGAGCTACAGTGGTGTTTCTCCAGGAAACGCACCTGAAGTTGGGTCATTTCCCTAACCTCACACACTCCTATTTTTCCCAATGGTTCCACAGTGGTTCCAGCTCATCCAACTCTAGGGGTGTGAGTATAGGGCTACAAAAAAGAGTTCAATTTCAGCTTCTGGATCAATGCGTTGATCCTGAAGGAAGGTACTTAATGCTGAAGGGGAAAATCCTTCAGCTTATGTATACCTTTGTTAATGTTTATGTCCCGAATACAAAACAAGTCCCCTGGCTAAAAAAAACATTCTAGACAAAATTAGAGTTTTTAGTGAAGGCACCTTGGTGCTAGGTGGAGATTTCAACCTGGTATTAAACCCCCTTTTAGACTCCTCCTCAGGAAAAGCCGCTCATTCCAAGTCCGCCATTCGCTCCCTGACCTCTAAACTTTGGAAGGCCCAACGTATTGATGTTTGGCGTACTTTCCACCCAGACACTAAGGATTACTCCTTTTATTCAACAGTCCACGGCTCTTACCAACGCCTGGATTACATCTTTATTTCTAAAGACCACCTCCAATACTGTAAAGAAGCAAGCATAGGAAACATCCTCCTATCTGACCACTCCCCTATATACTTATCCCTCTCCACCCTGAGGAAAAACAAATCCTTTACCTCCTGGAGATTAAACGAGCAACTACTTGGGGATATAGAGGCCAAATCTAAAATACAAACAGCTTTAAAAGATTACTTCCATTTAAACGCTTCTTCAGAAATTTCTCCTCAGACCCTATGGGACGCTCAGAAGGCTTTTGTGAGAGGCCAATGCATCAGTATTGGGGCCCATCTCAAGAAAACCAGGAATCTACAAATTGATGATCTTTTCCTCGTTTAGAAAAATCCCATAAAATGTCCCTACTCAAGACCCATTTAAATGAGTTAAACAATTATAGGCACGCACTTAAAGACCTACTAAACTCCTTATCAGCAAAATATTATCTTATCTCACACCAAAAGATTTTCGCTCATGGTAACAAAGCCTCTAAATTTGTTATGCAAAGGGTCAAAATGAGGAAATCTAACAATTTTGTGCATAAACTTACTAACGCTTCAGGATCGCCCATTTTTGACTCAGACCTGATTGCGCCACCCCTTTCACCTACCTCCTCAGGGCCCTTGCCATCTTTCACTGCCTATTTGGAGAAGTTGCAACTCCCCTCTTTATCTGATGAGGACAAAAAATTCCTGGCCTCCCCTTTTACCCCAGATGAACTTATGGAAGTTATTCGTAACTCCCCTAAATGTAAAAGCCCAGGCCCAGATGGCCTTCCTATCTCTTACTACTCCACATTCCATGATACACTTATACCTTACCTTACCCCGCTCTATAACTTAACCCTGTCCAACAACCCCTTGTCTCATGATATGACTAAAGCCCATATTATCTTAATTTCCAAAGAGGGTAAGGACCCTACACTTTGCCCTAGTTATAGGCCCATCTCTCTCCTTAACATTGACCTCAAATTACTGGCCAAAATGTTGGCTAACCGTTTAGCCTCCATACTACCTTCCCTGATCCACAGAGATCAAACTGGCTTTGTTAGGGGGAGAGAGGGTAAAGATAACACGGCCAGAGTCCTCAATATCCTTTACCATGCAAAAAGGCATTTGATAGAGTTAAATGGTCTTTCGTGAAATCCGTTATTTCTTCTAAAAAATTCCCAGACCCCTTCCTGTCAGCTATAGATGCCATGTATTCCAAAGCCTCTGCCTCAATCTCTATCAATAACACCTTTTCTTTCCCTTTTAAGATAAGCAATGGCACTCGGCAAGGTTGGCCCCTTTCCCCTCTCCTCTTTGTATTAATTATGGAACCCCTCTTGCAAACTATTAGATCTGATAAAGATATCAAGGGCGTAAATCTTGGGGATCAGGAAAACAAGACGGCAGCTTTTGCCGACGACTTGCTGATTATTTCTAGTAATCCAAGCGTCGCACTCCCTAAGATTTTCCAGCACTTAGAAACATTTAGTAAATTCTCCAACTTTAAGATCAACCATAGCAAGTCTTTAATTATTCACACTGGCCTTTCTAATTCCCTGAAAACACGATTGGAACGAAACTCCCCTTTTAATTGGTCCCTTCCCCATCTAACATACTTAGACATTAAGATAAGTAATAATCCCTCCCAACTTTTTGCTTTAAATTTCACTTCTCTTTTGAACCACGTTTCTGACACCCTAAAAAACCTTGACCTCCCGATACTATCCTGGTTTGGTAGGAAAAACATTCTCACTTCATTAGTGCTACCCAAATTGACTTACCTACTTCAAGTCCTTCCTATCCCAATCCCTTCCTCATATTATGCTTCACTTAGATCACTATTTAATACCTTCATCTGGAACAAGAAAAAAGCCTGCCTCTCCTACAAGGCCCTGAATAAACCCGTCTTTAGGGGGTATAGCCCTTCCAGACTCTGAACTGTATGGGAAGGCTGTTCTCCTCTCCAGGATTGTGGACTGGCTGAGGGCCCCTCCTCACAAATCCTGGGTCCAGATAGAACAATCTTTAGTTAAGTCCTCCTTTAGAGCTCTTTTTATAGGCCACAAATGCCTCCCCCTATACCTCCGGATTCAACTCCCCTGATCAAAGCTACTTGTAATGCTTGGAAATGGTTCCAATCCACACACCTACAGATCCTCTTCCTTTCACCACTTCTCCAGGTACACAATATATTACAAGTAGCCCCTAAAGCTCTCTTTGACAGCCTACCCACAAACCTTAGAGACTCCGATACTTGCATGAGAGAGATATTCCATGACAATACACCTTTGTCATTAAGCGGGTTAAGGGAAAGCCTTTCAATCTCCCCTTCACTTACGCTTAAGAACCCAGTATATTTAATTAAGGCTTAATTAACTCAACATATCTTTTTTTGGGACCTTATGAGACCATTGAGCTGGTTTGAGGGTTTGATCGACAGCTTGCAAGGTCCCCCAAAAGTGATATTGCAACTTTATAGCAGAATTAGAACCCCTACCTCATTTGTCTCACCTTCCTTCATTGGCCTCTGGGAAAGAGATTTAAAGCATACTTTCTCAGCCAAAGAAATTGGCACTATCTTAAATTCCCCACACAAATCGTCAAGGTGTGTACGCATTCAGGAGAATGGGTATAAGGTTATTACTAGATGGTATAAGACACCGGACATCGTCTCTAGATATTCGTCTTCTGGCTGCGCCAGGTATTGGAGATGCTTAGTTGACAGAGGCTCCTACTTATACATCTGGTGGGAGTGTCCAAATCTTCTATCATGGTGGGAGAAAGTTTTCCAAATTAGCAACCATGTTTGTGGAGCTGATTTTATCCCCTCTCCGGAGATTGCACTTTTAAACATATATCCTTCTAAACATAAAACCTCTAACCTGAGCCTCTTCAAGCACCTGATAGGCGTGGCCAGATTCCTCATCCCGAGAATATGGCTCTCCACAGAGGTCCGCCCTATAGAACAATGGCTCTCAAAAGTCAACCAAATCCATAGATTTGAGAAAATCTCTTCTTGGGAAATGAGAAACTTCCAATCTTTCGCAAGAATCTGGCAGGATTGGAAAATATTCAGGAATTCAAACGTTTAGTCATTTGGCAAAATATTCCTGTGATAGGATCGTAGGTTTTCCCCTCATCACAGTTGGTATCTTTTACTTTGATCGCCGATGTCTCATTATTCTGTTTGCTAGTCGCATCCATACCATACCATCTCCTTCAGCCTGATCTGTCCTATGTCTAGGTCTGATCTAATTCACAAGGATGTCCTATGCCTATGTACCCAGATCTGCTTTCCGTGACGTCAATGTTATTTGTTGCTTTACCTGGAGGTTGTATCCTCCATGATGTTCTTGTATACTGATTTTCTCAATAAAAGAAATTTATAAAAAAAAAAAAAATGAAATTTCATGGACCCACACAATTACTCGAAGTCCCTTGGCCTTTTACAATGTCTCCATAAACTGAAATACACTATCTGTTTATTAGGAGATCACCAGCAGTAACCAGTATCATACATAGAAGAAAGATGGCCTTTTTATCAAAGCTCAAAATGGGTACTCCATTATGCTGCATGATTTTGCCACCCAGAGCAGAATGACATTCTTCTGGAGAGGGAAGTTGCGCACAGGTTTTTTGCCCTTTAATAGTGTGGGGTAGGGGGCTAACCATGACTATGAACAAGATTCCACAGTAGTTGCAAAATTGGGTGTGATCACTGGAAATTTGCTTTATGGCTCAAACCAGGTGAATGATGTCTTTTAGATTTCTGTTGGCTATTATATACAGTATAAGGCCTCCTGCACACAACCGTTTTTTTTTAAGGTCCGCAAAAACGGGGTCCGTAGGTCCGTGATCCGTGACCGTTTTTTCGTCCGTGGGTCTTCCTTGATTTTTGGAGGATCCACGGACATGAAAAAAAAGTCGTTTTGGTGTCCGCCTGGCCGTGCGGAGCCAAACGGATCCGTCCTAAATTACAATGCAAGTCAATGGGGACGGATCCGTTTGACGTTGACACAATATGGTGCTATTGCAAACGGATCCGTCCCCCATTGACTTTCAATGTAAAGTCAGGAGTCCCTTTTCTACCATCGGATCAGAGTTTTCTCCAATCCGATGGTATATTTTAACTTGAAGCGTCCCCATCACCATGGGAACGCCTCTATGTTAGAATATACTGTCGAATATGAGTTAGATCGTGAAACTCAGATCCGACAGTATATTCTAACACAGAGGCGTTCCCATGGTGGTGGAGACGCTTCAGGTTAGAATATACAAAAAGAACTGTGTACATGACTGCCCCTGCTGCCAAGCAGCAGGGGGCAGACCCCCCTCCCCCCCTGTAGTTAACACATTGGTGGCCAGTGCGGCCGGCCCCCCCTCCCTTCCCTGTAGTTAACTCATTGGTGGCCAGTGGGCCCCCCCTCCCTCCCCTGTAGTTAAACTCATTGGTGGCCAGTGCGGCCGGCCCCCCCTCCCTCCCTCCCCTGTAGCTAACTCATTGGTTGCCAGTGCAGCTGGCCCCCCCCTCCCCTGTAGTTAACTCATTGGTGGCCAGTTTAATCGCTGGGGCTCCGATCGGTAACCATGGCAATCAGGACGCTACTGCAGTCCCGGTTGCCATGGTTACTTAGCAATTTGTAGAAGCATTATACCTACCTGCGAGCTGCGATGTCTGTGTCCGGCCGGGAGCTCCTCCTACTGGTAAGTGACAGATCATTAAGCAATGCGGGAGGGGGGGCCCACTGGCCACCAATGAGTTAACTACAGGGGAGGGGAGGGAGGGGGGCCCACTGGCCACCAATGAGTTAACTACAGGGGAGGGAGGGGGGCCGGCCACACGGGACAACAAAGAGTTAACTACAGAGGGGGAGGGGGGGTACGGCCGCACTGGTCACCAATGAGTTAAAAACAGGGGGGGTCTGCCCAGGGCCGGCCTTAGGTGTTCAGGCGCCCTGTGCGAGCTAACCTTGTGGCGCAACCCCCCCCCCTTACCCCTGTTTTTTTGGGACCCATAATGCTGCTACACGATACGGTATCTGAATCTATGGGACTCCTGTGGATATACCATAAAAGTTTTATCTGCAGTCCTATGTAACACCACAAATAACACCACATAGCTCTCTGAATACAGATAACACAGTGCTGGCTCTCTGATTTCCATAAATGTAGTAGTGTTACCTCTGGTCCTATGTAAAACCACAGATAACACTAGTGCTGCTAATGTGGTAGTGTTACCTGCAGTCCTATGTAAAACCACAGATAACACTAGTGTAGATCATGTGGAAGTGTTACCTTCGTCCTTAGTGTGCCCCCCTGTGTCTATCGCACGGACTCCATGCTGGCGCTGCCTCCTCTTCCATCTTCTTCTTGCCCCACACAGAACATTCTGAACTTCTGATGCAGCTGCGTCAAGACATAGGAACACTGTGGGCATGGTGATACACCCAGGGAGAGACACACACACACACACACACACAGGGACGGACAGCCACACACACACACACAGGGACGGACACACACACACACACACAGGGACGGACAGTCACACACACAGGGACGGACACACACACACACATACATACAATAAATATGATCACATCACAGTTCCTGCCTGTCTGCTTTGGTAAAGCAGGGCATAGCTGGGCTATGCCAGGCTTTAGCAGAGTGGTCACAGGACAGTGGACACAGGGCACGATATGTATGCGAGCACAGCTGAGCGAGTGCAGGGCAAGGCACTTGTTAGTATTGCACCTAAAATATGCCCCCATAAAGAAATGCCACAGGTAACCAGTGACATGTTTTGTGGGGGGCATCTTATATGTGCAATAATACATATCGTCCAATACAGACATCCAAATTTCATGTTAGTGCAAAATCCATTTTATTGATAGTTGTTGTCCAATCAATTAATATTTTTTATTAAAGGGTTTCTGTCATCAGAAAAAACGTTACGTTATGTAGCTGACTGACATTAGCGATGGGCTGATGTCAGCAGTACATAACTCCCTGCCGACTTATAATATGCTAATGAGCCTGTAGGTGCTATGAGGACGTTCCTGCAGCACCTAGAGGCTCTGTCTATTCACCCTTTGGCAGTGGCACGCCCATGTCCAGTTGATTGACGTCCGAGTTCTCCTCTTCGTCCCATAAATCCCGCACCTGCGCCGAATACTAAACGGGACGGCGCAGGCGTGGGATTTACGGGACGAAGAGGAGAACTCGGACGTCAATCAACTGGACATGGGTGTGCCACTGCCAAAGGCTGAATAGACGGAGCCTCTAGGTGCTGCAGCGACGCCCTCATAGCACCTAGAGGCTCATTAGCATATTATAAGTCTTTATTTTAATAGAACGGCGGCAGCGGCGGGCAGGGAGTTATAAAACACTCTGTTATGTACTGCTGACATCAGCCCATCGCTCATGTCAGTCAGCTACATAATGTTTTTTCTGATGATTGACAGATTTCAGAATCCTGTTTAAACACTGTTACATTACACTTCAAATGTTTTATATTTATACCTCTTTAGAAGTAAGTGAGTGACTATCCAGGACAACAGGTGTCAGGACTCTCAGAGTTCAGTTCAGGACTCAGGACTGTCTTAGTTGGTCAGGTTGAAAAACCACTGCTGCTGCACTGCAGCCTGCAGGCAGGGCACAATAGTGGGCACTGGGCTGGGCACAGGGCACTACTTGGGCAGGCTGCCTGGCTGCTGCTGGAGGAGCTGGACTGGAGAGAAGTGAAGAGGAATGATTTTAATTCTCCCACGGGTGAAGGAGCTCCCTGCCTCTCTCTCTGATGTCACTTCCTGACTGTGGACCGTCACCTGACTTCCTTATCAGAGAGAAGGAGGCAGGGTCACTGGGAGGCAGCCGCAGGCAGGGGAGGAGCGAGGAGGAGGGAGACTGACTGATTGAACAGTGAGTGAGCCGCTGCGCTGCCTGGCTGGGGGCATGGAACGCATCACTGTAGTGTAGATAGAGGAGGGAGGGAGCAGGGAGAGGAGGGACTCGGCTCGGGGAGGCTCGGGACTGGAGCGCTGCGCTCAGCTGATCACCCGGCTGCCGGCGCTGCAGTGAGTCACAGCACAGGATTACAATCCCGGACGGGTGGCAACCCTAAGCTCAGAGCGGCCGCGGGCCCCGCCCCCTCCTCACTATTTCCAATAGTCCGTGCGCTTTCAGCGCTGTTAGTTAGCCGGCGGCCGCAACAAAATAGTAATAAGTATACTTAGTTTGTGGCAGACTGTCGGCCGCCCGGCGCCCCTGTTGCTATGGCGCCCTGTGCGGCCGCACAGCCCGCACACCCCAAAGGCCGGCCCTGGGTCTGCCCCCTGCTTCCCCCTGCTGCCAGCCAGGGGGAAGTCATGTACACAGTTCTTTTAGTATATTCTAACTAGAAGCGTCCCCATCACCATGGGAACGCCTCTGTGTTAGAATATACTCTCAGCTCTGAAAAAGCTTTTATGCAAAAGGATCTTCGGATCTGTCTGTATGAAAGTAACCTACGGCCACGGATCACGGACACGGATGCCAATCTTGTGTGCATCCGTGTTCTTTCACGGACCCATTGACTTGAATGGGTCCGTGAACCGTTGTCCGTCAAAAAAATAGGACAGGATACACAGATCACAGTCTCGGCTGCAAAACGGTGCATTTTCCGATTTTTCCACGGACCCATTGAAAAAAAGGAAAACGGCACAACGGCCACGGATGCACGCAACGGTCGTGTGCATGAGGCCTAAAAGCTATGCTTGTTCACTTTATGTATAGCAACTGCATGTAATCTGTTCTTATATTTATATATTTAACAATCATTTGAGTTTGGGTTATGACTAGGGTTGAGCGAACCAAACTTTAGGATTTTTGGACCCCGGACCCGAACATTTCAGTAAAAGTTTGGGTTCGGTGTTGGGCGATTTCTCTGCGCTTTTTGAAAGGCTGCAGAGCAGGCAAACGAAATGCGTTTAACTCTGTGCCCTTAGAAGCCATCACAGCCATGCCAACTAATAGCATGGCTGTGATTGGCCAGTGCAGCATGTGACCCAGCCTCTATATAGGCTGGAGTCACGTAGCGCTGAACGTCACTCTGCTGTTACTAATGTAGGAAGAGGATGCTGCTGGTGATTTCAGAGAGAGAATAGGAAAGAATCTTTGGTTCAGAATGTGAATCTAACTCAGCGACATAGACATAGATGTAGTTGTGTGGGTGCAGGGCACAATCTTTTTACCCTGCAATAAGCCCAGTGACCGAAAAAAACAACAACTTTTATCCGTCTGTTAGTTAGGTGGGTGGCGGCGGCCATTTTATGCAAGCTCAGTGCACCAACACTGCATCTGAGCTTTTGTGACATTGAAATCCAATCTTGGAAAACTACACTAATAATCTGGTTGTAAAAAATCACCCTTTTTTGGCAATATACAACATCTGGTGCATTTGCAGGATTAGTCCATGTGCAATTTAAGCTAGAAAAACAGCCATAATTTTCGGGGGGTTTTAAAACACCCTTTTTGTGCAAAATACACTATTTTACATCCCTAGCTACATCAGGAAGTGTGAAATTCAAACATTAAATACAGCTTTTATATTCTATTAGTAAAAAAAACACACTTAGTCAGTGTGCAATTAAAACTAGAAATACAGCCATCATTTTCTGGGTATTTAAAAACACTTTTTTGCCAAAATGCACCATTTTACAGCCCTTGCAGGGCATTTTACAGCACGTGTGAAATTCCAGGGTTATACACTGCTGTCATATTCAGTTATTAAACAAACACCCGTTTGGGAAAAAAAAGTTTATTTGGCAGCCTTTGCTGCAGATGTTATTGTCAGATACAACATTAATATACAGGGGTTATATTCAGTTATTTGAAATACAGCCATTTTGGACGCAAATCTTTAATTGTGGCCTAGTGTAGGTCAGGGCGTGTGAGATATGCCCTTTATATACAGTGGTTATATTCTATTAATAAAAAAATAAAACTTTTTTAGTCAAAATACACAATTTTTCTGCCCTTGCAGCATCAAGACGTTTGAAATTCCAAGGTTATATACTGCTGTCATATTCAGTTATTAAACAAACACCCCGCCAAAAAATAATTGGCAGCCTTTGCTGCAGATGTCATTGTAAGATACACCCTTTATATACAGGGGTTCTATTCAGGTATTTGAAATACAGCTATTTTGGGCAAACTAATGCATATAAGGCCTAGTCTGGATCAGGGTGTGTGATATACACCCTATACATACTGTCGTTCTATTCTCCTATTAAACACCCATTTAGGGCAAGATGCAAAATTTGAGAAATATGATGAGAGCGTCAAATAAGACGTGGCCCAAGTCGTGGTGCGGCTGGTGAAGCTCCAGTTGCAGGGAGAGGACGTGGTCGATATGTGCCAGCTACACACACAAGTGAAACCCCTTCCTCAAATGTGAGTTGGTGACAGAACCTGCAGCGGTATTTGGTTGGGCCTAATGCGGCTCTACAAATGGTGAGGCCTGAACAAGTACAGGCAATAGTAGATTGGGTTGCTGACAGTGCCTCCAGTTCCTTCACATTGTCTTCTTCCTAGTCTCCTGCTGAAAGATCAGAGTTGGCACCTGCAGCCCATGTCCATCAGTCTGTCACCTCACACCCTTGCAAATCAGCCAAGCAGTCTGAGCCCCAAGTCATGCAGAAGTCTCTTCTGCTTTTTGATGACTGTTAGCAGGGTTTCCCAGGGCCATCCACCTATCCCTGCCCCAGAAGTGGAGGAGATTGAGTGCACCGATGCCCAATCACTTATCTTTCAAGATGAGTACATGGGAGGACCATCGCAGCACGTCTCGGATGATGATGAAACACAGGTGCCAACTGCTGGGGCTTTCAAAAGTGTTCAGACCGACAAGGAAGGCAGGGGTGAAGACTGGGTGGAAGATGATGTGGAGGACGATGAGGTCCTCGAACCCACATGGAATCAAGGTCATGCGAGTGACCTATGTAGTTCGGAGGAAGAGGCAGTGGTCACACAGAGCCACCAGCCCAGCAGAAGAGGAAGCAGGGGGAAAAAGCGGAGTGGCTGTCCTCTAGACCGTACGCCTGCTACTGCCCACCGCAGCAAGGGACCGATTACACCAAAGCCAGCTCCAAGGAGTTCCATGGCGTGGCAGTTCTTCAGACAATGTGCTGACGACAAGACATGAGTAGTTTGCACGCTGTGCAATTAGAGCCTGAAGCGAGGCATAAACGTTCTCAATCTGAGCACAACCTGCATGACCAGGAATTTAAGTGCTAAGCACGAGCTGCAGTGGAGTGGACACCTCAAAAACCAAAAAAGGTCTCTGGATCCTCCTGCTTCCTCTTCTGCTGCAGTCTCGGCCTCTTCATCCACCTCTGGAGTGAAAGTGCCACCTGCCACCCCGCAAACAGAGGATCTTCCAGCAACACCACCACCTGGGTCACCAAGCATCTCCACAATGTCCCACGGAAGCATTCAGCTCTCCATCTCCCAAACACTGGAGAGTAAGAGGAAGTACCCCCCCTTGAGATAATATCCCCAACAAACCAACTTAGACATAAAATAAAGGAATATCTCACGTGTAACACTGAGTGTCATCTACGTAATAAAATGCCCTTGTAATAAGATCTATATAGAAAGGACTAAACGGATGTTAAAGACAAGAATTGCGGAACATCTAAATAATATCCGAAAAGGCCACATGGATCACCCA
Organism: Bufo gargarizans; assembly: GCF_014858855.1. NCBI lineage: Eukaryota > Metazoa > Chordata > Amphibia > Anura > Bufonidae > Bufo > Bufo gargarizans. The sequence goes on from NC_058080.1 coordinate 190,581,507, forward strand.
CTCTCAAAACACTTCAAAGAATACCATGACCAACAAACAAAAAATCTGAGCTTTACAGCAATAGAAAAGGTTGAATTGGATTGGAGGGGTGGGAACCATGTGGATAAAATGTCTAGAATAGAATCAAGATGGATTTTTGAGTTGGATACTTTTATCCCACATGGATTAAATGCCGAACTTGAAATTTTTGTTTTTTTATAAAAATAAGAAGCTCTTGGGTGGGTGCTTGTCCACTGATGCACAGTCGGATGGTATTTTTATTACGTACGTCCGACTGTTCCTTGGTGGAAAGCACCCACCTCGTAATCAACCATATTCTCATATTCATCAAAACAAGCCTTCGCATCACATATAAGTTCAAAAGTTTTAACTACCAAGTTTTAATCATTAAAGTTTTAACATGCTTTTATTTATTCATGTATATTTTTTTAAATCAGTTATGTGATTATTCACATGATGAGGATTATTTTAGTAACTAAACTAGAGGAAATGAGGGTATATATTGAGAAAGAATTAAGATAACTTCAAATCCTTTATCCAGTTTGTTAGGAATGTCTTTTCAGCAGCATTGGACAAAAAAACGCATTGGGGGGAAAAAACGCATGAAAAACACACCATTACTGCACCATGCGTTTTTTTTTGTTTTTTTTTAAAAAGCAAGATTTTGACACAATATATCGATCTGCATGTCAAAAACCATGGATAGATGCAATATTTTTGATTAACAACACTAATAACATCAAAGTGACGTTGTACATCAAAATCCGGGCCAGACTTTCTACCTAACTGCTATCATGGTCCAAGACAGGATTTTGTTTTCACTGGATTTCAATCAGGAAATGGGATATAAAAAGGTGGTAAGGTGGGCTCCAGATTACCACTGAGGAAGAAGTCAGAACCCATAAGACTTCGAAACGTGTCTGGGAGAAATTTGGACCCTCTAATACCGCCATTTCTGCGTACGCTACAGACCATTAGGATCTGCACCTCTCTTATCTGCTGGCTGAGAACAGATTGCCCCGTGCCTGCTAAAGAATTCCCTGGAGCCACACTGTTCCACTCCACCTTAATTGGAGCAACCCAGGATTTGAGCACAAGGGAAGCTGAAACAGCAGAGACCAGAGGAAAGCCTTTTTTTGCGCTTTGGAGGTAAGGGAGTAGTACAGCTCATAAAGAGGTGGGACGCCACCAGAGAGCTGGAATCCCGAATTATTCAAGTTAATCTGTGAAACTGATACAGTGTTTCTATAACCAAATATTGACTTTGCGAGCCGACCAAATATATAGTGTTGGATCGATACAACACTTGTAACTCACAGCCAATAATCGAACTGAAACCACATCCTGCTATCTGTGAAAATTATATAAATGCATTCCAACATGTTTAATGGCGACTACTAATGCCGAATATTTGGTGACCATCCAATCGAGATTCTGGTTTGAATGACTATTAAATCTGTTAACCAGAGTATATTGTGAATTGCGGTTATTTAATTTTTGTCTATCGAATATATGGTGATGGTCTGATCGATACCCAGCCTGAACGATCACCTTTATTCGATGACCTGACTACATTTGCTGCTAGGCACATAGGTTCAACGAATACCCTATTCCTCAGCCTTTAACATAATAATCGTCCTTTTAGTGACGTTTTAATGGTTTTATTGTGTATTTCTACTACAATTTACGTATCTTGTATGTTGATTTTAGATGTATGATTTTTTGGAATTTTTGACCTGCAGTATTTGAATATAATAAAATCAAATGTTTGAGCAGTCTTCTGGATATATGAGTGCCATATCTTTCTTGACTATCTTTTGTATTAACCTTTTGGTGTGTGGAGTTCACACTGAGATATTGAGCACCATTCCATCCTCATTGATTAGTAGAGCCACCCCATTCTGCCAATACACTTCAGTCTGCCTCCTGTTGCTTCCTCCTCCTACTCTGCTTCCTCATCCTCTACCGCCTCCTCGTCCGGTCAGCGTAACATCTTCACCACCAACTTCAGCACAGCCAGGGGTAAATGACAGCAGGCAGTTTTAAAACCTATCTGTTTGGGGGACAAACCTCACACCGCGGAGGAGCTGTGGACGGGCCTTGAACAACAGACCGATAAGTGGTTGGTGCCAGTGAGCCTCAAGCCCGGCCTGGTGGTGTGCGATAATGGGCGAACTTTCGTAGCAGCTCTAGGAAAAGCCGGTTTGATGCAAATCCCTTGCCTGGCGCATGTGCTGAATTTGGTGGTGCAGAGATTCCTTAAAAATTACCCCGATATGTGAAAGCTGCTGCATAAAGTGCGGGCCATCTGTGCACACTTTCGGCTTTCTCACCCTGCTCGCCTGTCAGCGCTGCAGTGTAACTTCAGCCTTCCCACTCACCACCTCATATGGAGTTTAAGCTGCAGCACGCATGGGTGAGTCACTCTGCTGAACAGCACCACTTCACCACCAATGACTAGGCCTCCATGAAAGACCTGGGTTCCTTGTTGGGCTGTTTCGAGTACTCCACCACTATGGCCAGTGCCGATTAACGCTGTTCTCAGCATAACTATCCCACTTCTATGCCTCCTTGAAAAAATGCTGCTGGCGATGATGGAAGAGGATGTGGCACAGGAGGAGGAGGAGGAGGAGGAAGAGGGATCATTTCATATGGTTTCCGGACAGTCATTCGCAAGTGGCTCAGAGGGTGGGTTCCTGCACCCACAAACGCCAGGTACACAATTATCCAGCCAGGGCACAGTTCTGGAGGATGATGAGGTGGAGGATGAGGAGATGGAGGAGGAAGAAACATGTTCACAGCAGGGTGGCACCCAGACTAGCTCATGGCCATCACTAGTGCATGGCTAGGGGGGATACTGAGGACACAGACGATACACTTCCCACAGAGGACAGCTTTTTAGTTGCCTCTAGGTAGCCTGGCACACATGACCAGCGAGTTGCAAATACACTCTACCTTGTGCTGATTACTGGGTGGCCACGCTGCTGGATCCCCATTACAAGGAAAACGTATCGTCCTTTATTCCATCACTGGATGCGCGAGTACAAGCACACGCTGGTAGACTCGCTGCTGGTGGCATTACCACCTGACCGAGGGGGCACAGTGTAAGCACAAGGCGAAGGAAGAGGTCGCCAACGCAGCTGGGGCACCACCAGCACCTCAGAAGGCAGGGTTAGCATGTCCGAAATGTGGGAAAGCTTTGTCAGCATGCTACAACAACCAGCACCACCAGCTGATATGGAACGTCTTAGCAGGAGGCAGAATTTCACCAACATGGTGGAGCAGTATGTGTGCACACGCCTACACGTACTTAATGACTGGTCTGCCCCCTTCAACTTCTGGGTCTCCAAATTGGGCACATGACCTGAGCTTGCCCTTTACGCTTTGGAGGTGCTGGCCTGCCATGCAGCCAGTGTATTATCTGAACGTGTGTTCAGCACGGCAGAGGGCGTCATCACAGACAAGCACAGCCGCCTGTCCACAGCCAATGTGGACAAGCTCACGTTCATTAAAATGAACCAGGCATGGATCCCACAGGACTTGTTCGTACCTTGTGCAGAATAGACATGTATACCTGCCTTAACCAGCCATTGTTATACTGCAGAGCAATTGCTCATTCTTGTATTTTTGATATTTCACACTCTTTTGGAATGTACCCTAATTTACAAAAAAATAATTAAAACCAAAAACCAGTGTTGGCTACCTCATCCTCCTCCACCACCGCTTCCACCTACACCGCTACGTCCACTGCCTCCTCAGACTCCTACTCCATATGGAACTCCACCTCATAAATCTAATTTTTATTTTTTTATTTGTACGTATTTTATATTATGTAATTTCACTACTTTGTCAGTTACATTTCACCAATTTTTGGGTGTAATGTACCACTGCTATACCTATTAGACTGGTAAAAAAAAATTGTCAGTTACATTTTCGGGTGAAATTCACCAATTTTTGGGTGTAATATATCCCTCCTCTACCTAGTTGACAGCTTAATAAATTTCAATAATTTTTCTTTTACATGTTCGGGTGTTCTGTCATAGACCCATGCTCTACCAAGTAGACAGGTTAATACATTTATGTAACTTTTCTGTTAGATTCTTGGGTTGACATTTTCCATTTTAAACCCCTGCTCTGCATAGGTGACAGGGATTAAAATTTCAGAAATGTTTCTTTAATTGATGCGCGTCACCTCCTTTCATTCAATGCTTAATCTTTAACAAGTTGTACCACATTTGCGCTTCAATAATTTGTCCCACATTTGCGCTTTACTCATGTGGCCCACATTTGCGCTTTACTCATGTGGCCCACATTTGCGCTTCAATAATTTGTCCCACATTTGCGCTTCAATAATTTGTCCCACATTTGCGCTTTACTCATTTGGCCCACATTTGCGCTTTACTCATTTGGCCCACATTTGCGCTTTACTCATTTGTCCCACATTTCCGCTTTAATAAATTGTCCCACATTTCCGCTTTAATAAATTGTACAACATTTGCGCTTCAATTACTTTTCCTACATTTGCGCTTCTGTAATTTGTCCCACATTTGCGCCTCAATAACTTTTCCCATATTTCCGCTCGATCCCAATTTTTTTTTATCCATTTATCTCCCTTGGATGTGGTCTCTCTTTCTCATGCTCCCTCTCCGGCATGGAACCCTGATTCGCCGATAACCGTGATCAGCATGGTAGGCTCAAAAAAGAACATCGAAAGTTGATAGAGAAGATATCCAAATGGATGGTGGACGTCACAGGGACGTGCGATCAGGCAGAAGTTAGCTAGATTCAACAAAGCGGCACCTGGCTAACGTTTACAAATCCAAAATACCCCAGTGACATTCCCTATAATTTTTTTTATTAATTATTCCAATAACAGGGCATCTTAAGAGTCCTGTATTGTTATTTATCGTCACTACCTCCCCGAGTCGGGAGTGGGTAATTGCCGCGCGCCCCCTCCTTAACTTGGAAGCTTATGCTTCAATACGTTGTCCCACATTTACGATCGATTACATTTAATTTCATCCATTCACCTCCCTTGCATGTGGTATCCTTTTCTCAGGCTCCCTCTCCGGCCTGGAACCCTGATTCCCCGCCACTCGTGATCACTATAGTAGGCGCATAAAAGAACATTGAAAGTTGATAGAGCAGATATCAAATTGGATCGTGAACATCACAGGGATGTGCAACATGGTGGGGCAGTAAGTGTGAACACGCCTACACGAACTGACTGACAGGGGTCAGACCCTGCAACTTCTTGGTCTCCAAATTGGGCACATGGCCTGAGCTTGCCCTTTACCCCTTGGAGGTGCTGGCCTGCCCTGCAGCCAGTGTAGTGTCTGAACATGTGTTTAGCACAACTGGAGCGGGTAATCACAGGTTATATTTCCCAATGTTTTGGGATGTGCCCTAATTTAAAAAAAATATAAATACATTTAAAACCAAAAAGCAGTGTAGGCTACTTCCAGAGGTGGCCGTGCTTGTGCATTATAGAAAAAGGTGCTTACAGTGTGCAAGCCCAGCCATGACTGCTGGATTGCAGGATGGTTGTAACCCCTAGAAACAAGTAGTGATGCTTCTCTACCTTCACTGCACACACTGATAGTAAGTAAATGTCCTTTTACATGTATAATGCAACAGTAATGCTTCTGCTCTCTAATATGCAGACTAGGGATGCCCAAATTGTCTCATTCGCAGGAGGTCTTTACCTCTGAGGGGCTGTCCCCACAGGTGAAAAAGCACCCACCTAACTGTTGAGTGACACCACACATCTAGCACGGCCATGATAATCTGGGCCATGTACCACTGCAGACCTGTTACATTGGAGTAGTTGACTCAATAAATAATCAACCAAGTTTATTGCTTTTGACTTATTTGTATGATTTGGTTATCTTTATCTACTATTAGGGCTTGTCTGAAAATCTAATGTTGTTTTGGGCCAAATTTATGCAGAAATATAGAAAATTCTGAAAGGTTCACAAACTTTCAAGGACCACTGTAATATGCAGTTTGAGAGCACCAGCCCCTTACAAGACAATTTTTCTATGTTATTATGTTTGGTTATTTTAAAGAGGTCTCAATATAATTCATAATATCTTGGGTGCTTTTTAAGCTTATACTGCATATTACATACATACTAATAATAATAATAATAATAATAATGCTCTTTAGATTAATACTTTTTGTATAGTATGAAATCTTACAATTGTTATTCCAGCTGATACATTTTCTGTGTAAAAATGAAGGAAAACGGATGGCACAGATAAATAATGGTAGGTAATCCCAATCATTTTCCTTTATATAAAAGATTTGTTTCAGATGCTTAGTGCTAGATCCTGACAAATAAGCAGGACATAAGCAACCTCAGGTAATAATTGTAATATATAGAAACAATCCTTTGGATTACTGTAGTTCTTCTTTAAAATGAAATCCTGGGGTTGACAAAGTAACATTCAAAATCTTTAAACAAGATTTTTGTTTTCCTTATCTTATTTGCCATAGAGGAAATACTTCACATGATACCTGTGTTAGAAACACTGTAATAATAGTTCCTCTTGTGGGCACAAGCTGTGTCTTTGAGATGGTCAATGGTCTCTTGAGAACAGTCACAGTTTAATGGGAATTCACATTTGCTGACAGAATTCCACTTGGCCTCATCCCAGCATCCTACAAATAGTAACAGGGACATTTTACTCATCAAAGACGAAACCATTGCACTATATCCATCTGAGCAATCCTTTTTATCACCTATTGAAAATGCTTTCACACTTGAGCTTGTTTTGGAAGGTGGCCACTTTATTCCCACCCAAACAAAGCAAAACACTGCATTTTATTTTTAACACTAAACAGAGAGAAACTTTGTAGCAAAGCCCCTTTGCAGACAGTACCACTTATTGTCATCATGCTTCCTGGTATATTATGTATTTTTATCTAGCCAGTTCTACTATGCTCCATGGAAACATAACAGTGGAGTCTATATAACATTTTATAACATAAGGTTGACACCATTTCAGTGGTTTGTTACAGATATTGTAAACCACATCTCTTTTAATAAAAAATAGTTTACATAAAATGATTTTGTGCTTCCAAAACACAGCCAGAGAATTGCTTTGAATCTTGCATGCATAATATTCATTAGGACTTTAACAATGAATGATCAGTAGGTTGATCATGTGTTTCTTCCTTCCATCTGCTCCATTTTCTATTGTCTGTAGGCTAGGAAAAGCAGAAGTCAGATAAAAGGAAATAAAATAACTGTAGGATGTGACATGGTTTGTGTGTAGTCTGTAACCATGGAGACACATACATAAGTACAGAAGATCTAGATAAAAATGTTAGGATATTTTTAACCAACACTGTGTAAGTTGTTTAATAAAGAAAGTAAAAAAAAAAAAGTTCAAGGTGCTAGGAACATTATATAGTTAGTTAGCTCAAATATATAATACAGATAGTTAGGGGGAGATATTCAGAGTAGCTTAGTTAGTGAATAGTGTAGCTGATAAAAAGTATTTTGCTTGCTGTTTTAGTGTCATTGTCTTAGGGTTTCGTGTGCTAGGGAGGGATTATTGTCATCATCGTTCATCTGTAAAAAACAAACAAAAAAAAGTATTTTCTTGCTCTTTTAGGATCATTGTCTTAGGGTTTTATGTGCTAGGGAGGGATTTTATGTGCTAGATGTCTAACCCCCTTGCCTCTCTTCCAGCTTGGCTTCTCCATTTTTACGTAGATGGCCTCCTTCACACCTCGCTTGTACCAATCGGCCTCCTTATCCAAAACACGTACTTGACTGTCCTCAAGGTGTGACCTGTTTCTTTTAGATGTAAGTACACGGCTGAATCTTGACCAGAGGTTTTGGCTCTTGTATGCTGAGCCATATGCTGATGTAGTTGTTGTTTTGTTTTGCCAATATACAGTTCTGAGCATCCCTCATTGCACTGGACTGCGTACACAATGTTGTCCATCTTGTGTTTAGGCGTTGGGTTTTTTGCGTGAACCAGTTGTTGCCTCAGTGTGTTGCTTGGTTCACCCAAAAGACCCAACGCCTAAACACAAGATGGACAACATTGTGTACGCAGTCCAGTGCAATGAGGAATGCTCAGAACTGTATATCGGCGAAACAAAACAACAAATACATCAGCGTATGGCTCAGCATAGAAGAGCCAAAACCTCTGGTCAAGATTCAGCCGTGTACTTACATCTAAAAGAAACAGGTCACACCTTTGAAGACACTCAAGTACGTGTTTTGGATAAGGAGGCCGATTGGTACAAACGAGGTGTGAAGGAGGCCATCTACGTAAAAATTGAGAAGCCAAGCTTGAATAGAGGCGTGGGGGTTAGACATCTATTGTCTGACACATACAATGCTGTCTTGACACCTTTTTCTGGGAGGTCAGTATCACCTACTGACTCCAATTAGGATAATGGAATCAACACCTTTGACCCCATGCTGGATATAATGACCTCTGACCCCATGCTGGGTATAATTACCAGATGTTGATTCAGTTACATATTTATTCCCAGAGAATTATTGTACAGTCACTCAGAATTGAGAAAGCTTGTTGGAAGAACGAGTGAAACGTTTTCAAGAAATCTACAATAAATCCAGTTGCCTTGATTTATTCCTTACAGATATAGGTGTTAGAAGGACAGATAGGCTGTCTGCATGTGATGTCATCTGACAGCCTCTTTTAATTTCACTTTGTTGTTGATGGTAATGACCACACCTCTAGTCAGGTGCATCACTATTTAAGTCTGTCTACTCCCTCCACTCTTTGTGGTGTATAGCTTCATTTGTAAGTGGAAGAGCTGGCGTGTCTCCTCTGGTGTTCGTGCACTTTCTTCTACTTCGGGAGTTAAGCATCTTATTCCTTTGTATTTGTTTTGTGTTGTTTACCCTGCCTTCTGGTATTTGGTCTGAGTCAAGACCCCTCTTCCTTCTTCTTAGGGAACTGGTCGTCTTTGGGCCCTATCACTACCTTAGGGCATTACAGGGTAAGTCAGGCTTTAGGTTCCAGTGAATGTATGGTCCTAGCACTGAGGTCCATTCATTCAGTTAGCAGCTAGGTCTAGGGTTAGGATTCAATAGGTGGTGACCTTTTCCTCTCCCTAGGTTCTAGGCCAGATACCTTCCCCCTCCCTCTTGTGTTTGGTGTGGTGTTCCCTCCCACACCTCGTCGTGACAGCCACTGTCTCCACCGCTGCTGAGACCCCCAGCAAGCTTCCCCGTAGCTACACAAGTGTGGGGCATGTCCACTGCCAGGCAGTGCTCCAGCTTGTGAGCTCAGGGGAACGGAGACACACTGGACCTGATGTTTTGGCCTCCCTTCAGGCTCAGGTCCACAAGTGGCTGACACCCTAAAGGCTACAGGAAGGTATGGTTGTCTGTGACAACAGCAGCAACCTCCTTGCTGCCCTCCATGCTGGCAGTCTAACACACGTGCCCTGCATGGCACATGTCTTAAACCTTGTGGTACAGAAGTTCCTACGCACATACCTAAGGTTCAGCGACATCGTGCAAAGGGTACGGAGGATTGCCTGCCACTTCCAATGCTCCCCAACCACCACCGCAACCCTGTCAAAACTGGCCACCTCACAGGCTTATTGTGGAAAGTGTGAGGCAGTGGAACTTCACCCTCCATAAGCTGGATAGGTTGTGGGATCAGCGACGGGCGATGAAAGAGTACCTGCTGGACCAAGGTACTTTCAGGTCATCACACCCACTCCCCTAATCACCATTGTGGAGTGGGGGCAGATACACCAGGTCTGAAACGTGTTGGCCCCATTCAAGCAGGCAACCATGATGGTCAGCGGGGAGCATGTCAGCCTCAATGACGTGCTTCCCATAGTGTTCCTGCTGAACAGGACACTAGAGCGCCTGCTCGATGCTAGGGAGAGTGCCTTGGGGGAGCAAGAAGAGGCAACACTGCTCCACCAAGACCAGACCCAGGACGAGGAGGAATTTTTTAAGGAGGGTGTTGTCGTCTAGGAGTCTGGGCCTGGTCAGGAGGGAGAGACAGTGCTGGGGGCATCGTTAGTCCGGGGGTGGAGCGACTCCCAGAGGGAGCCCATATGTTGTGCTGCCTCTGTAGGGATCCCCGGATCAGGAAAATTAAGGAGAGCGATTATTTTTGGTTGGCCACCCTTTTAGACTCTCGCTGCAAGGGGAAACTGGAGCAGTTCATCCCAGCCAGCCGGCATGATGCCAATATGCAACTCCTGCAGGCCTGTCTGCTCTGCTGGCTGGAGCAAGCCAATCCTCTTCCGCACGCTCTAGTTCTCCCCGCTCATCTCACCCAGCAGCTTGCTGGCCCAAGCACCTCCAGCCGAGCAGGTGATCTTATGGATGAGTTCTACCAGCCTGCGCGATCCAGTAGCAGCAGCAGTCACCACCAGTGGCTGGCCCGCAAGGTGGCTGACTGCATGGGGTCCGTCAGTGCTTCTGATCACCGACGACCCCATGGAGTACTGGGTTGCCAGGCTGGACACCTGCCGTGAGCTTACTAAATATGCGCTGTACTGTCTTGCACCCCTTCCAGCATACTATCTGAGCGGACATTCAGCACGGCAGGTAGGGTGGTCACCGACAAGTGGACCCGTCTGTCCACAGACTCCGTGGATAGACTGACATTTATCAAAATGAATGAGTCCTGGATCAGCGGCAACTTCTTGGCCCCCGCAGTCGGTTCAGGGTGCTGACAGGTCCCTTGTCAATCCCTCTCCTTGGCTCTCCCTCCAAAACATCGTTGTTTTTTAACTTCTGCATATATTTCCGGATGAATTTATTTCTGTATTGATACATTTATTTATGTATTTATTTATTGATGAATTTATGTATGTAGTTGACTTTATTTATATATTTCAGTACTGATTAATTTATTTATGTTTTTTTTGATGAATTTATATATTTATTTATGACTTTATTTATATATTTCTGTACTGATGAATTTATTTATGTATTTATTTATTGATGAATGTATTTATTGATGACTTTATACATTTCTCTATCGATGATTTTATTAATCTATTTCTCTATAGATAAATTTTATATATGTATTTATTTATTGATTAATTTATTTTTTTCAATCAATGATTTTATTTATCTAATCTTTCATTAATTTAATAAACCTCTTATTTATTTATTTACTCATTCAATTAACTTATTTTTGAAATATATATATATATATATATATATATATATAAAACGGGTGATATAACAGTAGTGCGTAAACATTAGTAGGAACAGTCTATTAAATGGCAAGGGAACTTGACCACATTGGCTTTTGTTGTCAATTACTCAATTCAATTGATTAATCGTTTCAGCCCTAGTATAGTGTACCCTATAGTCCTCAGTGTGATCTCTGGACACTACCCTCCATACATAAACCATACTGGAAAATAGACCTCTCAGAAACCAATCGGCACACAGAGCGCCACGCGACGCCAGCTCCGGTCTACTCTCAGTTTTCATATTGGGCACATTGAGTCTGGAGAAGAACACTGAAGTAACGCAGCCTGCTGCTCTGTGTGCTGATTCCGCCAAGCCAGAGGGCAGCAGAACTGGTGGGGTTTAGCAGAGGCTCTCTCATCTTCCTTTTGTCTGTTAGGAGGCATGGGTACCAGCCGCTCGCCCCACCCATACATGATCAGCGGCGCACACACGCTGGACTACAGCCATCGGCATCACCTAGCCGTCCGCTGGCCGTCTGAGCACAGAAGCCAGTGAGGAGCCTGCTTGCCTCAGCCCGGGTCTGGAAGTATCCCTGGCTCTGCCACCAGGATCAGTTCCCCTCCCCTCGATGATGACTCAGTCACGGAACCCGGCTGCTGGTCAATCACAGGTCAGGCTGCTGAATAAGCCTTTACCTGCGATGCTTGGCTACACATGGGGGGAAGTGTCACATAGCCTGGGCCAGATATTACCAGGAATGGAAGCCACCATGTGTTCTCGAGTTACATAGAACTGTAGGTAAACTTACCCCACAAAACAAATGCAGCTCTGCTTCATCTTTGTGGAATTGACAAAGAAAATCTGATACTGTAGGTTCATGAAAAACGTACAGTAATCTGGTCCTATACAATGCAGATGTCTGGGGGGTGAGAAGATTTCAGGGCTTTCAGGGAGAGATGGGGTAGATAGATATATACATGTGGTCCATCCTGCTAGAATCTATCTACCCCATCTCTCCCTGGAAGCCCTGCATTCTTCTCCCCCTCCAGACATCTACATTGTATTGGACCGGATTACTGTACTTTTTTCATGAACCTAAAGGATATGATTTTCTATATCAAGTCCATAAAGATGAAGCAGAGCTGCATTAATTTTGTGGGGCATGTTTACCTGTAGTTCTATTGTAAGAGTGATGTCACAATTGCTCACCTTGAAACAAGGAATCGTCTAGGCCTGGAAGGTAGGCAATGAGTCCAATGGCTTAGACAATCTGGATCCCTGGAGTAGCGGAGGCAAGCAGTGTCAAATAACAGTCCGGGTTGGTAACAGGTAAACACAACAGTTAGGAAAAGGCAGAAGCGGGGTCAGGTAACAATCCAAATTCGGTACACGAGTAAACACAGCAGTTAGGATAAGGCACTGGAGCTAGATAGAGGCAGGAAGCACATTAATCTGGCAAGGAGGAAGTGACAAGGTCTAGTTTATATAGGAAGTTCCAGGGTGTGACTGATTAGACTAAACAAGAAGAGATTGTCCAAGACTAGGAAACTATTCACTAGGTTTAGGAGCAGAGCTGTCCTGAGTAGCTGATGGTAGCTCTGTGAGCAAGGCTACCGCCTGGGATACAGGAGTTTTCTAGTTTGATTCCTGACATCTATGTAACCCGAGAACACTTTGTGCCTTCAAAACAGACTACAAACTCCGCAAAAGGAGGATGAGAGAGTCGCTGCTAAATCCTACCAGTACTGATGCCTTCTGGCTTGGAGGAATCAGCACATGGAGCGGAAGGCTGCGTTACCTCGGTGTTCTTCTCCAGACTCGATGTGCCCGATATGGAAACTGAGAGCAGACTGGTGCTGGTGTCCTGTGGAGCTAATTTTGTACTAATTTATTGTGGGCTTTATAAACTTAAAATGCCTTTGAAAAAAATTGTCAAAGGAAAATATAGCATTTTCTATGCATGGAAGCACATTCCATGTGCTGTCAGAGGTGTCTCTAAGTTTGTTTTTGGTGTTTCCCCTGTCTGGTGGGGGCCCATTCCTGGGAAGACATTCCTGCTATAAACAAAGAACCAGCTGCTGTCAGAGGTGTCTAAGTTTATATTTGTTGTTGCCCCGGTCTGGTGGAGGCCCATTCCTGGGAACACATTCCTGCTGCAAACAAAGAACCTGATGCTATCATAGTTGTCTAAGTTTATTTTTGGTGTTACCCCGGTCTGGCGAGGGCCCATTCCTGGGAACACATTCCTACTGCAAACAAAGAACCCGCTGCTGTCTGTTCCTGCTGAGTTAGGCTGAGCTATGTGTAGGCCTTATAAAATTCAAGCGAGTAAAAAGATATACAGGCAGCACTCACCAATCGGTGCAATCTTTTTTTATTTCTTCCAGGACTGGATACATCAACGCTGAATACATAAAGGCTGAATACATCAAAACTGGATACATAAAAGCTGAATACATGAATGACTTGGAATGGACATACATACAAAGCACTGGTAAGACTTGCGGCGACGGCCGTTTCGCGCCTCAGCGCTTCATCTGGCCAATATGTGCAGGCCTTATGCTCAAACCTTACCATGTAACTGATGCTGCTGTCTGTCCTGATCATGCTGAGTTATGTGTAGGCCTTATACTCCACCGTTACCTTTACCTGCTGCTGCTGTCTGTCCTGATCCTGCTGAGTTATGTGGTGGCCTTATACTACAGTGTTACCATTTACCTGCTGCTGTATGTCCTGATCCTTCTGAGTTTGGTCAAGCTATGTGTAGGCTTTATACTCCAGCATTACCATTTACCTGCTACTATAAGTCCTGATCCTGCCGAGTTTGGTCGAGCTAGATGTAGGTCTTATACTTCAGAGTAACTATTTACCTGCTGCTGTATGTCTTGATCCTGATGAGAACAAGCAGCACAAGTATTAGAATTCTCTTAAACTGGATCGCATGCATTATTTTTGCTCATGTGCTCTGTTCATCATACATTGTCAATAATTATATATATATATATATATATATATATATATATATATATATATTTATCTTTAAAGAATCATTTAAATAAAATACAATCATGTGGTTTTCACTTCATTCTCCCAAAAAGTTTTTTTTTACTTTATTTCATTTTATGTGTTATAATTTTGCTTTACTTGGGTTTTGGGCGGCCCTGGTGTGGTTCTTACTAAAGCTAGTTGGGGACCACAACTAGCTCGAAACAGAGCTCCCTCGCAATGGCCTGCTTCTTAGACTGGACCCGGGTCCTGTCATAGCCCAGCTCCAACATGCACTACAGGATAAAGATGTAAGCATATAATCCCAATTTTTGTTAATGCAAGTATTGAAAATAATGTCCTCAACAAAACAGCAAATCAGAAATATCGCAAATTCGAATATAGCCCCTGTCGCTCATCACTACGCATAGACAAATGTAAAAGAAGAATTCTCTCTGGCTTTGCTGATACTGTATAGTGAAAGAAAAAAATGATAGAGTACACAAGGAAAAATGAAAGTGTGTGTTTAATCTTGAAGCAATAACATTCATAAAGTGTTCCTTTGATATAAAATATAAGAATATTTGAACTGAGTGAAAGTGCTCTCTGCAGCTCATAAAGATTCTAAGTGAAAAATGTAGCAGAAACTGTCTGAATTCAACTGGAATCTTATATCCACATGTCAATGAATTCATGACAACTTCCAAATTATAATCTCCTTTATAGATTTCATGCAGATAGACCTTTTATCAATGTACTACTATATGGTTTAATATTTCTTAAAACAGTTATTCTATCTTTAGGACAAATTATCCTCCTTGTTATAGAAAACACCTATTAAAAACAATTTGAGGGATAATAATCTCCTTATGTAGAGCGCCTAATAGGCATGAGGAGTCTTTTAGGTGAGGCAATGCTCCTCTGGAATTCTGGGAAGAGGGTATGCAAACAGTTCTTGGCAAACTCTGCCCCTAATGTTTCCATCATAAGTATCCCATAATTTAATGTTCAACCTTTTAATCTGGCAATAAGTTGGATAATAGCTAAGCCAGCACCTTGTCTGCAGACAGCTATTTTGGCGCTATTGCCCCCCATCAGTGCAGAGCAGAGAGTACTGGCTTAACTGATTGAGAGGCCTGTCAGGATTTGGGGGATACTATATCTCCTTATGGAGAGTGCCTGAACAACGTGAGGAGTCCTATAGACCAGGCAATGCTATTCTGGTCCTCTGCCTCTTATTAAAAACAAAGCAACTAGTATTGAAGTGACCTGCTAAGGTATATGAGTATAGTCCTGTAGGATCAGGTACTGTCAAAATAATAGGCCCCAATGTAGTATACAATGCCATTTGAGGCCAATGACTTGCCAACATCGTCAATTTCTTATGGGATATCACACAGATAAGCTTTTTGACCTTACTGATGGCAAATCCTTTGCTTTCAATATTTATATCAAAGTATATGATGCAATTTAAAATTAATGTTCAAATGTTCTGTATAGATGATTGGCCACGGAATCCCATTCTAACTTATGGTATAACTTATTAATAGTGTGGGAACAACTGTTGGCACCCATTTCATCCCTCATTGGACCAAGATCAATTTGTTTTAATTTGTACTGTTGAGGCTATGCATTAGTGAGTGTCCCACAAGCTGGAACTTCAGAAAGTGGTAGCATATTCTATTAATGTGCCATAATTATGGTGGGTCAACCTTTAGGCACATTATGGTGTGCTTTTCATTTACGATTCAAACCTGGAGCTAACAGTTTATCCAACAACTCATGTCAGCCCAATCCCTATGAAAAATTCTGGAGTTTACTTCCCACAATTATTTTCTTTTATGTATGCATGTGAGCTTCATTTGTTTATAAGCGTGAACCAGTAAATGAGGTACATCATGAGCTGACAACTGGGTTAAATAAAAAAGTCTTCAGTTTCTGTTCTTTTAGTTTGCTCCAACAGTTACCTAATGTGAATAAAATCAACCAGGTTGTTGACATCTTTAATAGAGACAGATTTCCCTCATAATCCTACAATGAATTTAACAGCTACAGTTAAACTGACAAACACTCTTGTTATACTTTGTTATATGCTATAGAAAAATATACATTAGGGAGGTAATAGCTTTGTCAGTAGCGCTTTATCATAGTTTTACTTAGATACTAGAAACGATTGATTCTTAAGAAAGTATTGTTCAAAAACTAGCTTCAAAAATGTTATCTTTCTTAATGAGTAAAGTTAATTTTTACCCCACCGTGTTGTAATATACATATGAAAGGAATCTTTGAATGTTACAGATGTAAGGTTCTGTAAATGTAATATTTTAACCTTATTTATTGTGAAATACATAGATGGAATGCTGTAATAATTGCCAGTGTATAGGGATACAATGAAATACATCAGCATTGAACCCCATTGTAAATAAGCACACTAGACCAGTGATGCTCAACCTGTGGCCCTTCAACTGTTGCAAAACTACAATGCCCAGCATGCCTGGACAGCCTACAACTATTAAGGCATGCTGGGAGGTGTAGTTTTGCAACAGCTGTTGGGCCGCAGGTTGAGCATCCCTGCACTAGACTGTGCTTTGTACATTTACTTACTCTGCCTCTGCATGGCCATAAGTTGAATAATAGCTAAGCCAGCACCTCATCTGCAGACAGCTGTTTTGGGGCTATTAGCCCCCATTAGTGTAGAGCAGGGAGTACTGGCTTAACTGATTGAGAGTAGGGATGAGCGAACTCGAACTGTATAGTTCGGGTTCGTACCGAATTTTGGGGTGTCCGTGACACGGACCCGAACCCGGACATTTTCGTAAAAGTCCGGGTTCGGGTTCGGTGTTCGTCGCTTTCTTGGCGCTTTTGTGACGCTTTCTTGGCGCTTTTTGAAAGGCTGCAAAGCAGCCAATCAACAAGCGTCATACTACTTGCCCCAAGAGGCCGTCACAGCCATGCCTACTATTGGCATGGCTGTGATTGGCCAGAGCACCATGTGACCCAGCCTCTATTTAAGCTGGAGTCACATAGCGCCGCCCGTCACTCTGCTCTGATTAGCGTAGGGAGAGGTTGCGGCTGCGACAGTAGGGCGAGATTAGGCTGATTAACTCCTCCAAAGCACTTGATTAATTGATCGATCTGCAGCTGTGGATCATTGAGCTGCTGATACTCAATTGCTCACTGTTTTTAGGCTGCCCAGACTGTTTGTCAGTCACTTTTTTCTGGGGTGATCGGCGGCCATTTTGTGTCTTGTGCGGTGCTGCGACCAAGTGCATCCAAGCTGCGACCAAGTGCATTTAACCCTCAATGGTGTGGTTGTTTTTTGGCTAAAGCCTACATCAGGGTGAAGCTGTCACACCAAGTGCATTTAACCAGCAATAGTCTGTTTATTTTTTGGCCATATACTACATCAGGGGCAAGCTGCGCCTGTCACCAAGTGCATTTAACCCTCAATGGTGTGGTTGTTTTTTGGCTAAAGCCTACATCAGGGTGAAGCTGTCACACCAAGTGCATTTAACCAGCAATAGTCTGTTTATTTTTTGGCCATATACTACATCGGGACAAGCTGCGCCCGTCACCAAGTGCATTTAACCCTCAGTAGTGTGGTTGGTCAAGCTATCACACCAAGTGCATTTAACCAGCAATAGTCTGTTAATTTTTTGGCCATATACTAAATCAGGGGCAAGCTGCGCCCGTCACCAAGTGCATTTAACCAGCAATAGTCTGTTCATTTTTTGGCCATATACTACATCAGGGGAAAGCTGCGCCCGTCACCAAGTGCATTTAACCCTCAGTAGTGTGGTTGGTCAAGCTGTGACACCAAGTGCATTTAACCAGCAATAGTCTGTTCATTTTTTGGCCATATACTTCATCAGGGGCAAGCTGCGCCCGTCACCAAGTGCATTTAACCCTCAGTAGTGTGGTTGGTCAAGCTGTCACACCAAGTGCATTTAACCAGCAATAGTGTGTTCATTTTTTGGCCATATACTACATCAGGGGCAAGCTGCGCCTGTCACCAAGTGCATTTAACCCTCAGTAGTGTGGTTGGTCAAGCTATCACACCAAGTGCATTTAACCAGCAATAGTCTGTTAATTTTTTGGCCATATACTAAATCAGGGGCAAGCTGCGCCCGTCACCAAGTGCATTTAACCAGCAATAGTCTGTTCATTTTTTGGCCATATACTACATCAGGGGCAAGCTGCGCCCGTCACCAAGTGCATTTAACCCTCAGTAGTGTGGTTGGTCAAGCTATCACACCAAGTGCATTTAACCAGCAATAGTCTGTTCATTTTTTGGCCATATACTAAATCAGGGGCAAGCTGCGCCCGTCACCAAGTGCATTTAACCAGCAATAGTCTGTTCATTTTTTGGCCATATACTACATCAGGGGCAAGCTGCGCCCGTCACCAAGTGCATTTAACCCTCAGTAGTGTGGTTGGTCAAGCTGTCACACCAAGTGCATTTAACCAGCAATAGTCTGTTCATTTTTTGGCCATATACTACATCAGGGGCAAGCTGCGCCTGTCACCAAGTGCATTTAACCCTCAATGGTATGGTTGTTTTTTGGCTAAAGCCTACATCAGGGTGAAGCTGTCACACCAAGTGCATTTAACCAGCAATAGTCTGTTCATTTTTTGGCCATATACTAAATCAGGGGCAAGCTGCGCCCGTCACCAAGTGCATTTTACCAGCAATAGTCTGTTCATTTTTTGGCCATATACTACATCAGGGGCAAGCTGCGCCTGTCACCAAGTGCATTTAACCCTCAATGGTGTGGTTGTTTTTTGGCTAAAGCCTACATCAGGGTGAAGCTGTCACACCAAGTGCATTTAACCAGCAATTGTCTGTTCATTTTTTGGCCATATATATACTACATCAGGGGCAAGCTGCGCCCGTCACCAAGTGCATTTAACCCTCAGTAGTGTGGTTGGTCAAGCTGTCACACCAAGTGCATTTAACCAGCAATAGTGTGGTTATTTTTTGGCCATATCCCAGTCTAATTCTGTCACTAAATCTATACCGGTCACCCAGCGCCTAAATACTAGGCCTCAAATTTATATCCCGCTAAATCTGTCGTTACCGCTGTACTGTTGTGGCTGGGCAAGTTATTTAGTGTCCATCAAAGCACATTTTTTGTTCAGGGTTGAAATACATTTCCCAATTTAGCAATTTCATAATTTTGTGGTTTCTGCTATATCAGAGCTATTTGAAATCTATCCCTAAAAGGGTATATAATATTCAAGGTGCACATAGGGTCATTCAGAATAACTTCACACACACGCTACTGTGCATTTCCAAGTCTAATTCTGTCACTAAATCCATACCGGTCACCCAGAGCCTAAATACTAGGCCTCAAATTTATATCCCGCTAAATCTCTCGTTACGGCTGTACTGTTGTGGCTGGGAAAGTTATTTAGTGTCCGTCAAAGCACATTTTTTGTTCTGGGTTGAAATACAATTCCCAATTTAGCAATTTCATAATTTAGTGGTTTCTGCTATATCAGAGCTATTTGAAATCTATCCCTAAAAGGGTATATAATATTCAAGGTGCACATAGGTGTCAAGGAACCATGAACCAGACGTACAACAAGAGGTAAGTGGAAATAAGAAGGCTTTATTGAAAATAATATGAAAAATAGGATTAAGGCGGCTCAACTGGTCAGTAGAATGGCTGAGGTGCTGAACTGCTGGTTTTGACTCACCCAGTCAAAAGGAGAAGATTTAAAATAAGAAGGTAGCAGGCACACTCATAGATGGGATAAATAAAGTGTTTATTATTTTGTTAAAATCTTACATATGTTAAAATTGGGTACTGGTGTTTCAAGAAAAGGTAAGTGTAATAGTCTGGGCACTTGTTACGGGTGCCAGATGGGAGGTGACTGATATTAGGTGATCTTGGGGTAAATTCGTGGAGAATGGATGGGGGAAAAAATGGACGGTATTTAGTCCGTTGGGGTAGGTGGTGTGTTGTGATATAGAGAGGGGGATGGTCGGGGAGTACAGTCTTTTGAGACTGGCTAGAGTAGGTGGGGTAGCCTTTCCCAGTAGTTTGTGATATATGGTGTAGAATAGAGTGAATTGGGCTAAAAGGGAAAAAAACAATTCATGTAGTAGGTGAAATAAAATGGATAAAAAATAGAAAAATTATGTAAAAAATAGAAAAGAGTATTATAGTTCAGTATCCGGTGGTTCCAAAAATAGCGCTAAAAAGAAAAATTAAAAATGGTAGAGAGATAGTATGTGTTACGTATGTAACTTATTGTCCCATAAGTAGCACTTTAAACAAGATTTCAGTGAGTTAAAAAGTGATACTTTTCTGTGTAATAGAAGGCCTTATATTTGTGGGAAGATGTATAGCTCCTGTGGGGGAATTGGTGCTCTGGACCTCGGTGCGGCGTCCCGCACTGTCTTAGGTACAGAGATCACTTACCCGCCACGTGGAGGTGTCTTCCTTCACTGCTCCGGTCAGTTGTTGCTTGCAGTAGGATTCTCCGGCTGTCGGCGTCCCTCGTGGTCTCCAGGCGCGCGCGCTCGTAGTTAGGTCTGTAATATTCACGTGACCTAGTGTCGGTCACGTGATCGGGATCTGCCGGGCCGGTTTGCAAGTAGAAATAGAGCTGGGGGAGCGCTTCTACTTCTATATCCACTATCACTGCCCCGTTTGGCAAGATTCCTCCTTTCTCCTTAAACGCGTTTCGGGACTATACTTGGTCCCTTCTTCAGTAAGTGGAGCCATTTTTTGGCCATATACTACATCAGGGGCAAGCTGCGCCCGTCACCAAGTGCATTTAACCCTCAGTAGTGTGGTTGGTCAAGCTGTCACACCAAGTGCATTTAACCAGCAATAGTCTGTTCATTTTTTGGCCATATACTACATCAGGGGCAAGCTGCGCCCGTCACCAAGTGCATTTTACCAGCAATAGTCTGTTCATTTTTTGGCCATATACTACATCAGGGGCAAGCTGCGCCTGTCACCAAGTGCATTTAACCCTCAATGGTGTGGTTGTTTTTTGGCTAAAGCCTACATCAGGGTGAAGCTGTCACACCAAGTGCATTTAACCAGCAATTGTCTGTTCATTTTTTGGCCATATATATACTACATCAGGGGCAAGCTGCGCCCGTCACCAAGTGCATTTAACCCTCAGTAGTGTGGTTGGTCAAGCTGTCACACCAAGTGCATTTAACCAGCAATAGTGTGGTTATTTTTTGGCCATATCCCAGTCTAATTCTGTCACTAAATCTATACCGGTCACCCAGCGCCTAAATACTAGGCCTCAAATTTATATCCCGCTAAATCTGTCGTTACCGCTGTACTGTTGTGGCTGGGCAAGTTATTTAGTGTCCATCAAAGCACATTTTTTGTTCAGGGTTGAAATACATTTCCCAATTTAGCAATTTCATAATTTTGTGGTTTCTGCTATATCAGAGCTATTTGAAATCTATCCCTAAAAGGGTATATAATATTCAAGGTGCACATAGGGTCATTCAGAATAACTTCACACACACGCTACTGTGCATTTCCAAGTCTAATTCTGTCACTAAATCCATACCGGTCACCCAGCGCCTAAATACTAGGCCTCAAATTTATATCCCGCTAAATCTCTCGTTACGGCTGTACTGTTGTGGCTGGGAAAGTTATTTAGTGTCCGTCAAAGCACATTTTTTGTTCTGGGTTGAAATACAATTCCCAATTTAGCAATTTCATAATTTAGTGGTTTCTGCTATATCAGAGCTATTTGAAATCTATCCCTAAAAGGGTATATAATATTCAAGGTGCACATAGGTGTCAAGGAACCATGAACCAGACGTACAACAAGAGGTAAGTGGAAATAAGAAGGCTTTATTGAAAATAAAGCTGTAAGGCAAAAGTCCAAACGGATGGCTAAACCGAAGCAGGGTCTTGCGAAGCCAGAGGTCAGGAACCGGAAGGGTAGTCAGACGAAGCCTGGATCAGGAACCAGCAGGGTAGTCAGACGAAGCCTGGATCAGGAACCAGCAGGGTAGTCAGACGAAGCCTGGATCAGGAACCAGAAGCAGCAGCAGTCTTAGAAGCATGTGAACACAGGAGGACCAAGCAAGGAACTGAAGCCACAGGTCTCCTATATATATATGAGCTGGGCATCCAGCTCCTCCCAGTGGGAAGGAGAAGCCGCAGGGTGGGAGGCTACAAGAAACCCAGAAACCAAGATGGCCGCCAGCACATGTCAAACGAAGGAGAACAGCAAGAAGGTAAGACAGTACCTCCCCCTCAAGGGCCCCTCCTCCGCGGAGTAAAGAACGGTTTCTGAGGGAAGCGTGCGTGGAAGGCTCGGAGCAAGGCAGGAGCATGGACATCTGCGGAGGGAACCCAGGAACGCTCCTCTGGACCATAACCACGCCAATTGACCAAAAACTGCAACCGACCGCGGACCAGGCGTGAGTCCAGGATATTGCTCACCTCATACTCCTCACGATTGCCCACTTGGACCGGACGAGGCCGAGGAACCGAGGAAGTGAAACGATTACACACCAGTGGCTTCAACAGGGAGACATGAAACACGTTGGAGATCCGCATGCCAGGAGGAAGCGCAAGGGCATAGGCTACCGGGTTTACCCTGCGAAGCACTCGGAAGGGACCAACAAAGCGAGGCGCCAGCTTGGGAGTGGGCACTCGAAGGTTGAGGTTGCGGGTGGACAACCATACGCGGTCTCCGACCTGGTAGGAAGGAGCGGGCGCTCGTCTGCAATCAGCCTGGAGTCTCTGGCGCTGCGCAGAGACCTCGAGGGACCTCTGGATCTGTACCCAAGAAGCACGTAGGACGGAAAGGTGATCCTCCACAGCCGGAATATCCTGGGAAGAGAATACCTCCGGTAACACGGCAGGTTGGAACCCATAATTGGCCATGAAGGGAGACGTCCCAGAGGAAGAGTTCACCGCCGTGTTCCTGGCAAACTCAGCCCAAGGCAGGAGGTCAACCCAATTGTCTTGGTGATCGGAGACATAGCAACGAAGGAATTGCTCCAAGGCCTGATTGGATCGTTCTGCGGCCCCATTGGACTGAGGGTGGTAGGCCGAGGAGAAAGAGAGATGAATCCCCAACTGGGAGCAAAAGGAGCGCCAGAACCTGGACACAAACTGACTCCCCCGATCCGACACAATCTCCTTGGGCAAACCGTGCAACCGGAAGACCTCCCTGGCAAAAATCGTGGCCAACTCTTGTGCAGAGGGTAACTTCTTGAGAGGAACACAGTGGCACATTTTGGAAAACCGATCCACAATCATGAGAATGACCGTATGGCCTCGGGATGCAGGGAGGTCCACAATGAAATCCATCCCCAGGTGTGACCATGGACGCTCCCCGGTGGCTATGGGTTGCAAAAGGCCCAACGGACGGTGCCGAGGGGACTTACTCTGGGCACAAATGGAGCATGTCGCTACATATGCGGCGATGTCGGAACGTAGAGAAGGCCACCAGAACAGACGTGAAACAGCCCAGGACAGCTGATTCTTTCCAGGATGCCCCGCGGCCTTGGAGTTATGGTAGGTTCGCAACAACCGAGTGCGCAACTCCTCAGGCACAAAACATCTGCCGTTGGGTCTCCCAGAGGGAGCACCAGATTGAGCCGCCAAAATCTGCTCACTCAGGGGAGAGGTCAGGCTGGTGCGAATGGCGGCCAGGATCTGATTCGGAGGTATGACCGAAGTCGGAATCGACTCCTCCCCGGACAGCTCAGAGTACTGCCGTGATAAGGCATCCGCTCTGATGTTCTTGGAACCGGGTAGGTAGGAGACCACGTAATTAAAACGTGACAAGAACAGAGCCCATCTGGCCTGACGTGGTGTCAATCTCTTGGCCTCAGAGAGGTAGGTCAGATTCTTGTGGTCCGTCAGGATGAGAACCGGAACCACCGAGCCCTCGAGCAAGTGCCTCCATTCTTTAAGGGCCTGCACGATGGCCAATAACTCCCTGTCACCAATCTGATAGTTGCACTCCGCGGAAGACAGTTTCCGGGAGTAAAACCCACAAGGAAGCAGAGGACCCTCTGGTGTTCTACGCTGAGACAGAAGGGCGCCTACTCCCGTCTCAGACGCGTCCACCTCGAGGACAAAAGGCAACCCAGGGTTGGGATGCGACAGAATCGGAGCCGACACAAAGGCGGACTTTAGAGCCTCAAAAGCTCGGATGGCCTCGAGCGGCCAGGCCTGGGGATTACTGCCCTTCCTGGTCAGATCCGTGAGAGGCTTGGCTAGCATGGAAAAGTCCCTGATGAACTTCCGATAATAATTGGCGAAGCCCAAAAAGCGCTGCAGGGCACGAAGACCACTGGGCTGGGGCCACTGTAAGACAGCCGAAACCTTCTCAGGATCCATGGAGAACCCCTCAGCGGAAATGATGTAACCTAAGAAGGTTACCTGGGATCGGTGAAATTCGCATTTCTCAAACTTACCGAACAGCTTTTTCTCTCGTAACCGTTGCAACACTCGTCTGACATCCAGAATGTGGGCCTCCATGGATTCAGAATATACCAAGATGTCATCCAAATAGACCACCACACACTGCTGTAACAGGTCACGGAAAACATTGTTGATGAATTCCTGGAAGACTGCGGGCGCATTGCACAACCCAAAGGGCATAACCAAGGATTCATAATGACCGGTCCTGGTGTTAAACGCGGTCTTCCACTCATCGCCCGCCTTGATCCTTACCAGGTTATATGCCGCCCTCAGGTCGAGTTTGGTAAAGACCGTGGCCCCTTTGAGGCGATCGAACAGCTCGGAAATCAAGGGTATCGGGTAAGCGTTTTTGATCGTGATGCGATTGAGACCCCTGTAATCGATGCAAGGCCTCAACTCACCGCCCTTCTTTTTCACAAAGAAAAATCCAGCCCCTTCCGGGGACGAGGATTTGCGAATGTGTCCGCGTGAAAGCGCCTCCCTCACGTACTCCTCCATGGCCTCATTCTCCGCTACCGACAGTGGATAGACTTTGCCACGAGGAGGAACGGCACCAGATTGTAACTCTATGGCACAATCGTATGGGCGGTGCGGAGGTAGGGCAACCGCACGCACCTTATCGAATACATCCCGGTACTCCTCGTATTCAGGAGGCAACAGAGAGTCCGAGGAAGTACACAGCAACTTGACAGACCCATGGATGCAACTAGCCCCACACTGCGGTGACCACGAGAGGATCTCGGCCGATCTCCAATCGAAAGTCGGATTATGCTTCTGGAGCCAGGGGTACCCCAAGACCACCGAGTAGTGTGGAGACGAAATAACCTGGAAACAGACCGACTCTCTGTGAACGGCACCAATGGCCATCCCCACTGGAAGGGTCTCATGAGTCACGTGTGGCGGCAGAAGGGGTCTGCCGTCTATCGCCTCAAGAGCCAGTGGGGAACCTCGAGGCTGCAGAGGAATGGAATTGGTGGCAGCGAACACACTATCAATGAACAAACCACCAGCACCAGAGTCCACCAACGCCTGGGTCGTCACCGAGCCCCCGACCCAGGAGAGGACAACAGTAATCAGTGGTTTGTCAACACGGAAAACCGGGGACGAGGAGACTCCACCCAAGATCTGCCCCCGACAGGATCTCAGGTGCGAGCGTTTCCCGGACGGTTCGGGCATGCCAACCGAAAATGCCCACCGAGACCACAGTACATGCATCGGCCCTCGCGTCTCCGGAGTGCCCTCTCCCCCTCGGACAGGCGAGCAAACCCCAGCTGCATGGGTTCACCCCCAGACAAGTCATCCCCAGGAGGCGTGGGAGGAGAGGGAGGCACGGGTGGGACAGCAAACGTAGGCGCCAATCTGTTAGAAGGCCTCCGCAGGCTCTCCTTAAAGGAAGGTCTCTTCCTGAGTCTGGTGTCAATCAAAATCAGGAAAGAAATAAGAGACTCGAGCTCCACTGGTAGGTCCTTAGCTGCAACCTCATCCTTCAGGGCATCCGAGAGACCATGAGAGAAAGCAGCGACCAGAGCCTCATTATTCCAGCCCACCTCTGCTGCCAGGGTACGAAACTCAATGGTGTATTCAGCTACGGATCGTGAACCCTGTCTGATGGACATAAGGAGCTTCGCAGCAGAGGCAGCACGAGCCGGCACATCGAATACCTTCCGAAGAGAAGCAACAAAACCGGAAAAC
This sequence comes from Bufo gargarizans, assembly GCF_014858855.1. Classification (NCBI taxonomy): domain Eukaryota; kingdom Metazoa; phylum Chordata; class Amphibia; order Anura; family Bufonidae; genus Bufo; species Bufo gargarizans. The sequence continues at coordinate 190,607,781 of NC_058080.1, forward strand.
TCGGCAACCACCGGATTGTTGTTTTCCCATAAAGGGCTGGCCCAGGCCAAGGCCTTGTCCGAGAGCAGCGAGATCAAGAAGCCCACCTTTGATCTCTCAGTAGGAAAGGCATGTAGCAGCAACTCGAAATAAATGCCCACCTGGTTAAGGAAACCTCGGCACTGAGTTGGCTCTCCCCCAAAGCGCTGTGGAAGGGGGGCAGAACCGGTCATACCCCGAAACACCGCAGGTGCAGCAACAGGTGTCGGGGTAGACAAGAAGGCTTTATTGAAAATAAAGCTGTAAGGCAAAAGTCCAAACGGATGGCTAAACCGAAGCAGGGTCTTGCAAAGCCAGAGGTCAGGAACCGGAAGGGTAGTCAGACGAAGCCTGGATCAGGAACCAGCAGGGTAGTCAGACGAAGCCTGGATCAGGAACCAGCAGGGTAGTCAGACGAAGCCAGGATCAGGAACCAGAAGCAGCAGCAGTCTTAGAAGCATGTGAACACAGGAGGACCAAGCAAGGAACTGAAGCCACAGGCCTCCTATATATATGAGCTGGGCATCCAGCTCCTCCCAGTGGGAAGGAGAAGCCGCAGGGTAGGAGGCTACAAGAAACCCAGAAACCAAGATGGCCGCCAGCACATGTCAAACGAAGGAGAACAGCAAGAAGGTAAGACCATGACAATAGGGTCATTCAGAATAACTTCACACACACGCTACTGTGCATTTCCAAGTCTAATTCTGTCACTAAATCCATACCGGTCACCCAGCGCCTAAATACTAGGCCTCAAATTTATATCCCGCTGAATTTGAATACAATACATTGGGCCAAATAATATTTTTGTTGTTGTGGTGAACCATAACAATGAGGAAAACATCTAGTAAGGGACGCAGACGTGGACATGGTCGTGGTGGTGTTAGTGGACCCTCTGGTGCTGGGAGAGGACGTGGCCGTTCTGCCACATCCACACGTCCTAGTGTATCAACTACCTCAGGTCCCAGTAGCCGCCAGAATTTACAGCGATATATGGTGGGGCCCAATGCCGTTCTAAGGATGGTAAGGCCTGAGCAGGTACAGGCATTAGTCAATTGGGTGGCCGACAGTGGATCCAGCACGTTCACATTATCTCCCACCCAGTCTTCTGCAGAAAGCGCACAGATGGCGCCTGAAAACCAACCCCATCAGTCTGTCACATCACCCCCATGCATACCAGGGAAACTGTCTCAGCCTCAAGTTATGCAGCAGTCTCTTATGCTGTTTGAAGACTCCGCTGGCAGGGTTTCCCAAGGGCATCCACCTAGCCCTTCCCCAGCGGTGAAAGATATAGAATGCACTGACGCACAACCACTTATGTTTCCTGATGATGAGGACATGGGAATACCACCTCAGCATGTCTCTGATGATGACGAAACACAGGCGCCAACTGCTGCGTCTATCTGCAGTGTGCAGACTGAACAGAAGGTCAGGGATCAAGACTGGGTGGAAGACGATGCAGGGGACGATGAGGTCCTAGACCCCACATGGAATGAAGGTCGTGCCACTGACTTTCACAGTTCGGAGGAAGAGGCAGTGGTGAGACCGAGCCAACAGCGTAGCAAAAGACGGAGCAGTGGGCAAAAGCAGAACACCCGCCGCCAAGAGACTTCGCCTGCTACTGACCGCCGCCATCTGGGACCGAGCACCCCAAAGGCAGCTTCAAGGAGTTCCCTGGCATGGCACTTCTTCAAACAATGTGCTGACGACAAAACCCGAGTGGTTTGCACGCTGTGCCATCAGAGCCTGAAGCGAGGCATTAACGTTCTGAACCTGAGCACAACCTGCATGACCAGGCACCTGAATGCAAAGCATGAACTGCAGTAGAGTAAACACCTTAAAACCAAGGAAGTCACTCAGGCTCCCCCTGCTACCTCTTCTGCTGCTGTCGCCTCGGCCTCTTCTGCTGCTGCCGCCTCGGCCTCTTCCTCCACCTCTGGAGGAACGTTGGCACCTGCCGCCCAGCAAACAGGGGATGTACCACCAACACCACCACCACCTCCGTCACCAAGCCTCTCAACCATGTCACACGGCAGCGTTCAGCTCTCCATCTCACAAACATTTGAGAGAAAGCGTAAATTCCCACCTAGCCACCCTCGATCCCTGGCCCTGAATGCCAGCATTTCTAAACTACTGGCCTATGACATGCTGTCATTTAGGCTGGTGGACACAGACAGCTTCAAACAGCTCATGTCGCTTGCTGTCCCACAGTATGTTGTTCCCAGCCGGCACTACTTCTCCAAGAGAGCCGTGCCTTCCCTGCACAACCAAGTATCCGATAAAATCAAGTGTGCACTGCGCAACGCCATCTGTAGCAAGGTCCACCTAACCACAGATACGTGGACCAGTAAGCACGGCCAGGGACGCTATATCTCCCTAACTGCACACTGGGTAAATGTAGTGGCAGCTGGGCCCCAGGCGGAGAGCTGTTTGGCGCACGTCCTTCCGCCGCCAAGGATCGCAGGGCAACATTCTTTGCCTCCTGTTGCCACCTCCTCCTTCTCGGCTTCCTCCTCCTCTTCTTCCACCTGCTCATCCAGTCAGCCACACACCTTCACCACCAACTTCAGCACAGCCCGGGGTAAACGTCAGCAGGCCATTCTGAAACTCATATGTTTGGGGGACAGGCCCCACACCGCACAGGAGTTGTGGTGGGGTATAGAACAACAGACCGACGAGTGGTTGCTGCCGGTAAGCCTCAAGCCCGGCCTGGTGGTGTGTGATAATGGGCGAAATCTCGTTGCAGCTCTGGGACTAGCCAATTTGACGCACATCCCTTGCTTGGCGCATGTGCTGAATTTGGTGGTGCAGAAGTTCATTCACAACTACCCCGACATGTCAGAGCTGCTGCATAAAGTGCGGGCCGTCTGTTCGCGCTTCCGGCGTTCACATCCTGCTGCTGCTCGCCTGTCTGCGCTACAGCGTAACTTCGGCCTTCCCGCTCACCGCCTCATATGCGACGTGCCCACCAGGTGGAACTCCACCTTGCACATGCTGGACAGACTGTGCGAGCAGCAGCAGGCCATAGTGGAGTTTCAGCTGCAGCACGCACGGGTCAGTCGCACTACAGAACAGCACCACTTCACCACCAATGACTGGGCCTCCATGCGAGACCTGTGTGCCCTGTTGCGCTGTTTCGAGTACTCCACCAACATGGCTAGTGGCGATGACGCCGTTATCAGCGTTACAATACCACTTCTATGTCTCCTTGAGAAAACACTTAGGGCGATGATGGAAGAGGAGGTGGCCCAGGAGTAGGAGGAGGAGGAGGAGGAAGAGGGGTCATTTTTAGCACTTTCAGGCCAGTCTCTTCGAAGTGACTCAGAGGGAGGTTTTTGGCAACAGCAGAGGCCAGGTACAAATGTGGCCAGCCAGGGCCCACTACTGGAGGACGAGGAGGACGAGGATGAGGAGGAGGTGGAGGAGGATGAGGATGAAGCATGGTCACAGCGGGGTGGCACCCAACGCAGCTCGGTCCATCACTGGTGCGTGGCTGGGGGTAAAGGCAGGACAATGACGATACGCCTCCCACAGAGGACAGCTTATCCTTACCCCTGGGCAGCCTGGCACACATGAGCGACTACATGCTGCAGTGCCTGCGCAACGACAGCAGAGTTGCCCACATTTTAACCTGTGCGGACTACTGGGTTGCCACCCTGCTGGATCCACGCTACAAAGACAATGTGCCCACCTTACTTCCTGCACTGGAGCGTGATAGGAAGATGCGCGAGTACAAGCGCACGTTGGTAGACGCGCTTCTGAGAGCATTCCCAAATGTCACAGGGGAACAAGTGGAAGCCCAAGGCCAAGGCAGAGGAGGAGCAAGAGGTCGCCAAGGCAGCTGTGTCACGGCCAGCTCCTCTGAGGGCAGGGTTAGCATGGCAGAGATGTGGAAAACTTTTGTCAACATGCCACAGCTAACTGCACCACCACCTGATACGCAACGTGTTAGCAGGAGGCAACATTTCACTAACATGGTGGAACAGTACATGTGCACACCCCTCCACGTACTGACTGATGGTTCGGCCCCATTCAACTTCTGGGTCTCTAAATTGTCCACGTGGCCAGAGCTAGCCTTTTATGCCTTGGAGGTGCTGGCCTGCCCGGCGGCCAGCGTTTTGTCTGAACGTGTATTCAGCACGGCAGGGGGCGTCATTACAGACAAACGCAGCCGTCTGTCTACAGCCAATGTGGACAAGCTGACGTTCATAAAAATGAACCAGGCATGGATCCCACAGGATCTGTCCGTCCCTTGTCCAGATTAGACATTAACTACCTCCCCTTAACCATATATTATTGGACTCCAGGGCACTTCCTCATTCAATCCTATTTTTATTTTCATTTTACCATTATATTGCGAGGCTACCCAAAGTTAAATGAACCTCTCCTCTGTCTGGGTGCCGGGGCCTAAATATATGCCAATGGACTGTTCCAATGTTGGGTGACGTGAAGCCTGATTCTCTGCTATGACATGCAGACTGATTCTCTGCTGACATGAAGCCAGATTGTCTGTTACGGGACCTCTCTCCTCTGCCTGGGTGCTGGGCCCAAATTTATGACAATGGACTGTTGCAGTGGTGGGTGACGTGAAGCCTGATTCTCTGCTATGACATGAAGACTGATTCTCTGCTGACATGAAGCCAGATTGTCTATTACGGGACCTCTCTCCTCTGCCTGGGTGCTGGGCCTAAATATATGCCAATGGACTGTTGCAGTGGTGGGTGACGTGAAGCCTGATTCTCTGCTATGACATGCAGACTGATTCTCTGCTGACATGAAGCCAGATTGTCTGTTACGGGACCTCTCTCCTCTGCCTGGGTGCTGGACCTAAATATATGCCAATGGACTGTTGCAGTGGTGGCTGACGTGAAGCCTCATTCTCTGCTATGACATGCAGACTAATTCTCTGCTGACATGAAGCCAGATCCTCTGTTATGGGACCTCTCTCCTCTGCCTGTGTGCTGGGCCTAAATATATGCCAATGGACTGTTGCACTGGTGGCTGACGTGAAGCCTGATTCTCTGCTATGATATGAAGACTGATTCTCTGCTGACATGAAGCCAGATTGTCTGTTACGGGACCTCTCTCCTCTGCATGGGTGCTGGGCCTAAATATATGCCAATGGACTGTTGCAGTGGTGGGTGACATGAAGCCTCATTCTCTGCTATGACATGCAGACTAATTCTCTGCTGACATGAAGCCAGATCCTCTGTTATGGGACCTCTCTCCTCTGCCTGTGTGCTGGGCCTAAATATATGCCAATGGACTGTTGCACTGGTGGCTGACGTGAAGCCTGATTCTCTGCTATGATATGAAGACTGATTCTCTGCTGACATGAAGCCAGATTGTCTGTTACAGGACCTCTCTCCTCTGCCTGGGTGCTGGGCCTAAATATATGCCAATGGAATGTTGCAGTGGTGGCTGACGTGAAGCCTCATTCTCTGCTATGATATGCAGACTAATTCTCTGCTGACATGAAGCCAGATTGTCTGTTACGGGACCTCTCTCCTCTGCCTGGGTGCTGGGCCTAAATTTATGACAATGGACTGTTGCAGTGGTGGGTGACGTGAAGCCTGATTCTCTGCTATGACATGCAGACTGATTCTCTGCTGACATGAAGCCAGATTCTCTGTTACGGGACCTCTCTCCTCTGCCTGGGTGCTGGGCCTAAATATATGCCAATGAACTGTTGCAGTGGTGGCTGACGTGAAGCCTCATTCTCTGCTATGACATGCAGACTAATTCTCTGCTGACATGAAGCCAGATCCTCTGTTACGGGACCTCTCTCCTCTGCCTGTGTGCTGGGCCTAAATATATGCCAATGGACTGTTGCACTGGTGGCTGACGTGAAGCCTGATTCTCTGCTATGATATGAAGACTGATTCTCTGCTGACATGAAGCCAGATTGTCTGTTACAGGACCTCTCTCCTCTGCCTGGGTGCTGGGCCTAAATATATGCCAATGGAATGTTGCAGTGGTGGCTGACGTGAAGCCTCATTCTCTGCTATGATATGCAGACTAATTCTCTGCTGACATGAAGCCAGATTGTCTGTTACGGGACCTCTCTCCTCTGCCTGGGTGCTGGGCCTAAATTTATGACAATGGACTGTTGCAGTGGAGGGTGACGTGAAGCCTGATTCTCTGCTATGACATGCAGACTGATTCTCTGCTGACATGAAGCCAGATTCTCTGTTACGGGACCTCTCTCCTCTGCCTGGGTGCTGGGCCTAAATATATGCCAATGAACTGTTGCAGTGGTGGCTGACGTGAAGCCTCATTCTCTGCTATGATATGCAGACTAATTCTCTGCTGACATGAAGCCAGATTGTCTGTTACGGGACCTCTCTCCTCTGCCTGTGTGCTGGGCCTAAATATATGCCAATGGACTGTTGCACTGGTGGCTGACGTGAAGCCTGATTCTCTGCTATGATATGAAGACTGATTCTCTGCTGACATGAAGCCAGATTGTCTGTTACGGGACCTCTCTCCTCTGCCTGGGTGCTGGGCCTAAATATATGCCAATGGACTGTTGCAGTGGTGGCTGACGTGAAGCCTCATTCTCTGCTATGACATGCAGACTAATTCTCTGCTGACATGAAGCCAGATTGTCTGTTACGGGACCTCTCTCCTCTCCCTGGGTGCTGGGCCTAAATTTATGACAATGGACTGTTGCAGTGGTGGGTGACGTGAAGCCTGATTCTCTGCTATGACATGCAGACTAATTCTCTGCTGACATGAAGCCAGATCTTCTGTTACGGGACCTCTCTCCTCTGCCTGTGTGCTGGGCCTAAATATATGCCAATGGACTGTTGCACTGGTGGTGTCACGAGGGTGTCAAGAGCCACGTCTGACTCCGTTATACCCGGGGTCAGGAAGTCGCAGCGGGTGGCTGCGCGCTCTATGTCTAAAGATCACGGTGTTTCTTAGTGTTTGTTTTCTGTGTTTGCCTTGCTATCCTTTTTGTCTCACTCAGGGATCCGTAGCTTCTCCTCCTCAGCTGTTTCTTGTCTGCCACTCCCAAACTCCTTATATTCTCCTCTCACACTTCTCTTGTTGCCAGTTATAGAGCTTCCTGCCTGGACATCTATGCTGACCCACTGGAGCTGAGAATCTGGTTGTTGTTCCAGAGTGCTACCCTCCGGATCCCTGTTGGGCTTTTGTTGTCTCCTGTTGTTGCCCTCCTGGGATTATATGTTTAGTTTGTATTGTCTGTCCTCCCCTTGGTGTTTTCCTTTAGAGCTAGTGGTGCGGACTAGTGTTCCCACCGCCCTGTTCACTATCTAGGGCTCATCCTAGGGAAAGCCAGGGTTTTAGGCACGTGATCGGCGTACGGGTGAGGAACCCGTCTAGGGACGACAGGGCAGCCAGGCGCCAGTCGCAAGGTGAGTCAGGGGTCACCACCTTCCCTCTCACTAGGGCAGGGCCTCCCTCTTTTCCTCCCTCCGTGTCACGTATGTGACAGTTACGCCGATCGTGATATTATAACTGGCCCTTATTTTTTTTTTGAGAAAAAAAATATATATAATTTTTTTTTTTTCTCTACTTAGAATCCAATATGGATCCTATTGCTGCTTTGGCAAAACAGCTTCAAGGCCTGTCTTTGGAGGTGGCAGGATTGAAGGCGTCTGTCCTCCAACAGCAGCAGCAAATTCAGCAGACCGTAAGCCCAGCGGTTGCTATGGGTAACCAGGTTGTTACAGAACCCAAGGTTGTTCTTCCTGACAGATTCTCTGGGGGAAGGGACAAATTTGTGTTGTTCCGTGAGGCCTGCAAATTATATTTTAAGCTGCGCCCTTACTCCTCAGGTAATGAAGAACAGCGGGTGGGGATTGTTATTTCCCTGCTTCAGGGGGACCCGCAATCCTGGGCGTTCTCGTTACCCCCTGGTTCCCAGGCTCTCCGGTCAGTGGAGGGATTTTTTGGGGCTTTGGGTCTCATATATGATGACCCTGACCGTGTCGCCCTGGCTGAGTCGAAGTTACGGAGACTCCTACAGGGAGATCGGCCAGCAGAGGAATATTGCTCAGAGTTCCGCAGGTGGGCTACGGATACTCAGTGGAACGACCCGGCTCTCAGGAGTCAGTTCTGCTCTGGGTTATCTGAAAGGGTTAAGGATGCGCTGGCGCTGTATGAGACCCCCCTTTCCCTTGATGCTGTTATGTCCCTCTCTATCAGGATAGATAGACGTCTTAGGGAGAGATCGAAAATTCCTGAGCAATCGGTAACCTCTCCCAAGCAGCAGTTAGTCTGTACTGACTTGGATGAGCCTATGCAGCTAGGAGGAACTTCTCGTCAGGTCCGTCCTCCTGAGGTTCGCCGTAGGTGGGGGGCTTGTTTTTTCTGTGGGGGGAAGGGTCATTTCATTAATGTCTGTCCCTCCTTTTCCCAAAAACAAAAGACCGTCGGAAAACTACTAACCCCAGGCTGTGCGGAGGATGTCAGCCGGGGGGTATACGTTTCCTCCATACGAACATCTCAATTTGTGTTGCCAGCGGTTATTGTTTTTGGTGTTAAGACGGAGTCTATTTCTTTTTTTCTAGACAGTGGTGCAGGGGTAAATTTGATAGATGCCCATTTTGCCCGCACTATGGGTTTGTCTCTCTGTACGCTGCAGAGACCCATTCCTATATTCGCTATTGACTCTGCTCCTCTGTCTCAGAGAAACCTCACTCACGTTGTCCATAACTTACATCTTCGGGTAGGGGACCACCATAAGGAGCGTCTTTCTTGTTACGTTCTGGAGGGCCTTCCCTCTCCTGTGGTATTGGGTCTTCCCTGGTTGGTAGCGCACAATCCAGTGGTGGATTGGCAGGCCAGGGAGATATTGGAGTGGAGTGAGCATTGCAGAGAGAATTGCTTAAATAACAATTGCTTAATCGCCTCCATAGCTTCCCTACCTACATTTATTTCGGACTTTGAGGACGTTTTTTCTGAAAAGGGTTGTCAGAAGCTACCACCTCATCGTCCTTATGATTGCCCGGTTAACCTGATTCCCGGTGCAAAATTACCCAAGTCCAGGTTGTATAATTTTTCGGGTCCCGAGAGACAAGCCATGAAAGATTATATCTCCGAGAGTCTGGCCAAGGGACACATCAGAGCCTCTTCTTCACCCGTGGCTGCAGGGTTTTTCTTTGTTAAAAAGAAAGATGGGGGCCTGCGTCCTTGCCTAGATTTCCATGAGCTAAACCGGATAACCGTCCGAGACCCATACCCTCTTCCTCTCATTCCTGACCTTTTTTAATCAGATTGCGGGTGCTAGGTGGTTCTCCAAACTTGATCTTAGGGGGGCCTACAATCTGATTCGTATCAAGGAAGGGGATGAGTGGAAGACAGCTTTTAACACCCCTGAGGGGCATTACGAAAATTTAGTCATGCCTTTCGGTCTGACCAATGCCCCTGCTGTCTTCCAACATTTCGTTAATGATATTTTTAGTCATCTCATCGGCAGGTTTGTAGTCATATACCTAGATGATATCTTAATTTATTCGGCTGATCTGAAAACACATGAAGTACATGTCAGGCAAGTACTGCAGGTCCTACGGACGAATAAATTATATGCGAAAATTGAAAAATGTGTCTTCGCCGTTCAGGAAATACAATTCCTGGGATATCTATTATCTGCTTCAGGTTTCCGTATGGATCCTGGGAAGGTCCAGGCAATTTTAGACTGGGATCTTCCTGAGAACCTTAAAGCTCTACAACGGTTTTTGGGTTTCGCAAATTTCTACAGAAAGTTTATTAAAAATTATTCAGTGATCGTTAAACCCCTTACTGACATGACTAGGAAGGGGACTGATTTTTCTAAATGGTCTGACGCCGCTAAAATTGCATTTTTCTCTCTAAAAGAGAGATTTACCTCGGCACCTGTCCTAATTCAACCTGATGTCTCCCAGCCTTTTATTGTTGAAGTTGATGCGTCGGAGGTGGGAGTGGGGGCTGTATTGTCTCAGGGTCCGTCTCCTGGCAAATGGCGTCCTTGCGCTTTCTTTTCCAAAAAATTATCTGCAGCAGAAAAGAACTATGATATTGGAAATAGGGAACTGTTGGCGATTAAACTGGCGTTTGAAGAGTGGCGTCACTTCTTAGAGGGAGCAATCCACCCCGTCACGGTAATTACGGATCACAAAAACCTTCTGTACCTAGAATCGGCTAAGCGTCTCACCCCTAGACAAGCTAGGTGGTCGCTATTCTTTACCAGATTTAACTTTGTAATCACCTATCGTCCTGGGGCAAAAAATACCAAGGCAGACGCATTGTCTCGTAGTTTCCCTGGAGGGGGTAATGTTAGTGATCCGGTACCTATTTTACAAAGAGGAGTGGTTGTCTCTGCTGTACACTCTGTTCTAGAGGGAAAGGTGTTAGAGGCCCAGGGGGACGCCCCGGCCTCTTGCCCCTCAGAGAAATTGTTTGTACCGTTAAACCTGCGTCTTGAGTTATTGAAGGAACATCATAATTCGGCACTTGCTGGGCACCCGGGTAGTAAAGCAACCTTGGAGCTATTGTCTCGTCGTTTTTGGTGGCCAAGGTTGCGTCAGGATGTAATAGATTTCGTGTCTACTTGTTCTACTTGTGCACGCGCGAAAGTCTCTCATACACGTCCAGCAGGGTCCTTTATTGCCACTTTTCATCCCCAATAGACCATGGACACATCTATCAATGGATTTCATCACTGACTTACCTTTGTCTGCGGGTAAAACAGTTATCTTGGTAGTAGTAGACAGGTTTAGCAAAATGGTACACTTTATTGCGCTACCCGCACTTCCTAATGCTAAGACTCTTGCTCAGGTGTTTATCAGTGAGATCGTGAAGCTTCACGGGGTCCCTTCCGATGTGGTTTCGGATCGGGGAACCCAGTTTATTTCTAAGTTTTGGAAAGCTTTTTGTACCCGTTTAGGGGTACACTTATCCTTTTCCTCAGCTTTCCATCCTCAGTCGAATGGACAGACTGAGCGTACCAACCAAAACCTAGAAACATATTTAAGGTGTTTTGCGTCTGAAAACCAAGAGGTGTGGTCATCATATTTACCGTTAGCCGAGTTTGCCATAAATAATCGCCGTCAGGAATCCACTGGCAAGTCACCATTTCTTGGTGCATACGGTTTTCATCCCCAATTTTGTACTTTCAAAGAGGGGGGGTCTTCTGGGGTTCCCGAAGAGGAACGGTTTTCTTCATCTCTTTCATCGGTATGGCAGAAGGTGCAAGCTAACTTGAAAAATATGAGTGGTAAATACAAATGCATGGCCGATAAGAAACTGGTCGCCAGGTCCGGACCTAGGAGTGAATGACTATGTGTGGTTGTCTACTAGGAATATTAAGTTGAAGGTTCCCTCTTGGAAACTGGGTCCTAGGTTCATTGGTCCTTATAAAATTGTAGCCGTCATTAACCCTGTGGCTTTTCGCCTGGCGCTACCTCAGACTTTTAAGATCCATAACGTCTTCCATAAGTCGCTGCTCAAGAAGTATGTTCCACCTCTAGAACCATCACCGCTGCCACCTCCTCCTGTTGTTGTGGATGGTAATCTGGAGTTTCAAATATCCAGAATTGTTGATTCTCGTCGGGTCCGCCGCTCTCTTCAGTATCTGGTGCATTGGAGGGATTACGGTCCCGAGGAAAGAATGTGGGTTCCAGCGTCAGAGGTAAACGCCAACAGGTTGATTCAGGCTTTCCATGTCTCTCATCCGGAGAGACCTGGTCCTGAGTGTCCGGAGGCCCCTCGTGAAAGGGGGGGTACTGTCACGAGGGTGTCAAGAGCCACGTCTGACTCCGTTATACCCGGGGTCAGGAAGTCGCAGCGGGTGGCTGCGCGCTCTATGTCTAAAGATCACGGTGTTTCTTAGTGTTTGTTTTCTGTGTTTGCCTTGCTATCCTTTTTGTCTCACTCAGGGATCCGTAGCTTCTCCTCCTCAGCTGTTTCTTGTCTGCCACTCCCAAACTCCTTATATTCTCCTCTCACACTTCTCTTGTTGCCAGTTATAGAGCTTCCTGCCTGGACATCTATGCTGACCCACTGGAGCTGAGAATCTGGTTGTTGTTCCAGAGTGCTACCCTCCGGATCCCTGTTGGGCTTTTGTTGTCTCCTGTTGTTGCCCTCCTGGGATTATATGTTTAGTTTGTATTGTCTGTCCTCCCCTTGGTGTTTTCCATTAGAGCTAGTGGTGCGGACTAGTGTTCCCACCGCCCTGTTCACTATCTAGGGCTCATCCTAGGGAAAGCCAGGGTTTTAGGCACGTGATCGGCGTACGGGTGAGGAACCCGTCTAGAGACGACAGGGCAGCCAGGCGCCAGTCGCAAGGTGAGTCAGGGGTCACCACCTTCCCTCTCACTAGGGCAGGGCCTCCCTCTTTTCCTCCCTCCGTGTCACGTATGTGACAGTTACGCCGATCGTGATAGGTGGCTGACGTGAAGCCTGATTCTCTGCTATGATATGAAGACTGATTCTCTGCTGACATGAAGCCAGATTGTCTGTTACGGGACCTCTCTCCTCTGCCTGGGTGCTGGGCCTAAATTTATGAAAATGGACTCTTACAGTGGTGGGTGACGTGAAGCCTGATTCTCTGCTATGACATGAAGACTGTTTCTCTGCTGACATGAAGCCAGATTGTCTGTTACCGGACCTCTCTCCTCTGCCTGGGTGCTGGGCCTAAATATATGCCAATGGACTGTTGCAGTGGTGGCTGACGTGAAGCCTCATTCTCTGCTATGACATGCAGACTAATTCTCTGCTGACATGAAGCCAGATTGTCTGTTACGGGACCTCTCTCCTCTGCCTGGGTGCTGGGCCTAAATTTATGACAATGGACTGTTGCAGTGGTGGGTGATGTGAAGCCTGATTCTCTGCTATGACATGCAGACTGATTCTCTGCTGACATGAAGCCAGATTGTCTGTTACGGGACCTCTCTCCTCTGCCTGGGTGCTGGGCCTAAATATATGCCAATGGACTGTTGCAGTGGTGGCTGACGTGAAGCCTCATTCTCTGCTATGACATGCAGACTAATTCTCTGCTGACATGAAGCCAGATCCTCTGTTACGGGACCTCTCTCCTCTGCCTGTGTGCTGGGCCTAAATATATGCCAATGGACTGTTGCACTGGTGGCTGACGTGAAGCCTGATTCTCTGCTATGATATGAAGACTGATTTTCTGCTGACATGAAGCCAGATTGTCTGTTACGGGACCTCTCTCCTCTGCCTGGGTGCTGGGCCTAAATATATGCCAATGGACTGTTGCACTGGTGGCTGACGTGAAGCTTCATTCTCTGCTATGACATGCAGACTGATTCTCTGCTGACATGAAGCCAGATCCTCTGTTAGGGGACCTCTCTCCTCTGCCTGGGTGCTGGGCCTAAATTTATGACAATGGACTGTTGCAGTGGTGGGTGACGTGAAGCCTGATTCTCTGCTATGACATGAAGACTGATTCTCTGCTGACATGAAGCCAGATCCTCTGTTACGGGACCTCTCTCCTCTGCCTGGGTGCTGGGCCTAAATTTATGAAAATGGACTGTTGCAGTGGTGGCTGACGTGAAGCCTCATTCTCTGCTATGACATGCAGACTAATTCTCTGCTGACATGAAGCCAGATTGTCTGTTACGGGACCTCTCTCCTCTGCCTGGGTGCTGGGCCTAAATTTATGACAATGGACTGTTGCAGTGGTGGGTGACGTGAAGCCTGATTCTCTGCTATGACATGCAGACTGATTCTCTGCTGACATGAAGCCAGATTGTCTGTTACGGGACCTCTCTCCTCTGCCTGGGTGCTGGGCCTAAATTTATGACAATGGACTGTTGCAGTGGTGGGTGACGTGAAGCCTGATTCTCTGCTATGACATGAAGACTGATTCTCTGCTGACATGTAGCCAGATCCTCTGTTACGGGACCTCTCTCCTCTGCCTGGGTGCTGGGCCTAAATTTATGAAAATGGACTCTTACAGTGGTGGTTGACGTGAAGCCTGATTCTCTGCTATGACATGAAGACTGATTCTCTGCTGACATGAAGCCAGATTGTCTGTTACGGGACCTCTCTCCTCTGCCTGGGTGCTGGGCCTAAATATATGCCAATGGACTGTTGCAGTGGTGGCTGACGTGAAGCCTCATTCTCTGCTATGACATGCAGACTAATTCTCTGCTGACATGAAGCCAGATCCTCTGTTACGGGACCTCTCTCCTTTGCCTGTGTGCTGGGCCTAAATATATGCCAATGGACTGTTGCACTGGTGGCTGACGTGAAGCCTGATTCTCTGCTATGATATGAAGACTGATTCTCTGCTGACATGAAGCCAGATTGTCTGTTACGGGACCTCTCTACTCTTTCTGGGTGCTGGGCCTAAATATATGCCAATGGACTGTTGCAGTGGTGGCTGACGTGAAGCCTCATTCTCTGCTATGACATGCAGACTAATTCTCTGCTGACATGAAGCCAGATTGTCTGTTACGGGACCTCTCTCCTCTGCCTAGGTGCTGGGCCTAAATTTATGACAATGGACTGTTGCAGTGGTGGGTGACGTGAAGCCTGATTCTCTGCTATGACATGAAGACTGATTCTCTGCTGACATGAAGCCAGATCCTCTGTTACGGGACCTCTCTCCTCTGCCTGGGTGCTGGGCCTAAATTTATGAAAATGGACTCTTACAGTGGTGATTGACGTGAAGCCTGATTCTCTGCTATGACATGAAGACTGATTCTCTGCTGACATGAAGCCAGATTGTCTGTTACGGGACCTCTCTCCTCTGCCTGGGTGCTGGGCCTAAATATATGCCAATGGACTGTTGCAGTGGTGGCTGACGTGAAGCCTCATTCTCTGCTATGACATGCAGACTAATTCTCTGCTGACATGAAGCCAGATCGTCTGTTACGGGACCTCTCTCCTCTGCCTGGGTGCTGGGCCTAAATTTATGACAATGGACTGTTGCAGTGGTGGGTGATGTGAAGCCTGATTCTCTGCTATGACATGAAGACTGATTCTCTGCTGACATGAAGCCAGATTGTCTGTTTCGGGACCTCTCTCCTCTGCCTGGGTGATGGGCCTAAATATGTGCCAATGGACTGTTGCAGTGGTGGCTGACGTGAAGCCTCATTCTCTGCTATGACATGCAGACTAATTCTCTGCTGACATGAAGCCAGATTGTCTGTTACGGGACCTCTCTCCTCTGCCTGGGTGCTGGGCCTAAATTTATGACAATGGACTGTTGCAGTGGTGGGTGACGTGAAGCCTGATTCTCTGCTATGACATGCAGACTGATTCTCTGCTGACATGAAGCCAGATTGTCTGTTACGGGACCTCTCTCCTCTGCCTGGATGCTGGGCCTAAATATATGCCAATGGACTGTTGCAGTGGTGGCTGACGTGAAGCCTCATTCTCTGCTATGACATGCAGACTAATTCTCTGCTGACATGAAGCCAGATTGTCTGTTACGGGACCTCTCTCCTCTGCCTGTGTGCTGGGCATAAATTTATGACAATGGACTGTTGCAGTGGTGGGTGACGTGAAGCCTGATTCTCTGCTATGACATGCAGACTGATTCTCTGCTGACATGAAGCCAGATCCTCTGTTACGGGACCTCTCTCCTCTGCCTGGGTGCTGGGCCTAAATTTATGAAAATGGACTCTTACAGTGGTGGGTGACGTGAAGCTTGATTCTCTGCTATGACATGAAGACTGATTCTCTGCTGACATGAAGCCAGATTGTCTGTTACGGGACCTCTCTCCTCTGCCTGGGTGCTGGGCCTAAATATGTGCCAATGGACTGTTGAAGTGGTGGCTGACGTGAAGCCTCATTCTCTGCTATGACATGCAGACTAATTCTGTGCTGACATGAAGCCAGATTGTCTGTTACGGGACCTCTCTCCTCTGCCTGTGTGCTGGGCCTAAATTTATGACAATGGACTGTTGCAGTGGTGGGTAATGTGAAGCCTGATTCTCTGCTATGACATGAAGACTGATTCTCTGCTGACATGAAGCCAGATTGTCTGTTACGGGACCTCTCTCCTCTGCCTGGGTGCTGGGCCTAAATATATGCCAATGGACTGTTGCAGTGGTGGCTGACGTGAAGCCTCATTCTCTGCTATGACATGCAGACTAATTCTCTGCTGACATGAAGCCAGATTGTCTGTTACGGGACCTCTCTCCTCTGCCTGGGTGCTGGGCCTAAATTTATGACAATGGACTGTTGCAGTGGTGGGTGACGTGAAGCCTGATTCTCTGCTATGACATGCAGACTGATTCTCTGCTGACATGAAGCCAGATCCTCTGTTATGGGACCTCTCTCCTCTGCCTGGGTGCTGGGCCTAAATTTATTAAAATGGACTCTTACAGTGGTGGGTGACGTGAAGCTTGATTCTCTGCTATGACATGAAGACTGATTCTCTGCTGACATGAAGCCAGATTGTCTGTTACGGGACCTCTCTCCTCTGCCTGGATGCTGGGCCTAAATATATGCCAATGGACTGTTGCAGTGGTGGCTGACGTGAAGCCTCATTCTCTGCTATGACATGCAGACTAATTCTCTGCTGACATGAAGCCAGATCGTCTGTTACGGGACCTCTCTCCTCTGCCTGGGTGCTGGGCCTAAATTTATGACAATGGACTGTTGCAGTGGTGGGTGATGTGAAGCCTGATTCTCTGCTATGACATGAAGACTGATTCTCTGCTGACATGAAGCCAGATTGTCTGTTACGGGACCTCTCTCCTCTGCCTGGGTGCTGGGCCTAAATATGTGCCAATGGACTGTTGCAGTGGTGGCTGACGTGAAGCCTCATTCTCTGCTATGACATGCAGACTAATTCTCTGCTGACATGAAGCCAGATTGTCTGTTACGGGACCTCTCTCCTCTGCCTGGGTGCTGGGCCTAAATTTATGACAATGGACTGTTGCAGTGGTGGGTGACGTGAAGCCTGATTCTCTGCTATGACATGCAGACTGATTCTCTGCTGACATGAAGCCAGATCCTCTGTTATGGGACCTCTCTCCTCTGCCTGGGTGCTGGGCCTAAATTTATTAAAATGGACTCTTACAGTGGTGGGTGACGTGAAGCTTGATTCTCTGCTATGACATGAAGACTGATTCTCTGCTGACATGAAGCCAGATTGTCTGTTACGGGACCTCTCTCCTCTGCCTGGATGCTGGGCCTAAATATATGCCAATGGACTGTTGCAGTGGTGGCTGACGTGAAGCCTCATTCTCTGCTATGACATGCAGACTAATTCTCTGCTGACATGAAGCCAGATCGTCTGTTACGGGACCTCTCTCCTCTGCCTGGGTGCTGGGCCTAAATTTATGACAATGGACTGTTGCAGTGGTGGGTGATGTGAAGCCTGATTCTCTGCTATGACATGAAGACTGATTCTCTGCTGACATGAAGCCAGATTGTCTGTTACGGGACCTCTCTCCTCTGCCTGGGTGCTGGGCCTAAATATGTGCCAATGGACTGTTGCAGTGGTGGCTGACGTGAAGCCTCATTCTCTGCTATGACATGCAGACTAATTCTCTGCTGACATGAAGCCAGATTGTCTGTTACGGGACCTCTCTCCTCTGCCTGTGTGCTGGGCATAAATTTATGACAATGGACTGTTGCAGTGGTGGGTAATGTGAAGCCTGATTCTCTGCTATGACATGAAGACTGATTCTCTGCTGACATGAAGCCAGATTGTCTGTGACGGGACCTCTGTCCTCTGCCTGGGTGATGGGCCTAAATATGTGCCAATGGACTGTTGCAGTGGTGGCTGACGTGAAGCCTCATTCTCTGCTATGACATGCAGACTATTTCTCTGCTGACATGAAGCCAGATTGTCTGTTACGGGACCTCTCTCCTCTGCCTGGGTGCTGGGCCTAAATTTATGACAATGGACTGTTGCAGTGGTGGGTGACGTGAAGCCTGATTCTCTGCTATGACATGCAGACTGATTCTCTGCTGACATGAAGCCAGATCCTCTGTTACGGGACCTCTCTCCTCTGCCTGGGTGCTGGGCCTAAATTTATGAAAATTGACTCTTACAGTGGTGGGTGACGTGAAGCTTGATTCTCTGCTATGACATGAAGACTGATTCTCTGCTGACATGAAGCCAGATTGTCTGTTACGGGACCTCTCTCCTCTGCCTGGGTGCTGGGCCTAAATATGTGCCAATGGACTGTTGCAGTGGTGGCTGACGTGAAGCCTCATTCTCTGCTATGACATGCAGACTAATTCTGTGCTGACATGAAGCCAGATTGTCTGTTACGGGACCTCTCTCCTCTGCCTGTGTGCTGGGCCTAAATTTATGACAATGGACTGTTGCAGTGGTGGGTAATGTGAAGCCTGATTCTCTGCTATGACATGAAGACTGATTCTCTGCTGACATGAAGCCAGATTGTCTGTTACGGGACCTCTCTCCTCTGCCTGGGTGCTGGGCCTAAATATGTGCCAATGGACTGTTGCAGTGGTGGCTGACGTGAAGCCTCATTCTCTGCTATGACATGCAGACTAATTCTCTGCTGACATGAAGCCAGATTGTCTGTTACGGGACCTCTCTCCTCTGCCTGGGTGCTGGGCCTAAATATATGCCAATGGACTGTTGCAGTGGTGGCTGACGTGAAGCCTCATTCTCTGCTATGACATGCAGACTGATTCTCTGCTGACATGAAGCCAGATCCTCTGTTACGGGACCTCTCTCCTCTGCCTGGGTGCTGGGCCTAAATTTATGAAAATGGACTGTTGCAGTGGTGGGTGACGTGAAGCCTCATTCTCTGCTATGATATGAAGACTGATTCTCTGCTGACATGAAGCCAGATTCTCTTTTACGGGACCTCTCTCCTCTGCCTGGGTGCCGGGGCCTAAATATCTGAGATTGAACTGTTCCAGTGGTGGGTGACGGGAAGCCAGATTCTCTGCTATGGGACCTCTCTCCAATTGATTTTGGTTAATTTTTATTTATTTAATTTTAATTTTAATTCATTTCCCTATCCACATTTGTTTGCAGGGGATTTACCTACATGTTGCTGCCTTTTGCAGCCCTCTAGCCCTTTCCTGGGCTGTTTTACAGCCGTTTTAGTGCCGAAAAGTTCGGGTCCCCATTGACTTTAATGGGGTTCGGGTTCGGGATGAAGTTCGGATCGGGTTCGGATCCCGAACCCGAACATTTCCGGGAAGTTCGGCCGAACTTCTCGAACCCGAACATCCAGGTGTTCGCTCAACTCTAATTGAGAGGCCTGTCAAGATTTGGGGGATACTATATCTCTTTATGGAGAGTGCCTGAACAACGTGATGAATACTATAGACCAGGCAATGCTATTCTAGTCCTCTGCCTCTTATTAAAAACTGAGCAACTAGTATAGAACTGACCTGCGAAGGTATATGAGGATAGTCCTGTAGGATCAGGTACTGTCAAAATGATAGGCCCCAATGTAGTTTACAATGCCATTTGAGGCCAATGACTTGCCAACATTGTCAATTTCTTATGGGATATCACACAGATAAGCTTTTTGACCTTACTGCCAGCAAATGCTTTGCTTTTAATAATAATATCAAAGTATATGATGCAATTTAAAATCAATGTTCAAATGTTCTGTATAGATGATTGGCCACAGAATCCCATTCTAACTTATGATATAACTTATTAATAGTGTGGGTACAACTGTTGGCACCCCTTTCATCCCTCATCCTACCAAAATACAATTTGCTCTAATTTGTACTGTTGAGGCTATGGATTAGTGAATGTCCCACAAGCTGGAACTTCAGAAAGTGGTAGCATATTCTATTAATGTGCCATAATTATGGTGGGTCAACCCTTTAGGCACATTATATTGTGCTTTTCATTTACGATTCAAACCTGGAGCTAACAGTTTATCCAACAACTCATGTCAGCCCAATCCCTATGAAAAATTCTGGAGTTTACTTCCCACAATTATTTTCTTTTATGTATGCATGTGAGCTTCATTTGTTTATAAGCGTGAAACAGTAAACGAGGGACATCATGAGCTGACAACTGGGTTAAATAAAAAAAGTCTTCAGTTTCTGTTCTTTTAGTTTGCTCCAACAGTTACCTAATGTGAATAAAATCAACCAGGTTGTTGACATCTTTAATAGAGACAGATTTCCCTCATAATCCTGCAATGAATTTAACAGCTACAGTTAAACTGACAAACACTCTTGTTATACAGGGTGGGCCATTTTTAAGGATACACCATAATAAAATGGGAATGGTTGGTGATATTAACTTCCTGTTTGTGGCACATTAGTATATGTGAGGGGGGAAACTTTTCAAGATGGGTGGTGACCATGGCGGCCATTTTGAAGTTGGCCATTTTGAATCCAACTTTTGTTTTTTCAATAGGAAGAGGGTCATGTGACACATCAAACTTATTGGGAATTTCACAAGAAAAAACAATGGTGTGCTTGGTTTTAACGTAACTTTATTCTTTCATGAGTTATTTACAAGTTTCTGACCACTTATAAAATGTGTTCAATGTGCTGCCCACCCTGTACTTTGTTATATGCTATAGAAAAATATACATTAGGGAGGTGTAACGGAACGCCTGGCACCCCGACCGGGTACCTCCATCGATAGATGCTCCTAGTGCTTTCCGAGGACTCCAAGCACTCCACTTGACACCGTACGCACTGCAGACCCCACGAACGGCCGCAGCTTGGTTGGGGTCTCACCGTCCTCCACCCACGCTGGACCTACGACAAGGCTCCAGGCTCCAGTGGGTGAACCTCTCCTACAGCCAGAGAGCAGGAACAGCTCTTACAAGAGCTAGTAGTATTGCCAGGGGAGTATAGCAAATCTTCAGCGTATAGCAATCCCCCAGTTTGATCAGTTATCCAAACACCAGTCTCAGCATGATGAAGGATAAAACAGGAACACTTTATTGAGGGCTACCCGCCCGTATTTATGCAGGTCCCCATCTGGTGGCCACGCCCTTAGGGGACCAGAATGGAGACTGCGACACAGTACAGATATGCAGAAATTCTGGATATACAGACACAACACATCCCCACAATGCATCATGGTTTCCTCCTCTCTGCCTGGCGACACCCGAGGAGCAATCCAATTATGTCTCAGGACAAAGGGAAAACACCAATACACATGTGGGAACAACAGGACAGGAATCACCACCCAAATACACAATGGCACACCCCCACAGCAAACACAGACATTTAACATATCCCCAGATAGCTCAAGTCTGAGTGCATATCATTAGGTGAATGGCACTCAGAATACACGAATACAATAATATTAGCTATCTGGGTGCCCTCACATAACATACAATTTAACTGAACGCATAATAACATAAAACACAATTCCAAAGACAGATTTAAGCTGTGCGGCCGGCCTGTTTTCTTTAAAGTTAGTATGGGCCATAATCCTGAGGCAAGAGGCTAGCAACCAGCCCCCTCCAAAACACAGTGGCGAGGTTGGTTTCGTCACACATCTCCCCCTTCCAGGGAAGACTAACCAGATACCTGACCTCACGGTCAGTACCTGAGTTAGTCTGGCAGTCCAACCACAACCCCATACTGGACCTGTTGAATTTTGGGGCCTGGCTCTGTTCCGTATGTCCCCAGCTGTTGAGCGGGCATCTGCGACTCCTTGCTGCCTTGTGGTTCTCCAGCTTGGAGCTGTAGGTACTTGGTGGGCAGAGGCCGACTGCGCTCTGCCCAGATGCCAGCTCTTCCGCTGGGGTCGCTTGTGGGGAGTCCGGCTCTGAAGAAGAGGATAGGGGAGGGCAGAGGCCGACTGCGCTCTGCCCAGAGGCCAGCTCTTCCGCTGGGGTAGCCTGTGGGAAGTCCGGCTCTGGAGTAGAGGATAGGGGAGGGCAGAGGCTGACTGCGCTCTGCCCAGATGCCAGCACTTCCGCTGGGGTAGCCTGTGGGATGTCCGGCTCTGGAGAAGAGGATAGAGGAGGGCAGAGGCCGACTGCGCTCTGCCCTGATGCCAGCTCTTCCGCTGGGAAGAAATCAGTGGGTAGCGCAGGCTCATCCCCTGCCCCCAGAACTCTGTTGGGAAGTAGCTGGGAAG
This sequence comes from Bufo gargarizans, assembly GCF_014858855.1. Classification (NCBI taxonomy): domain Eukaryota; kingdom Metazoa; phylum Chordata; class Amphibia; order Anura; family Bufonidae; genus Bufo; species Bufo gargarizans. Next base: position 190,629,787 of record NC_058080.1, read on the forward strand.
GGGAGGGCTCGCTTACCTCCTCCTCCTGGTATCCCTGCGGAGATGGATGGGGATCTGGACCGACTGTCCAGCATCCCTGTAGGACTGGCACAGAGCCCGCGGTCTCATCTGCGCCCATGCAGAGGGGCTTGTGTTCCCCTTTTCCCGGTATCTCCGGCTGCTGGTGGAAGGTGAGGCCGGTTGCCTCTCCTCCCCAGGACTCTGGTTGCTGTAAGGCAGAGGGACCCCGCATCTCCTCCCCCTGGAACTCAGGTTGCCGCTGGGGAGAGAGACCGGTTGTCTCCTCTCCCTGTGATATGCACTGCCGCTGGAGATCTGGGCAGGCGGCCCAGCATCCCTGTAGGGCCAGTAGAGAGACCTCGGTCCCATCTCCACCTGCCATCTGTGGGTCCTCCCAGGACCAGTCTGTGAGGTCCCCCAACATTTGCGAGTCAGGATCACCTGCGTCCACACCTGGCAACTCCGGCTGCTGCTGAGGGTCTGGGCCAGCATCCCAGCATCCCGGTGGAGAGCCCTCGGTCCCTTCTCCACCTGCCTGTTGTGGTTCCTCACAGGACCAGTCTATGAGGACCCCTACCTCTGTAGCTGGTACTGAAGCAGGGGATACTTCAGTTGGGTCTTCCCAGCTGTAGGGTTGTAGGTCTGGGACTGCCACCCAGCTCTTTGGCAGTATATATTGGGACCGAATTGAGCTGAAGAAGTATTGGTAGTCCTGCTCCAGCTCCCACTCCTTTGTGACTAGAGATGCCAGGTCTTGTCTCACCTCTCTCTCTGTAGCCCAATCATGCATAGCCTCTCTGTAGTCATAGATATCCCAAAACCGGGACCCTCCAGCATCTCCGTACTCCGGTTCTGCGAAGGCCTCAAACAACAGGCCAGGGCCATCATAATCCTCACCCTCGGGTCTGTCGTGCTCAGCCATCCAGGGAGAGTGCCGAATCACATACCACCAGAGTGCCTGGTAGGCGTCATCTAGCCAAAGCTCCTTCCATACCAGGCTCTCCAGTTCTGTCACCCACTCATTCAGGGGCTCCTCTCCCAGAAGGGGCATTCGCAGGGCCACTCGCATCCGCAACTGCTGCTCCTCACTGGGGAGACACTCGCCCCGCCGACGCTGTACATCTTACAGGGCCTCGTGCCAGACGCCTTTCCGGACTGCATCCCTCCAGTCCGGGTCATCATCCTCCTCGTAGTGGAACGCTGTTCGAAGACTAGCCGATTCCATCCTGCTGTAGCCAGGGGCGCTGTACGGATACTAGCGTTGCCCTCAATATACTCCACGAACGGTGTCTCCGAGCTGCTTCTCCTCACACTAGGACGCCATCCCACTGCTTGCCACTAATGTAACGGAATGCCTGGCACCCCGACCGGGTACCTCCATCGATAGATGCTCCTAGTGCTTTCCGAGGACTCCAAGCACTCCACTTGACACCGTACGCACTGCAGACCCCACGAACGGCCGCAGCTTGGTTGGGGTCTCACCGTCCTCCACCCACGCTGGACCTACGACAAGGCTCCAGGCTCCAGTGGGTGAACCTCTCCTACAGCCAGAGAGCAGGAACAGCTCTTACAAGAGCTAGTAGTATTGCCAGGGGAGTATAGCAAATCTTCAGCGTATAGCAATCCCCCAGTTTGATCAGTTATCCAAACACCAGTCTCAGCATGATGAAGGATAAAACAGGAACACTTTATTGAGGGCTACCCGCCCGTATTTATGCAGGTCCCCATCTGGTGGCCACGCCCTTAGGGGACCAGAATGGAGACTGCGACACAGTACAGATATGCAGAAATTCTGGATATACAGACACAACACATCCCCACAATGCATCATGGTTTCCTCCTCTCTGCCTGGCGACACCCGAGGAGCAATCCAATTATGTCTCAGGACAAAGGGAAAACACCAATACACATGTGGGAACAACAGGACAGGAATCACCACCCAAATACACAATGGCACACCCCCACAGCAAACACAGACATTTAACATATCCCCAGATAGCTCAAGTCTGAGTGCATATCATTAGGTGAATGGCACTCAGAATACACGAATACAATAATATTAGCTATCTGGGTGCCCTCACATAACATACAATTTAACTGAACGCATAATAACATAAAACACAATTCCAAAGACAGATTTAAGCTGTGCGGCCGGCCTGTTTTCTTTAAAGTTAGTATGGGCCATAATCCTGAGGCAAGAGACTAGCAACCAGCCCCCTCCAAAACACAGTGGCGAGGTTGGTTTCGTCACAGGAGGTAATGTATATTTTTCTATATATACATTAGGGAGGTGATAGCTTTGTCAGTAGCTCTTTATAATAGTTTTACTTGGATGCTAGAAACAATTGATTCTTAAGAAAGTATTGTTCAAAAACTAGCTTAAAAAATGTAATCTTTCTTAATGAATAAAAGTTAATTTTTACCCCACCGTGTTGTACTATACATATGAAAGGTATCTTTGAATGTTACAGATGTAAGGTTCTGTAAATGTAACATTTTAACCTTATTTATTGGGAAATATACAGATAGAATGCTGTAATAATTGCCAGTGTATAGGGATACAATGAAATACATCAGCATTGGGACCCCATTGTAAATAAGCACACTAGACCAGTGATGCTCAACCTGTGGCCCTCCAACTGTTGCAAAACTACAATGCCCAGCATGCCTGGACAGCCTACAGCTATTAGGGCATGCTGTGAGTTGTAGTTTTGCAACAACTGTTGGGCTGCATGTTGAGCATCCCTGCACTAGACTGTGCTTTGTACATTTACTTAAGTAAAGAAAACAGGTCCCGGAGACTAATGGAGTTCCTCTTATCAGCTCTTCTTTATTATTCACATAAAATTAACAGACATCATCACCTCCTGATGATGTCTGTCAATTTTATGTGAATAATAAAGAAGAGCTGATAAGAGGAACTCCATTAGTCTCCGGGACCTGAATTCTTTACTTACCTGCAGCCTGCTATGGGAACACTCCCCTAGGGCCTCTGGAGCCGGGACTACACATCACACCAGAGAGGTGAGCTGGACTAAGTTTTTCTTATATGTACATTTACTTACTCTGAGATAACCTTTTGCCAGGGCTTTTTTTCTCAGAGAAAAGGTGGTGGAACTCACCCCCCTCCCCTGGCCACGCCTCTACCCACCCCTAGGACCGCCCGCCAAAACCGCTCGCTAAAACCGCTCCTTTAGAGAACAGGAATGCAAGTAAAATTTGGGGGGGCTATAAAAGTCCAGCCCAGCAAAGAAACCCCCCAGATGGGGATGGCACTGTTAATGAAGGATCTGGGGATGGCACTGTTAATGGGGGATCTGGGGATGGCACTGTTATGGGGGATCTGTGGATGGCATCCACAGACTCCCCATCCTAAAACAGTGCCATCCACAGACCCCCCATCCTATAACAGTGCTATCCACAGACCCCCCCACCCCATAACAGTGCCATCCAAAGAGACCCCACCACCCCATAACAGTGCCATCCACAGACCCCCCCCACCCCATAACAGTGCCATCCACAGACCCCCCACCCCTTAACAGTGCCATCCACAGACCCCCCACCCCTTAACAGTGCCATCCACAGACCCCCCCCACCCCTTCACAGTGCCATCCACAGACCCACCACCCCTTAACAGTGCTATCCACAGACCCACCCACCCCTTAACAGTGTCATCCACAGACCCCCCATTGCCGCTCCAGTACAGTTATAAAATGTGTAATTCAATTAATAATTATTCATGCTGCCCCCTCTGTAGTATAACATTCAATATATCCTACTCACAGGACAGGTCTATTGTTATATCGTAATGCAGGCAAGCCGGGCAGACGAGCGGCAGCGTGACTGACTGACGTCACGTGCCTGCGCCGCCTGCTTCATTTATAAAGTAGGCCTGCATTACGATATAACAGTAGCCCTGTGAGTAGGATATATTGAATGTTATACTACAGAGGGGGCAGCATGAATTATTATTAATTGAATTACACATTTTATAACTGTACTGGAGCGGCGGGGCCGGAGCACAATGAACGCACCGGCCCCCAGCTCCTCCTCCCAGTCCCTCCCCGCTGATACATCGCAGCCTGCGATGCTGGAGCATGGCAGGCTACGATGTCAAAAGGTAACTATTTGTCCACCACTATCCCTGTCTCTGCTTCTGTTTCCGAGGACCTGTCTGCACTTTCCTCTATTCCTAATATTCAGCTGTTCAAGGATTTTTTAATCTTTTTTGGAGCAGAGGGATAATGTGCGGGGGTTAGATGTCCCCCCGTTGAACCTCTTGCTTCTGATGGTCAGTTTATTTCTGATCAACATAGAATTGCTGGGAATGACAAATGTTTTTTCCCTTGTACTGTCGGAAATAGTGGAGGATATTTCTTTCAAGGAGACTTTGCCTTGCAAAATGTCTCCACTAGGTTTTCATTTATCCGTGAGTACTAAAGAAACAATTTGTGAATACATGAATTTATTATCTCTTTTGCCTTCTGTTAAGGATAGGAAGGAAGAAGATGATAAAAAGAAAGGGAACACTCAGAAGAGCATTTTTGCCTGGATTCAGGCTTTTTGTATTTTTGCCGCAGTTCTAGGTGAGAAACACTCGTCTTTATGTAGTGGTCTTTTTCATCATTTGGAATCTGTTTTGGAGGCTTATAGGAGTTTTGGAGATTCCGCTTGGTTTAACTATGATGAGTCTTTCCGCCAAAAACTTGCGGTTTACCCTGACCTTCGTTGGGGTTCCAAAGATGTTGGATTATGGCTTAATCTGATGCTGCCTCAACGCTCACATAATTTTCGACTCCAATCTCCTAGAAAAGGCTTCTGTTTTGCCTATAATGAATCCTCTTGTAAATGGCAAGGAAATTGCAAATACAGGCATGAATGCTCTTTCTGTGCAGGCGCACATCCCGCGTTCAAATACTTCAGAAAGAATGGTAGCAATAAAGACGGAAATAAAACAAGTGACTCCACTGAATCTGGAAAGATTAATTCAGTGTATAAAATTATTTCCAGACATGGAGAACGCCCACCTGCTAACTAAAGGTTTTTCTGCTGGTTTCTATGTGCCGTAATTTAAAGGTCCTGGTTGTGTTTTAGTAAAAAACGCGGTTTCGGTCAATATTAATAAAAATCTGGTTTTGCAAAAAAATTATAATGAAATTGCGGAACATAGAATTGCAGCCCCCCCCCCCCCTTAAAATTTTTTAGAATTTTCCCTCTCGGTTTCGTACCCAAAAAAGAGCTGGGTAGCTTCTGCTTGATACACAATTTATCTTATCCATTTAATGCTTCCCTTAATGATTCTATTGATAGGCACTCCAATTTACTACACATCTTTTGATCAAGCTTTGTCTTTTTTAAGGAAAGCAGGACCAAAAGCGTTGCTAGCTAAAGTGGACATTAAATCTGCATTTAGATTGCTCCCAATTAATCCATTTGGCTATAACTCATTTAGGTTTTTATTTGGATGGTCAGTATTTTTATGGCATGCGTTACCTATGGGTTTTTCTTTATCTTGTCAATATTTCGAGGCTTTCTCCACTTTCCTGCAATGGATGCTTGAGTCGCATTATAAGGGAGGTTACACCCTGCATTATTTGGTTGACTTTTTATTCATTGGGGATGCCCAGTTGGATGATTGTGCCAAATTATTAAAGACATTTAGACCTATATCTTCCTGTTTCAATGTTCCTTTAGCTGAGGAAAAAACGGTTCTACCTACTACTTTTATAAAAATTCTTGGGCATTGAAATTGATTCAGTCAACATGCTATTTAAGATTCCTGAGGAAAAAAATTAATTCTTAAAAAAAAAGTTTTAACCTTCCTATTACGGTGTAAAAAGACCACTCTGAAAGTATTGCAGTCTGCACTGGGATTTCTGAATTTTATCTCTAGAGTTATTCCTTTGGTTAGGGTGTTCTCCAAGGATCTTTATGCATCCATTGCAGGAAAAAAGAAAGTGCATTATCATATTAGGCTTACTGCGGCTTTAACCCCTTAAGGACACAGGGCGTACAGGTACGCCCTTGTGCCCTGGTACTTAAGGACACAGGGCGTACATGTACGCCCTGTGCATTTTCAATCACCGCCGCGCGGCCGGCGGCGATCGGAACCCCGTGCCTGCTCAAATCATTGAGCAGGCACTTGGGGCAAATGCGTCGGGGGGTCCGGTGACCCCCCCATGTATGCGATCGCAAAAAACCGCAGGTCAATTCAGACCTGCGGTTTTCTGCGTTTCCGGGTTATTCGGGTCTCTGAAGACCCGATAACCCGGAACAGGATGGTGATGGTGGTGTGATTTCACTCCACCAATCACCATCCAGCGATCCTGAGTGGTGATGGTGACATCACCACTCAGGATCGCTTTCTGATTGGTCAGGGGGCGGTGCGGCGGCAGATTCAAAAGAGGCAGGCGCCCCTCTCCTCCTCCTTTTGTGTTCCAGCGCCGGAGGAGAGAGGAGCTGCCTGCTTGTGTCCGCCATCGCTGCCAGCACCCCTGATCTGTGCCCCCAGGACCCGATCTGTGCCCCAGCACCCCATCAGGTACATAGGGACAGCTAGGGAAAGTTTGGGATAGGCAGGGAAAAAAAAGGGAAAGTTAGTTTTTTTTTACTTTTTATTGCATCACCCTAGTTAGGGTGTCTGGGGTCCACAGCACAGCTGTGTGACCCTAGACCCCCCAGGGGTGCTGCCACTTGCCCCCCTCCCCCTGCCACTTGCCCCCCCCCCCCACCTTTTTTGGGGTGCTTTTTTTTTTTTTTTTTTTTTTTTTTTTTGAGTTCGCTGACTGTGACCGGCACTTAGCGTCCGGCCACTGTAAGCGCATCGCACACCCCACCGCTGATCAACTTCGGACGGTTGATCAGCAGTTTTGAATTTTTTTTCCTCACTTTTTTGCCCTTTTTTTAGTTAGTTTTATTTTTTTTTTCTGTTAGTTTTAGGGTGAGTTCGTGAACACCCGTCCCCCCTCACACACGCACACCAAATAAAGAGTTACACACACGCACATATACACGCAGACACACACTCCCCTATGGCCCGCCGGACGTTCTCGGCCGAGGAGGCATACGCCCAGCTTGCCTCTGAGTCCGAGAGTCCCAGTGAGGATGAGGATGACCCCACATTCCTGTTGTCATCCGCATCCTCCTCATCATCTAGCGATGATGATGAGCCCCCCAAGGCGGCGGAGACGCCGCCAGGCGGAGCAAGGGGACCGCCATGTTAGGGACCCTGTGGCCCACACTAGTACGAGCAGCTCTGGGGCTCGTACTGGTTTCCCGGCCCACCAGTTAAATCCACCGGAGCACCCTGCCGGTGAACTTGTCTGGTGTAGCCCAGAGCGATACGAGCCCGTGATTCCTGATTTTGTAGGCCAATCAGGAATCCAGATTTCCACAGTGGGCTACACTGAATATGACTTTTTTTGTCATTTTTTCAGTGACTCACTGGTAAATCTGATGGTGGAGCAGACGAATCTGTACGCCCAACAGTTCGTCGCTCAACACCCGGGCTCCTTTTTGGCCAGGCCCGGTGGCTGGACGCCGGTCAATGCAGCCGAAATGAGGACATTTTGGGGCCTCGTGCTGCATATGGGCCTGGTCAAGAAACCCAGTGCCAGGCTGTACTGGAGTGGGGACGTCCTATATCAGACCCCACTTTACAGTACGGTTATGACACGCTCCCGGTTTGAGGCCATCAGGAAATGTCTGCATTATTCCGATAATGCAGCATGTCCACCCCGAGGTGATCCTGCCCATGACCGTCTGTACAAGATACGGCCGGTCATCGATCACTTTGGGGCCAAATTCATGGAGGCCTATGTACCTGGAAGGGAGGTCGTGGTTGATGAGTCTCTCATTGCGTTCAAGGGGAGACTCATTTTCCGCCAGTATGTGCCTTCCAAGCGGGCGAGGTATGGCGTGAAGCTATACAAAATTTGTGAGAGTACCTCAGGGTACACTTACAAATTTCGTGTGTACGAGGGGCGAGATTCCCGGATTCAACCACCAGAATGTCCCCCCACTCTGGGTGTTACCGGGAAACTCGTGTGGGACCTTATGTACCCACTGCTGGATAAGGGTTACCACTTGTACGTGGATAACTTTTATACCAGTATCCCCTTGTTCCAGTCCCTTGCCGCCAGATCCACGTCCGCTTGTGGGACCGTGCGGAAAAATCAACGCGGCCTCCCTGCCCACCCCCTCCAGGTACCCATCCCCAGGGGTGAGACCCGTGCCCTTACCACTGGAAACCTGTTGCTGGTCAGGTATAAGGACAAGAGGGATGTCCTTATGCTGTCCACAATTCATGGTAACGGCATCACCCCTGTCCCTGTGCGAGGTACCGCGGCAACGGTCCTCAAGCCCGATTGTATCGTCGCCTACAATCGGTATATGGGAGGAGTTGATCTCTCGGATCAAGTCCTCAAGCCATATAACGCCATGCGCAAAACCCGGGCATGGTACAAAAAAGTTGCGGTCTACTTGGTGCAGGTTGCCATGTACAACTCTTTTGTACTATCCCGAAGCGCTGGCAGCACAGGGACATTCCTGCAGTTCTATGAGGCAGTCCTCAAGGCCCTGATCTTTTCGGACCGGGAAAGAGCAGGCCGGAGTACCTCGGGAACTGTAGGCGCCCGGATCGTCCCTGGCCAACACTTTCCAGGTGTGGTCCCCCATACTGGAAAGAAGGGACGAACCCAAAAAAAGTGCAGAGTGTGTCGCAGGAGGGGGATACGGAAGGACACGACTACTCAGTGCGACACATGCCCCGATCATCCGGGCCTCTGCATTGACGGTTGCTTCAGGGAGTATCACACTTCCATGGAGTACTAAATTTATATCCCAATTTAGGACTGACATGGGATAAAAAAAAAAATGGTTCTCAGACTTGAGACACCCAAAAAAACTAAAATAATTTATTAAAAGTAGACATAGGTATTGCCGCGTCTGTAATAATCTCCTCTATAAAAATGCCCCATGACCTAACCCCCCAGATTAACACGGTCCAGAAAAAAAAAAAAGGTGCAAAAAAAGTTTTTTTTTGTCACCTTACATAATAAAAAGTTTAATAGCAAGCGATCAAAAAGTCATATAGCCCCCAAATTAGTGCCAATACAACCGTCATCTCATCCCGCAAAAAATGAGCCCCCACATAAGATAATCAGATAAAAAAAAAAATTGAAAATGACTCTTAGACTTTAGAGATACAAATTTTTTTTTAGGGTATCAAAAAGGATAATATAGTCTAAAACCTAAATTATTGTAAAAAAAAAGTTGACTTATTAGGTATCGCCACGTCCGTAAGAATCTCCTCTATAAAAATACCCCATGACCCAACCCCCCAGATTAACACAGTAAAAAAATAAAATAAAAAATAGGTGCAAAAAATTTTTTTTTTGTCACCTTACATAACAAAAAGTTTCATAGCAAGCGATCAAAAAGTCATATAGCCCCCAAAATAGTGCCAATAAAACCGTCCGCTCATCCCGCAAAAAATGAGCCCCCACATAAGATAATTGGCTAAAAGAAAAGACTTTAGAGATACCCAAAAAAAAAAGTTGTATCAAAAAAGATAATATAGTCAAAAACCTAAATAATTGTAAAAAAAAGTAGACTTATTAGATATTGCCGCGTCCGTAAGAATCTCCTCTATAACAATATCCCATGACCTAACTACCCAGATTAACACGGTTAAAAAAAAAAAAAAAAAACGGTGCCAAAACCGCTATTTTTGGCACTTTTCCATTTCAGTCCGTTTTTTCCGGTAAGAAAACAAGGGTTAACAACCAAACAAAAGTTAAAATTTATTACCCTGATACTGCAGTTTACAGAAACGCCACATTTGTGGTCGTAAACTGCTGTATCCGTAAAAGGGAGGCTGCAAAAGGAAAGGACCGACATGGTTTCTGGAAGGCCGATTTTGATGGCCTTTTTTATTGACACCATATCCCTTTTGAAGCCCCCCTGATGCCCCCCTAGAGTAAAAACTCCCTAAAATTGACCCCATCTAAGAAACTACACCCCTCAAGGTATTCAAAAATGATTATACAAACTTTATTAACCCTTTAGGTGTTCCTCAACAGTTAATGGCAAATGGAGATGAAATATCAGAATTTCAATTTTTGGTAACCTTACCTCACAAAAATGTAATATAGAGCAACCAAAAATTATATTTACCCTAAAAATACTCCCCCAAAAAATGCCACCTTATCCCGTAGTTTCCAAAATGGGGTCACTTTTAGGGAGTTTCGACTCCAGGGGTGCATCAGGGGGGTTGAAACAGGACACGGTGTAAATAAACCGGTCCATAAAAATCAGCCCTCCAAAAACCAAACGGCGCACCTTTCACTCTACGCCCCGCTGTGTGGCCGTACAGTAGTGTACGGCCACATATTGGGTATTTCTGTAAACGGCAGAGTCAGGGTAATAAAGATACAGTCTTGTTTGGCTGTTAACCCTTGCTTTGTTAGTAGAAAACATGGGTTAAAATGGAAAATAAGGCAAAAAAATGAAATTTTCCAATTTCATCCCCATTTGCCAATAACTCTTGCGCAACACCTAAAGGGTTAACGACGAATGTAAAATCAGTTTTGAATACCTTGAGGGGTGTAGTTTCTTAGATGGGGTCACTTTTAGGGAGTTTCTACTCTAGGGGTGCATCAGGGGTCTTCAAATGGGACATGGTGTAAATAAACCAGTCCATAAAAATCAGCCCTCCAAAAACCAAACGGCGCACCTTTCACTCTACGCCCCGCTGTGTGGCCGTACAGTAGTGTACGGCCACATATTGGGTATTTCTGTAAACGGCAGAGTCAGGGTAATAAAGATACAGTCTTGTTTGGCTGTTAACCCTTGCTTTGTTAGTAGAAAACATGGGTTAAAATGGAAAATAAGGCAAAAAAATGAAATTTTCCAATTTCATCCCCATTTGCCAATAACTCTTGCGCAACACCTAAAGGGTTAACGACGAATGTAAAATCAGTTTTGAATACCTTGAGGGGTGTAGTTTCTTAGATGGGGTCACTTTTAGGGAGTTTCTACTCTAGGGGTGCATCAGGGGTCTTCAAATGGGACATGGTGTAAATAAACCAGTCCATAAAAATCAGCCCTCCAAAAACCAAACGGCGCACCTTTCACTCTATGCCCCGCTGTGTGGCCGTACAGTAGTTTACGGCCACATATTGGGTGTTTCTGTAAACGGCAGAGTCAGGGTAATAAAGATACAGTCTTGTTTGGCTGTTAACCCTTGATTTGTTAGTGGAAAAAATGGGTTAAAATGGAAAATTAGACAAAAAAATGAAATTTTCCAATTTCATCCCCATTTGCCAATAACTCTTGCGCAACACCTAAAGGGTTAACGACGAATGTAAAATCAGTTTTGAATACCTTGAGGGGTGTAGTTTCTTAGATGGGGTCACTTTTAGGGAGTTTCTACTCTAGGGGTGCATCAGGGGTCTTCAAATGGGACATGGTGTAAATAAACCAGTCCATAAAAATCAGCCCTCCAAAAACCAAACGGCGCACCTTTCACTCTATGCCCCGCTGTGTGGCCGTACAGTAGTTTACGGCCACATATTGGGTGTTTCTGTAAACGGCAGAGTCAGGGTAATAAAGATACAGTCTTGTTTGGCTGTTAACCCTTGCTTTGTTAGTGGAAAAAATGGGTTAAAATAAAAAATTTGACAAAAAAAAGAAATTCTCAAATTTCATCCCCATTTGCCAATAACTCTTGTGCAACACCTAAAGGGTTAACAAAGTTTGTAAAATCAGTTTTGAATACCTTGAGGGGTGTAGTTTCTTAGATGGGGTCATTTTTGGGTGGTTTCTATTATGTAAGCCTCGCAAAGTGACTTCAGACCTGAACTGGTCCCTAAAAATGTCGTTTTTGTAAATTGCTGAAAAATTTCAAGATTTGCTTCTAAACTTCTAAGCCTTATAACATCCCCAAAAAATAAAATATCATTCCCAAAACAATTCAAACATAAAGTAGACATATGGGGAATGTAAAGTCATCACAATTTTTGGGGGTATTACTATGTATTACAGAAGTAGAGAAACTGAAACTTTGAAATTTGCTAATTTTTCCAAAAATTTGTTAAATTAGGTATTTTTTGGTGCAAAAAAAAATATTTTTTTGACTTCATTTCACCAGTGTCATGAAGTACAATATGTGACGAAAAAACAATCTCAGAACGGCCTGGATAAGTCAAAGCGTTTTAAAGTTATGAGCACTTAAAGTGACACTGGTCAGATTTGCAAAAAATGGCCTGGTCCTAAGGTGTAAAAAGGCTGTGTCCCTAAGGGGTTAAAAGATGATATCCGTATCTGGCTTTACTTCTTGGAGAATTTCATTGGATGTTCTGTTTGGCAAGAGGAGTTTGTTGATTCGGATTCCTTGATGTTATTCACTGAATCAGCAGCTTCAGTGGGATACGGTGCATTTTTTAACAAGCAATGGTGTGCAGAATCCTGGCCTAGTAATTGGAAGGATAAACCATTTATGAAAAATATTAATTTTTTTGAATTGTTTCCAGTGTTAGTTTCATTAAATATCTGGAAAGATTCATTTAGAAATAAGCGTATACTCTTATTATCTAATAATAAGGGTGTCGTTTTTTCTATTAATTGTTTGTCTGCAAAATCTGTTGAAGTAACGACTACGTTAAGATTTATAGTTTTGTTATGTTTGGAGAACAATATTTGGCTTAAGGCTAAATATGTACAAGGTAAACAAAATGTAATTGCCAACTCTTTATCTCAGCAGGAATTCCATATATTCATTAAGCTAATCCCGGATGCAGATTTGGAGGGGATCCAGTGTCCACCGCAATTGTGGGACCTAATTGTTTCCTAATCTTTGACTTATTAAAAAATGTGCTCACAAGTAATAGTTGGGCCGCATATTTGTCAGCTTGGAGATGTTGGGCGACTTTTTGCAGAGCCAACAATTATTGTACTTGGGATTCTAATCCCTCATATTGTATCCATTTCGTTTTAGACCTCATTAAATCTGGTAAGTCAGGAAGATACATCCCAAAAATTTTGGCAGGCATGTCTTATTTTTAAAAAATTCTTAATTTACCACCATTTTCTAATAACTTTTGTGTAAATCAGTTCATAAAGGGAGCTGACAAGTTGGCCCCAGTTAAAGAAAGAACTATACCTTTATGTCCTGTTTACCTTAAAAAATTTGTTAACTACTTACCTTCTGTGTGTTCATCTTCTTACGAATCTTCTCTTTTTAGTACTGTATTTATAGTGGCCTTTTTTGGTGCACTTTGAATTTCTGAATTTGCAGCTGTAAAAAGAAACACAAATGCCCCTTTGTATTTATCTTATGTAAAAATTAACAATAACAAGGTCTGTATTTTTATAAAGAAATCCAAAACCAATCAAAAAGGTCAAGGAACTTGGGTGTCTTTAAATAAAATTCAAGATACTGTTATTTGCCCAGTTTTGGCTTTGAAAAACTGGTTAACTTTTCAGTCTAGTTCTATTGGGCCATTATTCATGCATGTTGACCACTCCCCTCTAACTAGATACCAATTTAATTACATGTTGCAAAAATGCAAGTCTCAATTCAATTTAAGTGATGCAAAGGTATCGTCTCATTCTTTTCGCAAAGGTGCGGCGACCTATGTGAACAATCTTGGTATTCAAGCTAACATAATAAAGAGATCGGGCAGATGGAATTCTGACAGATTCAAACTTTATGTAAGGCCAGAATTACTTTTAAAAAACAAATTCTATGTGTCAGATGTAAAGAACATTTGGATTTTGGGGTCTGAATTGGTTTCCAAAGCTTGTTATTGTTCAAGGTTGAGGTTTAAATCTGATATCCTCGGTTTCGGTACGAACATAAATATATTCTGGAAAGGTATTCCTGATATTAGACTTCGTGATATGTTTAATTTGTGTTCCCAAATAAAAAAAAATATTTGGCCTCCTCCAGTTTTATTAATTGTTTTCATTTAGGTGGCAGTGATTTGGGCATTGTTAAGACCCATCTCTTTATAGAGGATTATACCTGTAAGTTGAGATCTCTTTAAATGATTTTCCCTTTGACTTTGTTGGCATTTTCTGAAATAATTTCAAAATGGGAATGGCAGTCTACTCATATGCGTTTCCTAGGAAAAATAAAAAAGAGAATTAACAAACATCTTGAAAAAGTCATGCTCTGTTTTAATGGTTTTACTTGTAGGCATTCCGAATTAGAGGGCTTTCTCCCCGGGCTCTATAACTTGGATAAGAGCTCTTTGTCGGAAATAGGTTTAGACATTTTTAATGTCGGATTGCAAAATTTTATTGATTTGGCTACGGGGGTTTAGCCATCTGGTTGTTGCTGATGGCGATGGGGGTAATAGTCGCTTCTTGAGCGGACTAGTTTGAGTCTTAGACAAGGTCTTGGTTTTATAATTAGTTCTGATGATTGAAATAATTTTGATTGTCTAAGAGAGGTAACGTAAAAACACTGTGGCCTTTATATATCCAAAACAATGTTACATTTATAAAAATAAATATATCTTATTATTTAATTTGATTGTGTCTCAGTCTCTTTTGTGTTTACTATGGTTAGTGGTGGAATATGACACCATGAGATAATCTTTTGCGAATACAAAAGGGGGACATGGTATCATGGATCACCCCCTTTTGGTATGTGCAAGGGTAAATGCGCATACCGATTTTGCCAGCAAAGAATCCCCCTCCCCACCCTCCCGTTTTGTTTTATTGTCACAGTGTTTATACAGGGTAGTAGTCGCTCCTTGAGCAGACTAGTTTGAGTCTTAGACAAGGTTTTAGTTTTATAATATATATATATATATATATATATATATATATATATATATAATCTGTTCTGACCTGGTGTGTGCCAAAAGCATGATGGAAGTATGACTAATTTTACCAAAGGCAATTTTCTAACTTAATGCAAACGCTATGAATTAAGAAATATAGATCTCATAGGAATACAGATTCAGTTGTAGAATTGAACATGTCATCTACTTCAGAGCCTTACGACATTCCACATTACATCAAATGGAGTACATACCATGGAGGCAGACTCGTGACTGCTGTGGGGCCTTGGGGGGATGAGGGCCCACACTGAACTCATTCTTTTGTTCCAACATAGATTTACTGCATTTTCGGGCAGCAATTACTGGGGAAACTCAGTGCAAAGAGATTTTTACATCTTCATTTATATTTATAGTAACTATATAATTTCCTATTTACTTAGCTCCCCCTAGTGGTGGCTGCAGGCAGACAGTTTTATAGTATTTTGTATGAGGGGAAGCAGCTGATTTTTTTGTGTATTATACCAGTTGTCTGGTGTAAATCCATTGAGAAAAATTATGTTCAGAATAAGCTCTATATTGATGATGCACTTCTTTCACTTTTTCCAACATAGAAGTTGACTAATGTGGGTAACGTAGAGTACAACTATTTTTCACAATTAGTTTTATTTAAAAATTTCTTCTGCTTAATAAAATATCATAAATTTGTCACACTTTGCAGTCTGCCTTGCTTGGAAGTGTTTGGGTCATGCTTACTGGGAAACTGGATGGGGCAAAGGGGTCCCATACTAAGTTTTGCTAGGGGGCCCTTAACAGGGTTTTTCAGTGTTTAGGGCTGAACCTGGGTATAAGCTGTTCTTTATTTAAAAATTAGATATTAGGGGAGCATAGGAGAATTTGCTTGCTTTGATACTCCCCCTTGTTGTGCTGCATCGTGCAGCACAAGGCTCTGTTTATTTTGTGCTGGTGATGTACCAGGCTTCGCATCAATATGCTAAGTGGAGACTTAGCAGAACGCACCCATTCTGCAAAATTGAGGAACGGATGTAGACCCATTCATACGGTCATGTGAATGAGCCCTAATTTGGCCGACAGCAGGGGGTGGTGTCCAGGTGGATTTGCCATGGACCTTACAGGGAAATTTCCTGGTGGGCCGATGACCAAAGAGCTGCCCAAGGAGCCACAGACATCTGGCCGAGTACATAATGAGCTCTCAGCGGTAATTAACGCTGTGAGAATCATAAATTCATGTACCCCACAAGCAACCGCACATGCCCTCTGAATTTAACTGCTGTGGCCCACATCTCACCTGCTAAGCCCCCTGCTCCATATCTTAATCAGAGGCAACTAAGGGGGAAAGAAATGGCATCTAGTGATTGGCACAACAGAAGGACAGCTTTTGGGGCAATATATTGTGCTTCTCTGTGGTATATGGTTCTGTTGGTACGGTATTTTGTACTATTGCTGCCATTTATGCTGCCCCGCCTTCTGTCAATTTAGACTGTCCTACAAAATGGGGCCACTTTTAGTTTTTTTTCCAGGGCCAATTTAAGTTCCCAATCTTCCCCTGGTGGTGTCCATGTGCTCTAAATCCCAATAGGCCTGCAGTGGTCACGTGCCATTCATTGTTCATCAACTGCCGAAGATACTCACAGGCTTCAGCAGTCACGCGAAAACCATGCACAGATGACTGCTGAGATCAGTGATTGGCTGCAGTGATCACATGAATTATGAACATCACATGACCATATCATGTATGTCATATGTTGCAAATAGTGACTAAAATAATTAAATACAAAAGAATGATAAGAAACAAAAGTATATATATGGTCCTCATAGCTGCATTCATATGATGAGATAAATCAAGCCTATCATGTATTTTCTGTGGTTGTTTTTTCTAAACAGCCCTTATTATTAGTACCAGCAAATCAGTTTGATCATTATTTGTTTTGTCAAATCAGTGATGAATGAAGCTGTTTATGACCTCATCTGAATCACTAAACTTGGTATCTAAATACCTTCTGTCATCTTGCCTTTATAGTAAAACACATTAAAACATGGATGCTGTGTACCAGAAGTGATTTACAATCTAATTTGCTGCAAGTTAGGTTCCCGTGGATAAGTCAATCAAGCAGGCTGCATTATTCAGGTGGACACATAAGGAATCCATTCGATTTCATCTTTCTGTATACTCTGATGTAAAACAAAAGGAAATAGGATAAGCGTTCATCCAGTAACTTATGGGAAGCATAGACTTTTAACTGCAATGTATACAAGATATTGTAAAAGGTGTTATTAGGTATCATTATGCCAATCTACAAGGAATGAGTGTTTTCTGTATAGTGTATGTTAGTAAAGCAAGCATCTAGAAATAAGACATGTCTAACTCATTCTTTTATTTTACTACTGCTGTGATGTTAAGGAATAAAAGACTATGTTTTAAGGAAATAGGCATTCACCCGACAGTAAAGTACCTTGGATTCTATGACTGGAGGTACATTAAGCGGTCACAGGATAAATATGCAACTGTCGGCCAGTAAAGGTCCCAAAAATTATGCAATAGTCATTCACCTGACAGCAAAGAACTTTGGATTCTGTGGCTGGAGGTACATTAGGCGGTCACAGGATAAAAATATAACTGTCGGCCAGTACAGGCAAAAATTAGGCAATAAGCATTCACCTGACAGCTGTAAAATAACATACACTTTTTAGTAGGATAGGGTATTTTAAGGACCATGAAAGGTCAGCACTTGTGTAAAGTGTCAATTTTGACAGATCTTGAGACGACAATCGTATTTGGAAAGGTTAGGAATCCTCCTACCTCAGCATATCATTATTAGCTTTACAAATAAGGAATACTTAGAAAATCATGATGTAAGGGTTTTACTTGTTAACCATATATGTTTGTTAGAATGTTAAATTTAGGATACAATGTAACTCTATGGAGAGTCAACCTATAAAAAGGTTTTGTCTCATGACATTGGGAGAGCATTCTTTGACAAGACACCTGTTGCTCTCTACACACACAGATTCATATATACAGTCTTGGCCAAAAGTTTTGAGAATTACATAAATATTGGAAATTGGAAAAGTTGCTGCTTAAGTTTTTATAATAGCAATTTGCATATACTCCAGAATGTTATGAAGAGTGATCAGATGAATTGCATAGTCCTTCTTTGCCATGAAAATTAACTTAATCCCAAAAAAAACTTTCCACTGCATTACATTGCTGTCATTAAAGGACCTGCTGAGATCTTTTCAGTAATCGTCTTGTTAACTCAGGTGAGCATGTTGACGAGAACAAGGCTGGAGATCATTATGTCAGGCTGATTGGGTTTTAACAGACTTGACCTGTTAAAAGGAGGGTGATGCTTGAAATCATTGTTCTTCCATTGTTAACCTGCAAAGAAACGCGTGCAGCCATCATTGCGTTGCATAAAAATGGCTTCACAGGCAAGGATATTGCGGCTACTAAGATTGCACCTCAATCAACAATTTATAGGATCCTCAAGAACTTCAAGGAAAGAGGTTCAATTCTTGTTAAGAAGGCTTCAGGGCATCCAAGAAAGTCCAGCAAGAGCCAGGATCATCTCCTAAAGAGGATTCAGCTGCGGGATCGGAGTGCCACCAGTGCAGAGCTTGCTCAGGAATGGCAGCAGGCAGGTGTGAGCCCATCTGCACGCACAGTGAGGCGAAGACTTTTGGAAGATGGCCTAGTGTCAAACAGGGCAGCAAAGAAGCCACTTCTCTCCCAAAAAAAAGGGACAGGTTGATCTTCTGCAGAAAATATGGTGAATGGACTGCTGAGGACTGGGGCAAAGTCATATTCTCCGATGAAGCCTCTTTCCGATTGTTTGGGGCATCAGGAAAAAGGCTTGTCCGGAGAAGAAAAGGTGAGCGCTACCATCAGTTCTATGTCATGCCAACAGTAAAGCATCCTGAGACTATTCATGTGTGGGGTTGCTTCTCATCCAAAGGAGTGGGCTCACTCACAATTTTGCCCCAAAACACAGCCATGAATAAAGAATGGTACCAAAACACCCTCCAACAGCAACTTCTTCCAACAATCCAACAACAGTTTGGTGAAGAACAATGCATTTTCCAGCACGATGGAGCACCGTGCCGTAAGGCAAAAGTGATAACTAAGTGGCTCGAGGACCAAAACGTTGACATTTTGGGTCCATGGCCTGGAAACTCCCCAGATCTTAATCCCATTCAGAACTTGTGGTCAATCCTCAAGAGGCGGGTGGACAAACAAAAACCCACTAATTCTGACAAACTCCAAGAAGTGATTATGAAAGAATGGGTTGCTATCAGTCAGGAATTGGCCCAGAAGTTGATTGAGAGCATGCCCAGTCTAATTGCAGAGGTCCTGAAAAAGAAGTGCCAACACTGCAAATAATGACTGCATAAATGTCATGTAATTGTCAATAAAAGCATTTGAAACGAAGTGCGTGTAATTATGTGCGTGTAATTATATTTCACTACATCACAGAAACAACTAAAAACAAAGATCTAAAAGCAGTTTAGCAGCAAACTTTGTGAAAACTAATATTTGTGTCATTCTCAAAACTTTTGGCCACGACTGTACACTACTTTAAGGGAATTACTTTTTCATTCATTTTAAATTGTTTTATTGCTTGCTTGTTACTTTTTAAGATTCATCTGCTGTGCTCATTATAAGATAGATGAAATGCATCCATTTTATAATGATAAGATGGGTGAATTTCACAATGCTGATATCTTTGAATCTAATACTGATTAGTTTAACCTTAATAATGAAGAGAAAAATAAAGTATTTAAAGTATGTCTTCCTTCACATATGGCAAGGAGATTAGAGACCACGCCAAGAACAAATGATGAGCGTGAAATAATACATAGTTCCCCAGCAGATCGATTGAGACAACTACTTTTATTTACAACTGGAGAATCTACTCCTACATTTGAAATCCTTGACATGTTAAAGCCAACTTTACAGGATGATCTATTTGCATTCTTGCAACATTTGAGGATGATTCTAAACCCACCTCAATATAAAGTAATTTATGAAAAGATTTAAACACCTTGATCCAGTCTCCAGGGAGTTAGCATTAGGAAAGCTTAGTTTACAAGAGGCAGCAACATTTATTGATCAGATTAGAAGATGGATGTTGCTGTCTAAAAAAAAAATGAAAAACAGGTAACCAATTGAAATCATCTTAAATCAATATCTCCCATGAAAGGAGAATATTCCAAACAGAAAGGAAAGGTCTCATTTCACAGAGGACAAGTTACTTGTTATCATTGTGGAAAAATGGGACATTTAAAATCGCAATGTAGGAAATTCTTTAGCGAGACAACAAAATTCAGGGAAAGAAAATGGTTTTGTGCCAACAGCTCCTTCTCCAGAGCAATATCAGTCACAATCACAGTATGCACCTCTAATATGACAAATTAGAGAATTAACATTGAATAACACAATGTACAAGGGGAAATCTTATGGTGATAAGATTGAGGGACAACTGGTTTGTTACCTTCCCCATGACTAGGACGAACTATGACCTCTCGTCCTTTGGAACTAGTAGCTCCAGTTTCATTGGATGAGTGTGGGAGACCGTTTGTAAGGGGATCCTTACAGGGTAAAAAGGTTACATCTCTCATTGACACAGGAGCTCAATTAAGCGTGACTAATCAGGATTTGCCTCTAACTCCAAATGCACCTGTTTGTACAATTGTTGGTTTTAGTGGAAAGAGCGGTACTAAAGCAACTTTAGCTCAGAATGTTGGTTTGGAAATACCTGGCTATCTGAAAACTAAATTTGACATTTGGCATAGTACTAACTCTGAAAACATCATAGGAACTGACAACATGAAAAAATGGGGTTGGGTCACTGACTTAGGGAATAAGGTTATCTGGAAAGATGTTGATGGATCTAAACCTGTAGTCATTGATCCCACTGAATACAGTCATGTTGGGACTGTTTGCTTAACAGAAGTTGTTTCTTCAGAACATTTGTGGCCAGATACTGATGATGATGAAGTTTTAAAAGGTATTGTACAATGTACTCCTTTGTGGGCACAATTCATAAATTAGGTGGGCACAATGAAAGATGTACTTGTGAATGTGGAAGGGAGAGATACTCCTCCCCAAAATCAGTACAAATTGCCACCTGAATCAATTGGTCCCATGTCTAAAATCATACAGGAACTGCTTGATCAAGGTGTCATTAGAAAGGCTAATTCAGTAACGAACAATCCCCTGTGGAATACCGTGAAGCCTGATGGTTAATACCGAATGTTATTGGACCTAAGACTGCTTAATAAGTATACCCCAAATGTGACACCCATTGTTGCAGATACTCATGACATGATGGCGCGATTGAATGCTAAGGCCAAGTTTTTCTCTGATTTAGACATCAGAAATGTTTTTTTCAGCATTCCTCTTGCAAAGAGTTGTCAATACAAGTTTGCATTTTCTTTTATTGATGAGCAATACGTATTTTGCAGATTGCTTCAAGGAGCTCATTACCTAGCATATTTCATCAGGCAGTTGCAAAAGTATTGTCTGTTGCAATATGTTGATGACATTCTTCTAGCCACTGAGGATAGAGAGTTGCATTTGTCTCTCTTAACAGAATTGTTTTCATTGTTGCACGAAGCAGGTTTGAAATTGAATACCAAAAAAGTCAAGTTGATGCATCCTGAAGTGAGGTATCTTGGAGTGTTAATCAGTCCAGGAAAGAGACAGCCTCTTCAAGAAAGGATTGAAGCTATTGTTTCTCTTCCCATTCCAACATCACACAAGGCTCTAAGACATTTCTTGTGTCTGGTAAACTTTTCCAGAGAATTCATAGAAGGGTTTGCAGAAAAAGCTAATCCTCTTTATGATCTATTGATAAAATAATGATGATGACTCTTTTGGACCATGGGAAGAGGAACAACAGAAGGCATTTGACTTTTAAAGTGAAATATGCAAAACTCTCCAGCATTATCAACAGCTATGCCTCTGGCACTTTTTGCGTTGCAGGTTCATACCTCTGACACAGCTGTGTCAGCTGTACTCTTGCAGTTGCAAGGGGGAGAATGGCGGATTTTGGGCTATTTCTCCAAGCTTCTCACACCTGTGGAAAATGGGTTTGAAACTTGTGCAAAACATTTGATGGGTGTTCAATATGCTGTCAAGGCAACAGAACACATAGTTGGATTTAACAAAATCATACTGTAGATTCCTCACTCCACATTAAAAATTCTCCTTAAAAAAACATCCCGGGTGTGTCACATCAAAGATTTGCACATTGGTTGTTGTCTTTATCATCAAAGCAAATTGAGATTGATCACAAAGCCAAGTATGTACTTCCTCAACTAATGCAGTATGAAAGGAAAGTGCATGAATGCTTAGAGACATTTTGTGAAACAAATTCATCTCTTTTTAGGAGAGATGTAGAGAATGTTGATGGACCAGTGTCCAAAGATGTCTCCAGATTCTGTTCAGAGGGAAAATACTATTCAGGTTATGCTATCTGGTATCCTGAGAGGGGATATGCAGTTCGGCATAGGCTACCAGGACACTATTCAGCTCAGAGAGCAGAATAAGAAGCTGTCAAGACAGTACTGACAATTGATGAGAAAGAAAACAAGAGCCCTTGCTTATTTATAGTGACAGCTCATATGTCATGAGATCACTGACAGACTATTTACCAGTGTGGAAGAAAAGAGGTTTCATAGATTCCTCTAACAAGGTCCTGGTTCATAGTGATACACTCCAGGAAGTATTCAAGTTGGCTACTAAAAATCCAAATGGGTATGCTATAGTCAAAGTTTCAGCACATAAGAAAGGCAAACATGAGCTAGTTATGGGAAACATCACTGTAGATGCATTGGCTAAGGAAGCAGCTATGACAAGAGAGGAGAGTTGAAGGGAGAAACCACATTTTTTAAAGTTTTACCAGTTAGGAAAACAGACACGCATTAGCCTTTTTTTGCAGAACAAGTGAAGGATTTGTCCATTGCTACTTCTCAGGTTGATCCAAAATCTCCCTTTGTTTGTGAAAACTGGGTTTTGTGTCATAACTGTAAGGGGGAATTGCGTCCTGTTGTCCCAAAATATGAGAGTTTAGGTTATTTGGGTCAGGAAAAATTGTTAGACGTTCTCAAAGAGAAATTTTACTGGGACAAAATGGAGAAGACTGTCCAAGATGTTGTTCAGTCATGTCTCATTTGTGCTCAAGTCAACCCGCGACCTAAAGGACAAAAGCCTCCACTTTTACGAATTGTACCTGCAGATAGTCCTTAGTCTACATTACAGATAGACTACATAGGTCCTCTACCTTCAGGTAAACATGGACTGAGGTATGCATTAGTGGTGGTGGATGTATTTTAATAATGGGTAGAGTTCTTACCTGTCAGGAAAGATGATGCTCTGTCTACAGCGAGGGCATTGGTGAATCATGTGTTTTGTACTTGGGGGATAAAATCATGCAAACAGTTTGTGCTATTCTAGGGGTAAAACAACAGTTCCATGTATCGTATCACCCACAATCTGCAGGCATTGTGGAAAGAATGAACAGAACAATTAAGACAAGGATTGCAAAAATGTTATTAGACAAAGGGAATACATGGGTTGATGCAGTACCCTTTGTACTGATGAGTATAAGAGGAACTGTTTCCTCCACGACACAATATACTCCATTTGAATTGATGACGGGAAGAACAATGCTATTAATTTTCCCAAACAAACCATTCTTGTCTACTCCTCAAAAAGATGCAATAGCAAGGTCCACGTGGTTACAGTTATTGCAGGAAAATTTAAGTACAATTCTTCAATATGCTGCATCCAAAATGCAACGCATGATACCAGCTCACTCTTCTAAATTTGTGAAAGGTGCTTTTGCAATGATTAAGACCTTCAGGAAGAGTAGACCTTGGGAAAGTAATTAAGAATGTGTCTTTAGGAATGGTGGCTCACTCTGGACGAAACTGTGGATAGGTGCTACAAACCCAAAAGAGGGACACCCACCCTCCAAATGGGATTATAAGGAATAACAGAAAGTTGGGTGAGCACTCAACTTCTGGCGTATAAAAGTTTAATTAAACACAGTAAAATTGATAATAAAATTTACAAATATACATAAAATGATATATGCTATGTAGAAGTTTATCAATTCACATAAATACACTTATAGGGGAGATTTCACGTGTCCACAATTAATTTGCTGAATAGTCTCCATTATAGCGCAATAGTGAAATACTCTGTTTTACTGACTTGTGGTCTGTGTATGTCTGGTGTATACACCAAGTCTCCGTGGTCTAGTCTCCAATTTATAGCCCACAATCTGGTCTCCAATCAGTGACTTATGTTCGATAATAATGTCCATTCACATAATATTGCGCATATATTCCGATTGCTTGTAAAGGCTGACATATAGTAATGTCGCGTGCAGTCTTATACTTATGCAGTTCCAATTCTACAGTACAAGTATAGCCGGTCTTTGTAAGGATTATAGTGGAAATCTCACCTTACCTTCCTCGTTTTTGTTGCAAGCCTTTCTCTCGTTTGGCAAGGGCAACGCGGGACACAGTTAGCTTCTCTCTGCGTGCTCCTTCCGCTAACTCACCCCGAATTCTCGTGGGAGTTGAGGCTCTGTTCTGACTTAACCCGGCTCACGTGACTTGTATCCAACGCAACAAACGAAACAAAGTCCGTCTTAATTCCAGGTGTTAGTTGTGATTATTATACTTCTTGCATGGCCATGCTAGGTATTGTGGAGGTATTCCTTCTGTAGTATGTACGATCCAGCCCAGACGCGTTTCGGGAACTCTCCTTCCCTTCATCAGTGGTATCGCACTCTTGTCTACCTCCACATTTTATACCCACAGTCTGTGTCAAACTATGAATTCCTGGATTTCAGTGGACCATGAATATTCATGTTGCGTTTTATATGCGTTTCTTATGTGTCTTTTTTTGTGCTTGTGCGTTTTTTGTCATGTAGACTCCTTTCCTCCTTCTGAGTCTCTTGTATAGGAAAATAATATCCGAGATTGCATAAGTCAGTTATTCAAGTTTAAAATTATGATTTCAGCTCAAGAGATTCAGATAGCAATAAGAATTATATGGGTTAGTGTGGAATCACCTAAATCACACAAGATACCCTATATATACTGCATTATTCAAATACATCAATTACACAACAGTTTAATAATTAGTAAAATCCAAATTAGGTCGATCCTTGCTAATGTCGAATATCAAATATTTATATCAAACATATTGATAACGAACTATAGTAATATCCAACATATAAAATATATAAAAATATATAAAGAATATATAAAAAATATGGATAAGAGTATATACTCGGCAATATTTGTATAACAATTTCCATTATAATTGTACATATGACAAGATGATTTTCTTGGAGATGTATGTTCTATAGGATTTCTGGTTGGAAATGTATTACTTGTAGCTGGTGGGTTTGGTCTAGCTGTTTAGTTAAACTTTTTTACGTCAGAAGTTGAGTGCTCACCCAACTTTCTGTTATTCCTTATAATCCCATTTGGAGGGTGGGTGTCCCTCTTTTGGGTTTGTAGCACCTATCCACAGTTTCGTCCAGAGTGAGCCACCATTCCTAAAGACGCAAATTTAT
Source organism: Bufo gargarizans (assembly GCF_014858855.1). Lineage (NCBI taxonomy): Eukaryota > Metazoa > Chordata > Amphibia > Anura > Bufonidae > Bufo > Bufo gargarizans. Next base: position 190,655,195 of record NC_058080.1, read on the forward strand.
CTATTGAATCACCCATTGGAGTGAGCTCCTCTTGACGTCACTATGGACATCTGGCATCATTTAGAAACTAAGAGGATAAGAGCAGAAACATATACATTTGATGACACTAATGACAGACAACTAGGTGATAGAAATATGACCGACATTTTTCGTGAATTAGAAGGTCTATTGCAAAAACAATTAAAACAATATTGGGAGATAAGATCTCTCCAACAATATCTGGAAAATGATAGAGTACCAAAGGAACTTTTGTTAAACAAAATCCCAGCACAGGATCTGCTCAGTGACAAGTTTGAAGAAGAATGGAACACACTATTGTTCACTCACTCAGTGTCACTGACCAAATTGATCATCAAAAGAGGAACAGAGATGTTAGGTGATCTAAATGGGAAAATCATGAAATTGAAGGAACAGATAGACAAACTCCCTAAAAATGAAGAGTATGAAAATTGGCAAGATAGATTATGCAAAGGATTAGATAAAACAGAAAATGAAATAATAAATAAGAAAGGGCGAAAATATGTAAACTCGCAAAAATATTGTCACATAGAAGAGGTCCAAGAAAATGTAAATATATTGAGAAATAACCCTTCAAATAATAAAGATATAAGAGAAGAGGAAGCACAAAATAAATACACAGTAACAGTGAACAATAGGTATGACCAGCTGTCCAACCAACAGCATTTTTTAGACCATACACCAGCACATCACAGGACACGGACGAGATCCAAAGAACATACACCCCCTTCCCGCAATTGTGAATCACCAACACACCAGTACAATTTGAGGCACAAAAATTATCACCAAAAACAAGTCACAGAAAATCATCATTATCACAATCCACAAATAAGAGAGCATGTCACATATTCACAGAGAAATCACAGAGATCCCCGAAAACAACATCACCAGGATCACATAGAAGAACAAAAAAGACAAGAAGAAGCAAAAGGAAGAGAGAGGCAACACAGGAGACACTAATTAAAGATAACACAACAATAATAAATTTGACTTCAGTAAACCTCACAAATTCACAAACTCAATTATAAGAAAAAGGTCTAAAATTTGCACCAACTGAAAAATTGGACAAGTTTTCTGTGTATATTTGCATACAAAAATATATAAGAAACCTATGCCTAAAAAAAAAAAATCTAAAAAATCCAGTAGGGAAGGTTGAAGATAGAGCCCAATCGGATAAAATTATATCCAGTAATGAAATTTACATGGAGATGGTACGATCCAAAGAAATGTGGAAGTGGACATATGTAAGTTGAAAATAGGATCTTCGGGCCAGGACAATCTGACCAGACAAGAATGCCATGCCATAAAGCAACTTCAAAAGAATGAAGGGATCACCATACGCCCCGCAGATAAGGGGGGGCGCAATGGTTATTCTAAATACGGCCGACTATAATAAAGAGGCAGTTAATGGATGTTGAGACCTATATAAAGCTAAAAAATGACCCACTAGAGGGCTTTGATGTGGAATTGAAATCACTATGTGAGATGGGCATAGATTAATCGGTTATTTCCAGACAGGAGCATGATTTTATCTTGGGGACACAAAGAAGATTGCCTGTATTTTACTGTCTCCCCAAGATCCACAAATCTCTGGAGAATCCGCCGGGTCGACCGATAGTTTTGGGTATAGGATCTATCTCTTCAAACTTGTCAAAATACATAGATTTACAAATCCAACCCGTTGTGAAAAAAAACAGGTCCTACATAAAATATACAACTCATATTATACAAATATTGGAGGACTTGGAGGTAGAACCAGGGTGGATCATGGGTACACTGGATGTACAGTCGTATATGGTAATTGGCCACAAACGAGGAATGTCAGCGGTGAGGGAACAATTAATTAGGGAAGGAATATTGGAACAACCTCATATGGAATTTATTATAGAGGGTATTAAATATATCCTTACCTATAATTATTTTTATTTTGAGGGAGATCACTACCTACAGAAATGTGGGACCGCCATGGGGACCAGATTCGCCCCGAGCTATGCCAACCTATTTTTGGCGGAATGGGAATATAACCATACTGTGCCAAGGCTAGGGGCAGATCTGGCCCTATGGCGACGTTTCATTGATGACATTATCTTTATTTGGAAAGGAGGTAGGGAAGAATTAGGGTCATTTCTCAAAGAAATCAATCAGAATGAACTCAATTTAAAATTCACCTCGAACATTTCAGAAGAAACTGAATTCTTGGATTTAAAGATAAGAAAGGAAGGGACAAAGTACATCTGCAATACTTTCTTTAAATCTGTTTCGAAGAATAGTTTCATACATTTCTCGAGCTGTCATCTGCCGAACTGCCTGATTAATGTCCCATTCGGCCAGTTCCGCAGAATAAGAAGGAATTGCACACAAGATCAGGATTTTGAGACAGAAGCCATAAAGATGAAGACTCAATTCTTAGAGAAAGAATACCCCGAAAAAATTGTGGAAGTAGCCCTAGAGAAAACTAGAAAACTAGATAGACAAACCTGTTTTACAATAAGGGAACCAATAGTTGAAACAAAACAAGATAATGAGGTTATAAAAACTAGAATTGTCCTCCCATTCAACGACAATTACAATAGAGTTCAGAAAATTACCAAAGCCCATTGGCACCATATTTTGAGTGACAAGAAGATAGGCCACCTTCTACCGGTCACTCCATCGGTTTCATTCACAAAGGCACCTAATCTAGGTATAAAAATAGCCCCATCCATCAGAACACCAAAATCAATAACTAATAACTAGGGATGAGCGAACTCGAACTGTATAGTTCGGGTTCGTACCGAATTTTGGGGTGTCCGTGACACGGACCCGAACCCGGACATTTTCGTAAAAGTCCGGGTTCGGGTTCGGTGTTCGTCGCTTTCTTGGCGCTTTTGTGACGCTTTCTTGGCGCTTTTTGAAAGGCTGCAAAGCAGCCAATCAACAAGCGTCATACTACTTGCCCCAAGAGGCCGTCACAGCCATGCCTACTATTGGCATGGCTGTGATTGGCCAGAGCACCATGTGACCCAGCCTCTATTTAAGCTGGAGTCACATAGCGCCGCCCGTCACTCTGCTCTGATTAGCGTAGGGAGAGGTTGCGGCTGCGACAGTAGGGCGAGATTAGGCAGATTAACTCCTCCAAAGGACTTCACTTGATTAATCGATCGATCTGCAGCTGTGCATCATTGAGCTGCTAAAATTCAAATGCTCACTCACTGTTTTTAGGCTGCCCAGACCGTTTGTCAGTCACTTTTTTCTGGGGTGATCGGCGGCCATTTTGTGTCTTGTGCGGTGCTGCGACCAAGTGCATCCAAGCTGCGACCAAGTGCATTTAACCCTCAATGGTGTGGTTGTTTTTTGGCTAAAGCCTACATCAGGGTGAAGCTGTCACACCAAGTGCATTTAACCAGCAATAGTCTGTTCATTTTTTGGCCATATACTAAATCAGGGGCAAGCTGCGCCTGTCACCAAGTGCATTTAACCCTCAATGGTGTGGTTGTTTTTTGGCTAAAGCCTACATCAGGGTGAAGCTGTCACACCAAGTGCATTTAACTAGCAATAGTCTGTTTATTTTTTGGCCATATACTACATCAGGGGCAAGCTGCGCCCGTCACCAAGTGCATTTAACCCTCAGTAGTGTGGTTCGTCAAGCTGTGACACCAAGTGCATTTAACCAGCAATAGTCTGTTCATTTTTTGGCCATATACTACATCAGGGGCAAGCTGCGCCCGTCACCAAGTGCATTTAACCCTCAGTAGTGTGGTTGGTCAAGCTATCACACCAAGTGCATTTAACCAGCAATAGTCTGTTCATTTTTTGGCCATATACTAAATCAGGGTCAAGCTGCGCCCGTCACCAAGTGCATTTAACCAGCAATAGTCTGTTCATTTTTTGGCCATATACTACATCAGGGGCAAGCTGCGTCCGTCACCAAGTGCATTTAACCCTCAGTAGTGTGGTTGGTCAAGCTATCACACCAAGTGCATTTAACCAGCAATAGTCTGTTCATTTTTTGGCCATATACTAAATCAGGGGCAAGCTGCGCCCGTCACCAAGTGCATTTAACCAGCAATAGTCTGTTCATTTTTTGGCCATATACTACATCAGGGGCAAGCTGCGCCCGTCACCAAGTGCATTTAACCCTCAGTAGTGTGGTTGGTCAAGCTATCACACCAAGTGCATTTAACCAGCAATAGTCTGTTAATTTTTTGGCCATATACTACATCAGGGGCAAGCTGCGCCCGTCACCAAGTGCATTTAACCAGCAATAGTGTGGTTATTTTTTGGCCATATCCCAGTCTAATTCTGTCACTAAATCCATACCGGTCACCCAGCGCCTAAATACTAGGCCTCAAATTTATATCCCGCTAAATCTCTCGTTACCGCTGTCCTGTTGTGGCTGGGAAAGTTATTTAGTGTCCGTCAAAGCACATTTTTTGTTCTGGGTTGAAGTACAATTCCCAATTTAGCAATTTCATAATTTAGTGGTTCCTGCTATATCAGAGCTATTTGAAATCTATCCCTAAAAGGGTATATAATATTCAAGGTGCACATAGGGTCATTCAGAATAACTTCACACACACGCTACTGTGCATTTCCAAGTCTAATTCTGTCGCTAAATCCATACCGGTCACCCAGCGCCTAAATACTAGGCCTCAAAATTATATCCCGCTAAATCTCTCGTTACCGCTGTCCTGTTGTGGCTGGGAAAGTTATTTAGTGTCCGTCAAAGCACATTTTTTGTTCTGGGTTGAAATACAATTCCCAATTTAGCAATTTCATAATTTAGTGGTTTCTGCTATATCAGAGCTATTTGAAATCTATCCCTAAAAGGGTATATAATATTCAAGGTGCACATAGGGTCATTCAGAATAACTTCACACACACGCTACTGTGCATTTCCAAGTCTAATTCTGTCGCTAAATCCATACCGGTCACCCAGCGCCTAAATACTAGGCCTCAAATTTATATCCCGCTAAATCTCTCGTTACCGCTGTCCTGTTGTGGCTGGGAAAGTTATTTAGTGTCCGTCAAAGCACATTTTTTGTTCTGGGTTGAAGTACAATTCCCAATTTAGCAATTTCATAATTTAGTGGTTCCTTCTATATCAGAGCTATTTGAAATCTATCCCTAAAAGGGTATATAATATTCAAGGTGCACATAGGGTCATTCAGAATAACTTCACACACACGCTACTGTGCATTTCCAAGTCTAATTCTGTCGCTAAATCCATACCGGTCACCCAGCGCCTAAATACTAGGCCTCAAATTTATATCCCGCTAAATCTCTCGTTACCGCTGTCCTGTTGTGGCTGGGAAAGTTATTTAGTGTCCGTCAAAGCACATTTTTTGTTCTGGGTTGAAATACAATTCCCAATTTAGCAATTTCATAATTTAGTGGTTCCTGCTATATCAGAGCTATTTGAAATCTATCCCTAAAAGGGTATATAATATTCAAGGTGCACATAGGGTCATTCAGAATAACTTCACACACACGCTACTGTGCATTTCCAAGTCTAATTCTGTCGCTAAATCCATACCGGTCACCCAGCGCCTAAATACTAGGCCTCAAATTTATATCCCGCTAAATCTCTCGTTACCGCTGTCCTGTTGTGGCTGGGAAAGTTATTTAGTGTCCGTCAAAGCACATTTTTTGTTCTGGGTTGAAATACAATTCCCAATTTAGCAATTTCATAATTTAGTGGTTTCTGCTATATCAGAGCTATTTGAAATCTATCCCTAAAAGGGTATATAATATTCAAGGTGCACATAGGGTCATTCAGAATAACTTCACACACACGCTACTGTGCATTTCCAAGTCTAATTCTGTCGCTAAATCCATACCGGTCACCCAGCGCCTAAATACTAGGCCTCAAATTTATATCCCGCTAAATCTCTCGTTACCGCTGTCCTGTTGTGGCTGGGAAAGTTATTTAGTGTCCGTCAAAGCACATTTTTTGTTCTGGGTTGAAGTACAATTCCCAATTTAGCAATTTCATAATTTAGTGGTTCCTGCTATATCAGAGCTATTTGAAATCTATCCCTAAAAGGGTATATAATATTCAAGGTGCACATAGGGTCATTCAGAATAACTTCACACACACGCTACTGTGCATTTCCAAGTCTAATTCTGTCGCTTAATCCATACCGGTCACCCAGCGCCTAAATACTAGGCCTCAAATTTATATCCCGCTAAATCTCTCGTTACCGCTGTCCTGTTGTGGCTGGGAAAGTTTTTTAGTGTCCGTCAAAGCACATTTTTTGTTCTGGGTTGAAGTACAATTCCCAATTTAGCAATTTCATAATTTAGTGGTTCCTGCTATATCAGAGCTATTTAAAATCTATCCCTAAAAGGGTATATAATATTCAAGGTGCACATAGGGTCATTCAGAATAACTTCACACACACGCTACTGTGCATTTCCAAGTCTAATTCTGTCGCTAAATCCATACCGGTCACCCAGCGCCTAAATACTAGGCCTCAAATTTATATCCCGCTAAATCTCTCGTTACCGCTGTCCTGTTGTGGCTGGGAAAGTTATTTAGTGTCCGTCAAAGCACATTTTTTGTTCTGGGTTGAAATACAATTCCCAATTTAGCAATTTCATAATTTAGTGGTTCCTGCTATATCAAAACTATTTGAAATCTATCCCTAAAAGGGTATATAATATTCAAGGTGCACATAGGGTCATTCAGAATAACTTCACACACATGCTACTGTGCATTTCCAAGTCTAATTCTGTCGCTAAATCCATACCGGTCACCCAGCGCCTAAATACTAGGCCTCAAATTTATATCCCGCTAAATCTCTCGTTACCGCTGTCCTGTTGTGGCTGGGAAAGTTATTTAGTGTCCGTCAAAGCACATTTTTTGTTCTGGGTTGAAGTACAATTCCCAATTTAGCAATTTCATAATTTAGTGGTTCCTGCTATATCAAAACTATTTGAAATCTATCCCTAAAATGGTATATAATATTCAAGGTGCACATAGGGTCATTCAGAATAACTTCACACACATGCTACTGTGCATTTCCAAGTCTAATTCTGTCGCTAAATCCATACCGGTCACCCAGCGCCAAAATACTAGGCCTCAAATTTATATCCCGCTAAATCTCTCGTTACCGCTGTCCTGTTGTGGCTGGGAAAGTTATTTAGTGTCCGTCAAAGCACATTTTTTGTTCTGGGTTGAAATACAATTCCCAATTTAGCAATTTCATAATTTAGTGGTTTCTGCTATATCAGAGCTATTTGAAATCTATCCCTAAAAGGGTATATAATATTCAAGGTGCACATAGGGTCATTCAGAATAACTTCACACACACGCTACTGTGCATTTCCAAGTCTAATTCTGTTAGTAAATCCATACCGGTCACCCAGCGCCTAAATACTAGGCCTCAAATTTATATCCCGCTGAATTTGAATACAATACATTGGGCCAAATAATATTTTTGTTGTTGTGGTGAACCATAACAATGAGAAAAACATCTAGTAAGGGACGCGGACGTGGACATGGTCGTGGTGGTGTTAGTGGACCCTCTGGTGCTGGGAGAGGACGTGGCCGTTCTGCCACATCCACACGTCCTAGTGTACCAACTACCTCAGGTCCCAGTAGCCGCCAGAATTTACAGCGATATATGGTGGGGCCCAATGCCGTTCTAAGGATGGTAAGGCCTGAGCAGGTACAGGCATTAGTCAATTGGGTGGCCGACAGTGGATCCAGCACGTTCACATTATCTCCCACCCAGTCTTCTGCAGAAAGCGCACAGATGGCGCCTGAAAACCAACCCCATCAGTCTGTCACATCACCCCCATGCATACCAGGGAAACTGTCTCAGCCTCAAGTTATGCAGCAGTCTCTTATGCTGTTTGAAGACTCCGCTGGCAGGGTTTCCCAAGGGCATCCACCTAGCCCTTCCCCAGCGGTGAAAGATATAGAATGCACTGACGCACAACCACTTATGTTTCCTGATGATGAGGACATGGGAATACCACCTCAGCATGTCTCTGATGATGACGAAACACAGGTGCCAACTGCTGCGTCTTTCTGCAGTGTGCAGACTGAACAGGAGGTCAGGGATCAAGACTGGGTGGAAGACGATGCAGGGGATGATGAGGTCCTAGACCCCACATGGAATGAAGGTCGTGCCACTGACTTTCACAGTTCGGAGGAAGAGGCAGTGGTGAGACCGAGCCAACAGCGTAGCAAAAGACGGAGCAGTGGGCAAAAGCAGAACACCCGCCGCCAAGAGACTCCGCCTGCTACTGCCCGCCGCCATCTGGGACTGAGCACCCCAAAGGCAGCTTCAAGGAGTTCCCTGGCATGGCACTTCTTCAAACAATGTGCTGACGACAAGACCCGAGTGGTTTGCACGCTGTGCCATCAGAGCCTTAAGCGAGGCATTAACGTTCTGAATCTGAGCACAACCTGCATGACCAGGCACCTGCATGCAAAGCATGAACTGCAGTGGAGTAAACACCTTGAAACCAAGGAAGTCACTCAGGCTCCCCCTGCTACCTCTTCTGCTGCTGCCGCCTCGGCCTCTTCCTCCGCCTCTGGAGGAACGTTGGCACCTGCCGCCCAGCAAACAGGGGATGTACCACCAACACCACCACCACCACCTCCGTCACCAAGCGTCTCAACCATGTCACATGGCAGCGTTCAGCTCTCCATCTCACAAACATTTGAGAGAAAGCATAAATTCCCACCTAGCCACCCTCGATCCCTGGCCCTGAATGCCAGCATTTCTAAACTACTGGCCTATGAAATGCTGTCATTTAGGCTGGTGGACACAGACAGCTTCAAACAGCTCATGTCGCTTGCTGTCCCACAGTATGTTGTTCCCAGCCGCCACTACTTCTCCAAGAGAGCCGTGCCTTCCCTGCACAACCAAGTATCCGATAAAATCAAGTGTGCACTGCGCAACGCCATCTGTGGCAAGGTCCACCTAACCACAGATACGTGGACCAGTAAGCACGGCCAGGGACGCTATATCTCCCTAACTGCACACTGGGTAAATGTAGTGGCAGCTGGGCCCCAGGCGGAGAGCTGTTTGGCGCACGTCCTTCCGCCGCCAAGGATCGCAGGGCAACATTCTTTGCCTCCTGTTGCCACCTCCTCCTTCTCTGCTTCCTCCTCCTCTTCTTCCACCTGCTCATCCAGTCAGCCACACATCTTCACCACCAACTTCAGCACAGCCCGGGGTAAACGTCAGCAGGCCATTCTGAAACTCATATGTTTGGGGGACAGGCCCCACACCACACAGGAGTTGTGGCGGGGTATAGAACAACAGACCGACGAGTGGTTGCTGCCGGTGAGCCTCAAGCCCGGCCTGGTGGTGTGCGATAATGGGCGAAATCTCGTTGCAGCTCTGGGACTAGCCAATTTGACGCACATCCCTTGCTTGTCGCATGTGCTGAATTTGGTGGTGCAGAAGTTCATTCACAACTACCCCGACATGTCAGAGCTGCTGCATAAAGTGCGGGCCGTCTGTTCGCGCTTCCGGCGTTCACATCCTGCTGCTGCTCGCCTGTCTGCGCTACAGCGTAACTTCGGCCTTCCCGCTCACCGCCTCATATGCAACGTGCCCACCAGGTGGAACTCCACCTTGCACATGCTGGACAGACTGTGCGAGCAGCAGCAGGCCATAGTGGAGTTTCAGCTACAGCACGCACGGGTCAGTCGCACTACAGAACAGCACCACTTCACCACCAATGACTGGGCCTCCATGTGAGACCTGTGTGCCCTGTTGCGCTGTTTCGAGTACTCCACCAACATGGCCAGTGGCGATGACGCCGTTATCAGCGTTACAATACCACTTCTATGTCTCCTTGAGAAAACACTTAGGGCGATGATGGAAGAGGAGGTGGCCCAGGAGGAGGAGGAGGAGGAAGAGGGGTCATTTTTAGCACTTTCAGGCCATTCTCTTCGAAGTGACTCAGAGGGAGGTTTTTGGCAACAGCAGAGGCCAGGTACAAATGTGGCCAGCCAGGGCCCACTACTGGAGGACGAGGAGGACGAGGATGAGGAGGAGGTGGAGGAGGATGAGGATGAAGCATGGTCACAGCGCGGTGGCACCCAACGCAGCTCGGGTCCATCACTGGTGCGTGGCTGGGGGGAAAGGCAGGACATTGACGATACGCCTCCCACAGAGGACAGCTTGTCCTTACCCCTGGGCAGCCTGGCACACATGAGCGACTACATGCTGCAGTGCCTGCGCAACGACAGCAGAGTTGCCCACATTTTAACCTGTGCGGACTACTGGGTTGCCACCCTGCTGGATCCACGCTACAAAGACAATGTGCCCACCTTACTTCCTGCACTGGAGCGTGATAGGAAGATGCGCGAGTACAAGCGCACGTTGGTAGACGCGCCACTGAGAGCATTCCTAAATGTCACAGGGGAACAAGTGGAAGCCCAAGGCCAAGGCAGAGGAGGAGCAAGAGGTCGCCAAGGCAGCTGTGTCACGGCCAGCTCCTCTGAGGGCAGGGTTAGCATGGCAGAGATGTGGAAAACTTTTGTCAACACGCCACAGCTAACTGCACCACCACCTGATACGCAACGTGTTAGCAGGAGGCAACATTTCACTAACATGGTGGAACAGTACGTGTGCACACCCCTCCACGTACTGACTGATGGTTCGGCCCCATTCAACTTCTGGGTCTCTAAATTGTCCACGTGGCCAGAGCTAGCCTTTTATGCCTTGGAGGTGCTGGCCTGCCCGGCGGCCAGCGTTTTGTCTGAACGTGTATTCAGCACGGCAGGGGGCGTCATTACAGACAAACGCAGCCGCCTGTCTACAGCCAATGTGGACAAGCTGACGTTCATAAAAATGAACCAGGCATGGATCCCACAGGATCTGTCCGTCCCTTGTCCAGATTAGACATTAACTACCTCCCCTTAACCATATATTATTGGACTCCAGGGCACTTCCTCATTCAATCCTATTTTTATTTTCATTTTACCATTATATTGCGAGGCTACCCAAAGTTGAATGAACCTCTCCTGTGTCTGGGTGCCGGGGCCTAAATATATGCCAATGGACTGTTCCAATGTTGGGTGACGTGAAGCCTGATTCTCTGCTATGACATGCAGAATGATTCTCTGCTGACATGAAGCCAGATTGTCTGTTACGGGACCTCTCTCCTCTGCCTGTGTGCTGGGCCTAAATATATGCCAATGGACTGTTGCAGTGGTGGCTGACGTGAAGCCTCATTCTCTGCTATGACATGCAGACTGATTCTCTGCTGACATGAAGCCAGATTCTCTGTTACGGGACCTCCCTCCTCTGCCTGGGTGCTGGGCCTAAATATATGCCAATGGACTGTTGCAGTGGTGGCTGACGTGAAGCCTCATTCTCTGCTATGACATGCAGACTGATTCTCTGCTGACATGAAGCCAGATTCTCTGTTACGGGACCTCTCTCCTCTGCCTGTGTGCTGGGCCTAAATATATGCCAATGGACTGTTGCAGTGGTGGCTGACGTGAAGCCTCATTCTCTGCTATGACATGCAGACTGATTCTCTGCTGACATGAAGCCAGATTCTCTGTTACGGGACCTCCCTCCTCTGCCTGGGTGCTGGGCCTAAATATATGCCAATGGACTGTTGCAGTGGTGGCTGACGTGAAGCCTCATTCTCTGCTATGACATGCAGAATGATTCTCTGCTGACATGAAGCCAGATTCTCTGTTACGGGACCTCCCTCCTCTGCCTGGGTGCTGGGCCTAAATATATGCCAATGGACTGTTGCAGTGGTGGCTGACGTGAAGCCTCATTCTCTGCTATGACATGCAGACAAATTCTCTGCTGACATGAAGCCAGATTCTCTGTTACGGGACCTCTATCCTCTGCCTGGGTGCTGGGCCTAAATTTATGAAAATGGACTCTTACAGTGGTGGGTGACGTGAAGCCAGATTCTCTGCTATGGGACCTCTCTCCAATTGATTTTGGTTAATTTTTATTTATTTAATTTTTATTTTAATTCATTTCCCTATCCACATTTGTTTGCAGGGGATTTACCTACATGTTGCTGCCTTTTGCAGCCCTCTAGCTCTTTCCTGGGCTGTTTTACAGCCTTTTTAGTGCCGAAAAGTTCGGGTCCCCATTGACTTCAATGGGGTTCGGGTTCGGGACGAAGTTCGGATCGGGTTCGGATCCCGAACCCGAACATTTCCGGGATGTTCGGCCGAACTTCTCGAACCCGAACATCCAGGTGTTCGCTCAACTCTACTAATAACCAAAATACGATCTTGGTGACGTGGATGAATCTTTAGGGCTTCTTCAAATGTGGGAAATGTGTAGCATGTAAAATCAATCCCACACCGAGGAAAACAATATCAATCCTTTCCACTCAAAACTCCTATAGATGGGACATCAAGAACTGCCTAACTTGCAATACCGCTGGAGTCATCTACCTCATCCATTGTCCATGTAAGAGACAGTATATAGGAAGAACCAAACGTTTGTTAAAAATGAGACTGGCTGAAGACATAGCCAATATAAGGAAAGGCTATGACAAACACTGCTTATCAAAGCATTATAGAGAAGTGCATAATAAAGATCCAGACAATCTGATATTCATGGCATTGGAGAAGGTAGATAGACACTGGCGAGGAGGCAACTACATCAAACAGATGTCAAAAACAGAGTTGCGCCGTATTTATGAATTCGGATCAATGTTGCCGGCCGGACTAAATGCTGAGTTGGAGTTGTTCATGTTTTTGTAGGTTGGGTGCCCCCGATCCGACTCTTATGCCGCAGTCTGGCTGTATATCGGCACTGCGTCGTGGACTCGGGTGGGGGCCCCCATCCTCTCACAGCTAGACCAAACCCACCAGCTACAAGTAATAAATTTCCAACCAGAAATCCTATAGAAACATAGAAACATAGAATGTGTCGGCAGATAAGAACCATTTGGCCCATCTAGTCTGCCCAATATACTGAATACTATGGATAGCCCTATCTTATATGAAGGATGGCCTTATGCCTATCCCATGCATGCTTAAACTCCTCCAATATATTTGCAGCTACCACATCTGCAAGAAGGCTATTCCATGCATCCACTACTCTCTCATTAAAGTAATACTTCCTGATATTACTTTTAAACCTTTGCCCCTCTAATTTAAATCTATGTCCTCTTGTAACAGTTTTTCTTCTTTTTAATATTCTCTCCTCTTTTACCTTGTTGATTCCCTTTAAGTATTTAAAAGTTTCTATCATATCCCCTCTGTCTCGTCTTTCTTCCAAGCTATACATGTTAAGGTCCTTTAATCTTTCCTGGTAAGTTTTATCCTGCAATCCATGTACCAGTTTAGTAGCTCTTCTCTGAACTCTCTCTAAAGTATCAATATCCTTCTGGAGATATGGTCTCCAGTACTGAGCACAATACTCCAAATGAGGTCTCACTAGTGCTCTGTAGAGCGGCATGAGCACCTCCCTCTTTCTACTGGTAATTCCTCTCCCTATACACCCAAGCATTCTGCTAGCATTTCCTGCTGCTCTATGACATTTTCTGCCTACCTTTAAGTCTTCTGAAATAATGATCCCTAAATCCCTTTCCTCAGATACTGAGGTTAGGACTGTATCACTGATTTTATATTCTGCTCTTGGGTTTTTACGTCCCAGGTGCATTATCTTGCACTTATCAACATAAGATTTTAGTTGCCAGATTTTTGACCATTCCTCTAGTTTTCCTAAGTCCTTTTCCATTTGGTGTATCCCTCCAGGAACATCAACCCTGTTACAAATCTTTGTGTCATCAGCAAAAAGACATACCTTACCATTGAGGCCTTCTGCAATTTCGCTGATAAAGATATTTAACAATATGGGTCCCAGAACAGATCCCTGAGGTACCCCACTGGTAACAAGACCTTGGTCTGAATATACTCCATTGACTACAACCCTCTGTTGCCTGTCCCTCAGCCACTGCCTAATCCATTCAACAATATGGGAGTCCAAGCTCAAAGACTCCACTTTATTTATAAGCCTTCTATGTGGGACAGTATCAAAAGCCTTACTAAAGTCTAGATAAGCGATGTCTACTGCACCTCCTCCATCTAATATTTTAGTCACCCAATCAAAAAAATCTATAAGATTAGTTTGACATGATCTCCCTGAAGTAAACCCATGCTGTTTTTCATCTTTCAATCCATGGGATTTTAGATGTTCCACAATCCTCTCCTTAAGTATGGTTTCCATTAATTTCCCCACTATTGATGTCAGGCTTACTGGCCTATAGTTGCCCGAATCCTCCCTACTACCTTTCTTGTGAATGGGCTCAACATTTGCTAATTTCCAATCTTCTGGGACGACTCCTGTTGCCAGTGATTGGTTAAATAAATCTGTTAATGGTTTTGCTAGTTCACTGCTGAGCTCTTTTAATAGCTTTGGGTGTATCCCATCAGGCCCCTGTGACTTATTTGCATTAATTTTAGACAGCTGACTTAGAACCTCTTCCTCTGTAAAGACACATGCATTAAAATAATCATTAGTCTTCTTTCCTAACTGAGGTCCTTCTCCTTCATTTTCCTTTGTAAAAACTGAACAGAAGTATTCATTGAGGCAGTCAGCTAGTTCTTTATCTTCTTCCATATACCTTCCTTCTTTTATTTTTAATTTGGTAATTCCTTGTTTTAGTTTCCTTTTTTCATTTATGTATCTGAAGAATGCCTTATCGCCTTTTTTCCCTGACTAAGCTCATTTCTCTTCTGCCTGTGCTTTAGAAGCTTTTATAACTTGTTTGGCCTCTCTCTGCCTAATCTTATAAAATTGTCTGTCATCCTTGTTTTGTGTTTTTTTTTTTTTTATAATTCTTAAATGCTATCTTCCTTTTTTTGCTTTTACTGACAAGCCTAATGCAATTTTCTGTTGCCTTCAATAGTGCCACTTTTAAGTAGTCCCATTTCTCCTGGACTCCAATGAAACTGTTCCAGTCTGATAGGGACTCGTATACCACTAATCGAATTTTAGAAAAGTAAGTTTTTCTAAAAATCTAAAACTTTTGTTTTTGTGTGATGTGACTCACTGTACTTATAGTAAACCACACTGACTGGTGATCACTAGATCCCAAGCTTTCCCCTTCAGTAATATCAGATACCAAATTCCCATTTGTGAATACTAAATCTAAAATGGCCTCCTTCCGGGTGGGCTCCTCCACTACTTGCTGTAGAGATAATCCCAGTAGGGAATTTAGAATATCTGTACTCCTGACAGAACTAGGTATTTTGGTTTTCCAGTTTACATCTGGAAGATTGAAGTCTCCCATAATGATAACTTCCCCCTTCAATGTCATTTTAGCTATTTCCTCAACTAGTAGATCATCTAATTCTTTGACTTGGCTAGGTGGTCTATATATCACACCTACACGCGTTACCTTATGATTATCAAGCTGCAAGGTAACCCAAACTGACTCTAAATTGTTCTCGCTAACTTGTATCAAATTACAAACCGGATTCCAAAAAAGTTGGGACACTAAACAAATTGTGAATAAAAACTGAATGCAATGATGTGGAGATGGCAAATGTCAATATTTTATTTGTAATAGAACGTAGATGACAGATCAAATGTTTAATCCGAGTAAATGTATCATTTTAAAGGAAAAATACGTTGATTCAAATTTTCACGGTGTCAACAAATCCCAAAAACGTTGGGACAAGTAGCAATAAGAGGCTGGAAAAAGTACATTTGAGCATAACGAAGAGCTGGAAGACCAATTAACACTAATTAGGTCAATTGGCAACATGATTGGGTATAAAAAGAGCTTCTCAGAGTGGCAGTGTCTCTCAGAAGCCAAGATGGGTAGAGGATCACCAATTCCCACAATGTTGCGCAGAAAGATAGTGGAGCAATATCAGAATGGTGTTACCCAGCGAAAAATTGCAAAGACTTTGCATCTATCATTATCAACTGTGCATAACATCATCCGAAGATTCAGAGAATCTGGAACAATCTCTGTGCGTAAGGGTCAAGGCCGTAAAACCATACTGGATGCCCGTGATCTCCGGGCCCTTAAACAACACTGCACCACAAACAGGAATGCAACTGTAAAGGAAATCACAGAATGGGCTCAGGAATACTTCCAGAAACCATTGTCAGTGAACACAATCCACCGTGCCATCCGCCGTTGCCAGCTGAAACTCTACAGTGCAAAGAAGAAGCCATTTCTAAGCAAGATCCACAAGCTCAGGCGTTTTCACTGGGCCAGGGATCATTTAGAATGGAGTGTGGCAAAATGGAAGACTGTTCTGTGGTCAGACGAGTCACGATTCAACGTTTTTTTTGGAAATCTGGGACGCCATGTCATCCGGACCAAAGAGGACAAGGACAACCCAAGTTGTTATCAACGCTCAGTTCAGAAGCCTGCATGAGTGCGTGTGGCATGGGCAGCTTGCATGTCTGGAAAGGCACCATCAATGCAGAAAAATATATTCAGGTTCTAGAACAACATATGCTCCCATCCAGACGTCATCTCTTTCAGGGAAGACCCTGCATTTTTCAACAAGATAATGCCAGACCACATTCTGCATCAATCACAACATCATGGCTGCGTAGGAAAATGATCCGGGTACTAAAATGGCCAGTCTGCAGTCCAGATCTTTCACCTATAGAGAACATTTGGCGCATCATAAAGAGAAAGGTGCAACAAAGAAGACCCAAGACGATTGAACAGTTAGAGGCCTGTATTAGACAAGAATGGAAAAGCATTCCTATTTCTAAACTTGAGAAACTGGTCTCCTCGGTCCCCAGACGTCTGTTGAGTGTTGTAAGAAGAAGGGGAGATGCCACACAGTGGTGAAAATGGCCTTGTCCCAACTTTTTGGGGATTTGTTGACACCATGAAATTCTGATTCAACATATTTTTCCCTTAAAATGGTACATTTTCTCAGTTTAAACTTTTGTTCCGTGATTTATGTTCTATTCTGAATAAAATATTAGAAGTTGGCACCTCCACATCATTGCATTCAGTTTTTATTCACGATTTGTATAGTGTCCCAACTTTTTCGGAATCCGGTTTGTAGATTTTATGCTATCTTTCACATATAGGGCCACCCCTCCCCCCTTCTTGCCTTCTCTGCCTTTCCTGTATAGAGAGAACCCTGGTATTGATATATCCCAGTCATTACTCCCCTTGAACCACGTCTCAGTAACAGCTACTACATCTATATTCTCAGATGCCATTATAGCCTCAAGTTCATTGATCTTATTCCCTAGACTGCGAGCATTTGTAGACAAGACTCTGAACTTGTCATTTCTTAACCTTTGTGCTACTGGCCTCTTCTGGCATTGTTCCGGGGGGGGGCAGTCGGACTGCTGGATTATCACTCTTTTGCCCCCCTTTCCTAAATGTATAGAACATACATCTCCAAGAAAATCATTTTGTCATATGTACAATTATAATGGAAATTGTTATACAAATATTGCCGAGTATATACTCTTATCTATAGTAGATATATGAATTTTAGATTGCAATATTTTTTATATATTCTTTATATATTTTTATATATTTTATATGTTGGATATTACTATAGTTCGTTATCAATATGTTTGATATAAATATTTGATATTCGACATTAGCAAGGATCGACCTAATTTGGATTTGACTAATTATTAAACTATTGTGTAATTGATGCATTTAAATAGTGCAGTATATATAGGGTATCTTATGTGTGATTTAGGTGATTCCACACTAACCCATAAAATTCTTATAGCTATCTGAATCTCTTGAGCTGAAATCATAATTTGAAACTTGAATAACTCACTTATGCAATCTCGGATATTATTTTCCTTTATACAAAAGACTCAGAAGGAGGAAAGGAGTCTATATTAGAAACAACGCACAAGCACAAAAAAAGACGCATAAGAAACGCATATAAAACGCAACATGAATATTTATGGTCCACTGAAATCCAGGAATCCACAGTTTGACATAGACTGTGGGTATAAAAGGCGGAGGTAGACAAGAGTGCGATACCACTAATGAAGGGAAGGAGAGTTCCCGAAACGTGTCTGAGCTGGATCGCACATACTACAGAAGGAATACCTCCGCAATAACTAGCATGGCCATGCGAGAAGTATAATAATCACAATTAAGACGGACTTTGTTTCGTTTGCTGCGTTGGATACAAGTCACGTGAGCCGGGTTAAGTCGGAACAGAGCCTCAACTCGGGTGAGTTAGCGGAAGGAGCACGCAGAGAGACCCTAACTGTGTCCCGCGTTGCCCTCGCCAAACGAGAGAAAGGTTTGCAACAAAAAAAACAAGGAATGTAAGGTGAGATTACCACTATAATCCTTACAAAGACCGGCTATACCTGTACTGTAGAATTGGAACTGCATAAGTATAAGACTGCACGCGACATTACCATATGTCAGCCATTACAAAAAATCTGAATATATGCGCAATATTATGTGAATGGACATTATTATCGAACATTGGTCACTGATTGCAGACCAGACTGTGGGCTATAAATTGGAGACTAGACCACGGAGACTTGGTGTATACACCAGACATACACAGACCACAAGTCAGTAAAACCACAGAGTATCTCACTATTGCGCTATAATAGAGACTCTTCAGCAAATTAATTGTGGACACTTGAAATCTCCCCCATAAGTGTATTTATGCGAATTGATAAACTACTACATAGCATATATCATTTTATGTATATTTGTAAATTTTATTATTATAAATTTTACTGTGTTTAATTAAACTTTTATACGCCAGAAGTTGAGTGCTCACCCAACTTTCTGTTATTCCTAATTAAGAATGTCCCTTTGAAATCATTGATACTATGGGACAAGTAATGATTTTGGTTTAAAGAGCACCGAATGCTTTAAAGAATATTCACAGACAACAAAAATTGTTGGTACATGTTGATCAATGTAAATTGTATGTACCAAAATAATGATACTGCTTTCCTTCATAGGGAATGAAACTCTTCATGGAACATGCAATCTACAACAAACAAAGATGTTGTCAGAAAAACTGTTTCATGATGAGAATGTTATTGTTGATGATGATGTTTACAACTACGTTTGCAGAATTGCTTCATGATAAAAAGAGTGACCATGATACAGAGACTTCAATCT
This sequence comes from Bufo gargarizans, assembly GCF_014858855.1. Classification (NCBI taxonomy): domain Eukaryota; kingdom Metazoa; phylum Chordata; class Amphibia; order Anura; family Bufonidae; genus Bufo; species Bufo gargarizans. The sequence continues at coordinate 190,674,269 of NC_058080.1, forward strand.
TTGCACAAAGAAGAAGAGGATTTAATCTTGAGGATTTTCTGGGCGAACAAATTCAGGATAATTCCAGAGACATTTCCGGAAGTCTTTGTATAGGTTATGGCGTTAACTGTTTTATTGAATTACACTTCAGACATGATACACACATTGAATTACATGCAACAGCAGGACCCAAACCAAAGTTCACTCAATTACAATGAACATTCACACATAACAATAGAACAGGCACATGGGAGTGTACAGTCGTGGCCAAAAGTTTTGAGAATAACACAAATATTAGTTTTCACAAAGTTTGCTGCTAAACTGCTTTTAGATCTTTGTTTCAGTTGTTTCTGTGATGTAGTAAAATATAATGACACACACGTCATACGTTTCAAAGGCTTTTATCGACAATTACATGACATTTATGCAAAGAGTCAGTATTTGCAGTGTTGACCCTTCTTTTTCAGGACCTCTGCAATTCGACTGGGCATGCTCTCAATCAACTTCTGGGCCAATTCCTGTCTGATAGCAACCCATTCTTTCATAATCACTTCTTGGAGTTTGTCAGAATTAGTGGGTTTTTGTTTATCCACCCGCCTCTTGAGGATTGACCACAAGTTCTGAATGGGATTAAGATCTGGGGAGTTTCCAGGCCATGGACCCAAAATGTCAACGTTTTGGTCCCCGAGCCACTTAGTTATCACTTTTGCCTTATGGCACGGTGCTCCATCGTGCTGGAAAATGCATTGTTCTTCACCAAACTGCTGTTGGATTGTTGGAAGAAGTTGCTGTTGGAGGGTGTTTTGGTACCATTCTTTATTCATGGCTGTGTTTTGGGGCAAAATTGTGAGTGAGCCCACTCCCTTTGGATGAGAAGCAACCCCACACATGAATGGTCTCAGGATGCTTTACTGTTGGCATGACACAGGTCTGATGGTAGCGCTCACCTTTTCTTCTCCGGACAAGCCTTTGTCCTGATGCCCCAAACAATCGGAAAGAGGCTTCATCGGAGAATATGACTTTGCCCCAGTCCTCAGCAGTCCATTCACCATATTTTCTGCAGAAGATCAATCTGTCCCTGATGGGGTTTTTTGGAGAGAAGTGGCTTATTTGCTGCCCTTCTTGACACCAGGCCATCTTCCAAAAGTCTTTGCCTCACTGTGTTTGCAGATGCGCTCACACCTGCCTGCTGCCATTCCTGAGCAAGCTCTGCACTGGTGGCACTCTGATCCCACAGCTAAATCTTCTTTAGGAGACGATCCTGGCGCTTGCTGGACTTTCTTGGACGCCCTGAAGCCTTCTTTACAAGAATTGAACCTCTTTCCTTGAAGTTCTTGAGGATCCTATAAATTGTTGATTAAGGTGCAATCTTAGTAGCCACAATATTCTTGCCTGTGAAGCCATTTTTATTCAACGCAATGATGGCTGCACGCATTTCTTTGCAGGTAACCATAGTTAACAATGGAAGAACAATGATTTCAAGCATCACCCTCCTTTTAACAGGTCAAGTCTGCCATTTTAACCCAATCAGCCTGACATAATGATCTCCAGCCTTGTGCTCATCAACATTCTCACCTGAGTTAACAAGACGATTACTGAAATGATCTCAGCAGGTCCTTTAATGACAGCAATGAAATGCAGCGGAAAGTTTTGTTTGGGATTAAGTTAATTTTCATGGCAAAGAAGGACTATGCAATTCATCTGATTACTCTTCATAACATTCTGGAGTATATGCAAATTGCTATTATAAAACTTAAGCAGCAACTTTTCCAATTTCCAATATTTATGTAATTCTCAAAACTTTTGGCCATGACTGTACATCGATAGATGTATTATACTGGAGTATCGTGATAAAAGGAAATGAGTCAGCTACATGATCTGGAAATCTCACAAATGATATGATATTATTAGGAAGAGTGTGAAAATCTCGAGAGGAAATTTGGTTTCAAACCCAGAATTATGTAAAAATAATGGATCCATAAATTTTTCTAATAACAGGAAAAGTTGATGAAGATTGGATGGAAAATTGGAGATTCCAAAAATGTGGGAACCTGTTGAAGTTAATATAACCATAAATTTCATAGGTACAAATGTTATTAATCCTAAATTTCAAATAACTCCAACATTGGTGAATATTCTGGAAGAAACAGATCCATTATATTTAAAATGCAACACAAGATTGGAGATTCCATCTGAATCAGTGGTAACTTGAACAAAAGGAGAGGTATTTTTAGGTAGTTTCTCTAATGGTCCAACTAACATGATTCATAAAGGTCAATCTGGGAATGTGAAATGGTTTGATAAAAAGTTTATATTTTATCAAGACCATCCATCTTCCAAAGATTCCGGAATTTATCAGTGTTGCATATTAACTATAAATAATCACAAACAATGTGAAACTGTAAATGTCACTGTGTGGTCATCTACAGAAAATATTTGTACCAAGGTTAAATTTGAACCATCTAGTCCTTTCCAGATTAATCAATTCCAGTCGAAGCCCCTTTTGAGAAATGGTAAATATGTCACCATAATGTGGACATTTAATATATCCGACTGGAAAATATCATCAAAGTATCCTCAATATGGAAAGCATCTTGCTCACATGGAGGAAGGTTTAGAACGATGGTTTAAGAAGAGTATTTCCAAGCAAATTAGAACTGAAAGAGGTATAGCAGAGGGTATTTTAGGAGTAATAGGTACCGTTGGAAGCTTGGTCAATACAATGAATATAAATTCATTGCAATCAGAATAAAAAAAAAAAAACATAGGTTATCTGGGAAAGAAAGGAATTAAAGTGCAGAAAAGTCTAAATCAGCTTTTGGAAAAAAATTATTGTTAATTCTGTAGTTGTTTTAGGATGTTCTGTTTCGCATCTTCAAGATGTTACTTTAAGTTTGATCAGAAGTGAACAAGAGTCAGAAGTGGCTAGGGCATGTATAGAAATCCAAATATATTCTACGAATTTAAAAATGATGGCTCAGGCTTTACAAAGTGGAATTACTCCACTTGGTATACTGGAAAATTTACCTATAACATATAATTATAGTATGAGACATATAGATTTATGGGTAAATAAGTGGTTAGAATGTAATGAGAACACATGTACAGCTACCTCATTGATTGCAGTAGCTGGAAGAGAACAAATGGTCGTTCCAGTAATTGTTTTGGAATTCCTGTGAGTGAAACACAGTTGATTTATTAGCAATTGCAATACACAGAATTTGCATATGATGGTTCTCATATAAAACAATTAGATCTTCATGTCTGCCGTTTGTTTCTAAAAAAATCTGTTTACCCGAGCAAGATAAGACGATTTATCATTCTTGTTTCCATAATCAAACTTCTTGCCATGCACGGATTGAGAATGTATACTCAATTCATGATTCGGTTACTCAAGTTGGTCTAAACAAAGTTTGTGTACAAGTGCTGTCTTAGAAAGAAAAGGTCGTAGCATTCTTTTCTTCTTGTATACATTACGAGAATTTGACAAGAGGTCTATATCGTTTGGAAGGAGATTTGAGAGCTATTTATATGAATTTAGGAAGACTTAATATTTCTTCCATAAATAGAAATCAATTGAAAAACCTTCCAATGCAATTCAATCTCACTCAAATTGACAAATTTCCGTGGGAGTGGACAGAAGAAATTAAAAAGGATAAAGGTCTTTTAAAACAAACAAGTAAAAGAAGCTGAAATTGCATTATATCATCATCAAGGACAATTATCAGAAATAGAACATGAATGGAATACTATGTCTGGAACATCTTGGTGGGGAAAATTGAAGAAATGTGTAAATATGTTGACAAAATCTTCTGCACAAACAGCAGTTGTCCCATCCTATTATTATTATATTTATTGTTATATTTTTGTGTGTTATCTATCAAATTTTGTATAGGATTAGAAAAACATATAGAAATATAAATAAATTAATAAGGGAGACAACATTTTAAAAGAAATGTTAAAAATAACTCAGTATTCCAATTCTATATTGAATACTGAATAAAAAATTGATCAATCAACCAAGTGCTATAACATGGTCAATGAATGAATGTGATACGAATGTGATACGAATGGTGAATAATTGCGTTATATTAGAAATTAAATTATGATTGAAAATTTAGATTTCATATCTATTCAGGAGGAAATGTAAAATAACACACTAACACTTTTTAGTAGGATAGGGTATTTTAAGTAGAGATGTCCCGAACTATTAGGCGGCGAACAAATCCCGGCGAACATTGCTTGTTCGCGTTCGCCGCAGCGGGCGAACATAGGCGATATTCGGTCCGCCCCCTATTTGTCATCATTGAGCAAACTTTGACCCTTTACATCACAGTCAGCAGACACATTCCAGCCAATCAGCAGCATACCCTCCCTCCCAGACCCTCCCACCTCCTGGACAGCATCCATTTTAGATTCATTTGGAAGCTGCAGTCTTAGTGAGAGGAGGGACAGTTTAGCTGCTGCTATAAATTATATTTAATTGGGAAATCGATAGCTAGGCCAGTGTATTCAGTGTCCACTCCAGTCCTGAAAGACTCATCTGATCTTTGCTGTAAGGACAGCGTCCTGACAGCACCCCAAAAAGCCCTTTTTAGGGCTAGTACATCAGTCTGCTTTTTTTTTTTAATCCTCTGTAATCTAATTGCAGTTGCCTGCCAGAGTGTGTGTCAGGCTCGCAGTGTATACTGTGCTCACTACTGCCATTGCCACCACTCATATCTGGTGTCACACACAGTAGCTTGCATTTAAAAAAAATAAATAAATTTGACTAATATAATAGCAGTTACTTTTCTGGAAGCGTGTGTGTTAGGCCTACAGCGTCTACTCTGCCAACTTCTGCCAGTGCCACTCATATATCTGGTGTTAAACACAGTAGCTTGCATTTAAAAAAGAAATACATTTTGACTGTAATATAATAGCAGTTAGTTTGTGTGTCAGGCCTACAGCGTCTACTCTGCCAGCTACTGCCAGTGCCACTTATATTTGTTGTCACAGTAGCTTGAACGCATAGTACAACTAAACTAATCTAAAAAAAATGACAGGCAGAGGCAGGCCACCCCGCAGGGGCCGTCGTGGTGCTGTGACTCCCTTTGGCCCTAGAATAATGCCCAGTGTTCAGAGGCCACGTACCCTGAACTCAAAAAGTTCTGAGGACATAGTTGACTGGTTAACACAGGACACCCAATCTTCCACAGCTTCCGCTCGGAACTTTGACGCACCATCTTCCTCCAGCTCAGCTTCGGGCACCTCTCAAGTTACCACTCGCCCGCCCGCCGCCACCACCAACACTAGCACCACAGCTGCTTCACTTGATCTGTTAGAGAGAAGTTATTTACACATCAGTTGGATGAAATGAGTGATGCACAACCATTATTGCCAGAGGATGTAGATAACAGGGATATGTCTCAGTCAGGCAGCATTACACACATGGACGTACGGTGTGATGATGATGATGATGTTGTACCCGCTGCTGCTTCCTTTGCTGAGTTGTCAGATACAAGTGAAGTGGTTGATGATGACGATGTGTCCATGGATGTCACGTGGGGCCCGCTCAAAGAGAAGAAGAACAGGGGGAAAGTTCAGAAGGGGAGACAGAGAGGAGGAGGAGATGAGTTGGAAGCAGGTGGAGGTCATCGCAAGGAGCAAGTGGCACAGTCAGACAGCATGTATCGGCACCCGTGGTCAGCCAGACAACACGCCATTCAACGCATGCTGTTGCCACCACCCGAATGCCATCATTGCAAAGCTCAGCAGTGTGTCTGCCTCTGATAACAGCGATGCCATATGCAACCTGTGCCAAAAGAAACTGAGTCGTGGGAAGTCCAACACCCACCTAGGTACAACTGCTTTGCGAAGGCACATGATCTCACATCACAAACGCTTATGGGATCAACACTATCAATGAGTACAAGCAGCACACAAACTCAAAGCCACCATCCTCCTCCTAGTACAGCATCTTCAGCCACGTCAACCACTGCTGTCCTCCTTGCCCCCTCTCAATCACCTGCCACTCCACCTCTCGCCTTGAGCAGTTCCTGCTCATCTGCCCACAGTCAGGTGTCTGTCAAGGACATGTTTGAGTGTAAGAAGCCAATATCACAGAGTCACCTCATTGCCCGGCGTCTGACAGCTGAATTGTCGGAAATCTTAGCCCGTCAGCTTTTACCATACCAGCTGGTGAAGTCTGATGCCTTCAAAAAATTTGTAGCTATTGGGACACCGCAGTGGAAGGTACCCGGCCAAAATTTATTTTCACAAAAGGCAATCCCCAACCTGTACTCTATTGTGCAAAAGGAAGTCATGGCATGTCTGGCACACAGTGTTGGGGCAAGGGTCCATCTGACCACTGATACCTGGTCTGCAAAGCTCGGTCAGGGCAGGCATATCACCTACACTGCGCATTGGGTTAACTTGCTGACGGCTGCCAAACAGGGAATGCGTGGCTCTGCAGAGGAGTTGGTGACACCGCCACGACTTGCATGCAGGTCTGCTGCCACCTCCTCTACTCCTCCTACTCCATCCTCTTTGCTAACCTCCTTGGCTGAGTCCTCTTCTGCTACTACGTTTTGCTCCACATCAACTGCACACCCCCAGCTCCCCAGGGGCTATTCCATATCCCGGATACGACAGTGTCACGCCGTCTTGGGGCTGACTTGCCTGAAAGCAGAGAGTCACACCGGACCAGCACTCCTGTCCGCCCCCGAATGCACAGGTGGATCAGTGGCTGACTCCGCACCAACTCGAGATCGGCAAAGTGGTGTGTGATAACGGAAGCAATTTGTTGGTGGCATTGAATTTGGGCAAGTTGACACATGTGCCGTGCAGGTCAGGAAGGTGTGTGGCCATTTCAGGCGTTCCTACACGGCCATGGCACACTTTTCAGACATTCAGCGGCGAAACAACATGCCAGTGAGGTGCTTGATTTGCGACAGCCCGACACGTTGGAATTCAACACTCCTAATGTTCGACCGTCTGCTCCAACAAGAAAAAGCCGTCAAGGAGTATTTGTATGACCGGGGTGCTAGGACAGCCTCTGCAGAGCTGGGAATTTTTTTGCCACGTTACTGGACGCTCATGCGCAATGCCTGTAGGCTCATGCGTCCTTTTGAGGAGGCGACAAACCTAGTCAATCGCACTGAAGGCACCATCAGCGACATCATCCCATTTGATTTCTTCCTCGAGCGTGCCCTGCGAAGAGTGCTGGATCAGGCCGTAGATGAGCATGAAGAGGAAGAGGAAGAGTTGTGGTCACCATCATCACCACCAGAAACAGCCTTATCGGCATCGCTTGCTGGACCTGCGGCAACGCTGGAAGAGGAGTCTGAGGAAGAGGAGGAAGACCAACCACAGAAGGCATCCCAGGGTGCTAGTTGTCACCTATCTGGTACCCGTGGTGTTGTACGTGGCTGGGGGGGAAGAACAGACCTTCAGTGAGATCAGTGAGGACGAGGAACGGGACAGGAGTAGCTCAGCATCCAACCTTGTGCAAATGGGGTCTTTCATTTTGTCGTGCCTGTTGAGGGACCCTCGTATAAAAAGGCTTAAGGAGAACGACCAGTACTGGGTGGCCACGCTACTAGACCCCCGGTATAAGTAGAAAGTGGCTGAAATGTTACCGAATTACCAGAAGTCGGAAAGGATGCAGCAGTTCCAAAATAAATTAAAAAGTATGCTTTACACAGTGTATAGGGTGATGTCACAGCACAACGGGAATCTAACAGGGGAAGAGGTGAAAGTAATCCTCCACCTCCCATGACCACGCCGGCAAGGACAGGACGCTTTACAGACGTGTTGTTGATGGGGGACATTCAGAGCTTTTTAAGTCCTACGCATCGCCACAGCCCTTCTGGGTCCACCCTCAGAGAACGACTCGACAAACAGGTAGCAGACTACCTCGCCTTAACTGCAGATATCGACACTCTGAGGAGCGATGAACCCCTTGACTACTGGGCGTGCAGGCTTGACCTGTGGCCTGAGCTATCCCAATTTGCGATAGAACTTCTGGCCTGCCCCGCTTCAAGTGTCCTGTCAGAAAGGACCTTTAGTGCAGCAGGAGGTATTGTCACTGAGAAGAGAAGTCGCCTAGGTCAAAAAAGTCTAGATTACCTCACCTTTATTAAGATGAATGAACTTGGAAATTTGCAAATTCTTCAAATTTTTGGGCAAATTTTGTATTTTTTCATAAATAAAAATGTTTTTTTTTTACTCCATTTTACCAGTGTCATGAAGTACAATATGTGACGAAAAAACAATCTCAGAATGCCTGGATAAGTCAAAGTGTTTTAAAGTTATCAACACTTAAAGTGACACTGGTCAGATTTGCAAAAAATGGTTAGGTCCTTAAGGTGAAAATGAACCCGGTCCATAAGAGGTTAAGTCATCGTTGTAGGAAAAATCTCAGTGCAATGTGGGGGTTAACAGTAAGTGGATTAAAGAGCCCAGTCCCTTGGATGATGTCCTGATTACTAGTGATCACACTACTAAAGGGGTTAAACATCCAGAATAGAATTCTCATCTTTACCTGGCCATTTCACGAGACCAGGTAACTATCAATCACATACCCAAACCAGGGTGTGGGGGTTGAAGCATAAAACAGGGATTCTATATTTGATTTTCTTTGAATTCCTTTTTTCACATATGACAAATCAGGTTTGCCACGAGTACTGTAGCTCTTTCACCAGGTCTGCCATGAGTGCATAACTATTAGGCTATGCTATTAAGATATTCTAGCCTTCTATTATGTAAAATAAAGTGCAACAGAAAAATGTCCTTAATCAAAAATAAAATAACCAATTATGTACAGCAAAATCTAATCAACAAAAATTACAACTCGTCCTACCACAAAAGCTCCCATAAGGCAACGTCAACAGAAAATAAAAAAAAATTATGGCTGCGGGAATGCAGTGACATGAATATATATATTCATTTTTGAAAAAAATATGCTTTTATTGTGCATAAAGGACATGTACATGAGGAGCATATTTTGGTGCTTTGTCAATACAGCCATCTAAAACAAAAACAGGATATGTGATTGTCTTGTAATAATGCATTTAGGCTCTGTTCACAGGGGATAAAGCTCTTCATGTCACTCAAACTTTTCCTACCCTGCTCACCTTTGGGTTCCTGACTCCATGACAAGAACAGGCCCCGTTGTATATCAAAAGTGCATGAGAGCTGGCACATCCTGACCCTGAGGTGGATGAAGTGAGAAAAGACTAGTAAATAAAAAAGTTTCTTGTTGGAATGTGAAGTTGAAAAAACAAGAAACTTTTGTCCTAAGGTTGCCCTGATAAACAAGAATTGGCAGTGCCCTTAAGTGGCAAGTACCAAAATAAAGATTCCTCAAATATATATATATATATATATATATATATTTTTTTTTTTTTTTCCCCTAAACTGGACAATCTTCATGCTTCCAGTCCATTTCTGCTTTGTGTATATACAGTCCTGATTAAAAGTTTAAGACCACTTGAAAAATGGCAAAAAAATCATATTTTACATTGTTGGATCTTAACTAGGGATGAGCGAACTCGAACTGTATAGTTCGGGTTCGTACCGAATTTTGGGGTGTCCGTGACACGGACCCGAACCCGGACATTTTCGTAAAAGTCCGGGTTCGGGTTCGGTGTTCGTCGCTTTCTTCGCGCTTTTGTGACGCTTTCTTGGCGCTTTTTGAAAGGCTGCAAAGCAGCCAATCAACAAGCGTCATACTACTTGCCCCAAGAGGCCATCACAGCCATGCCTACTATTGGCATGGCTGTGATTGGCCAGAGCACCATGTGACCCAGCCTCTATTTAAGCTGGAGTCACATAGCGCCGCCCGTCACTCTGCTCTGATTAGCGTAGGGAGAGGTTGCGGCTGCGACAGTAGGGCGAGATTAGGCAGATTAACTCCTCCAAAGGACTTGATTAACTGATCGATCTGCAGCTGTGGATCATTGAGCTGCTGATCCTCAATTGCTCACTGTTTTTAGGCTGCACAGACCGTTTGTCAGTCTCATTTTTCTGGGGTGATCGGCGGCCATTTTGTGTCTTGTGGTGCGCCAGCACAAGCTGCGACCAAGTGCATTTAACCCTCAATGGTGTGGTTGTTTTTTGGCTAAAGCCTACATCAGGGTGAAGCTGTCACACCAAGTGCATTTAACCAGCAATAGTCTGTTCATTTTTTGGCCATATACAAAATCAGGGGCAAGCTGCGCCTGTCACCAAGTGCATTTAACCCTCAATGGTGTGGTTGTTTTTTGGCTAAAGCCTACATCAGGGTGAAGCTGTCACACCAAGTGCATTTAACCAGCAATAGTCTGTTCATTTTTTGGCCATATACAAAATCAGGGGCAAGCTGCGCCTGTCACCAAGTGCATTTAACCCTCAATGGTGTGGTTGTTTTTTGGCTAAAGCCTACATCAGGGTGAAGCTGTCACACCAAGTGCATTTAACCAGCAATAGTCTGTTCATTTTTTGGCCATATACAAAATCAGGGGCAAGCTGCGCCTGTCACCAAGTGCATTTAACCCTCAATGGTGTGGTTGTTTTTTGGCTAAAGCCTACATCAGGGTGAAGCTGTCACACCAAGTGCATTTAACCAGCAATAGTCTGTTCATTTTTTGGCCATATCCCAGTCTAATTCTGTCACTAAATCCATACCGGTCACCCAGCGCCTAAATACTAGGCCTCAAATTTATATCCAGCTAAATCTGTCCCTAGTGCTGTAGCTGGGCGAGTTATTTAGTGTCCGTTCAAGCACATTTCTTGTTCTGGGTTGAAATACAATTCCCAATTTAGCAATTTCATAATTTAGTGGTTCCTGCTATATCAGAGCTATTTGAAATCTATCCCAAAAAGGGTATATAATATTGAAGGTGCACATTGGGTCATTCAGAATAACTTCACACACACCCGCTACTGTGTATTTCCAAGTCTAATTCTGTCACTAAACCCATACCTGTCACCCAGCGCCTAAATACTAGGCCTCAAATTTAAATCCCTCTAAATCTCTCGTTACCCACCGCTGTACTGTTGTTGCTGGGCAAGATATTTAGTGTCCGTCAAAGCACATTTTTTGTTCTGGGTTGAAGTACAATTCCCAATTTAGCAATTTCATAATTTAGTGGTTTCTGCTATATCAGAGCTATTTGAAATCTATCCCTAAAAGGGTATATAATATTGAAGGTGCACATAGGGTCATTCAGAATAACTTCACACACACGCTTCTGTGCATTTCCAAGTCTAATTCTGTCACTAAATCCATACCGGTGACCCAGCGCCTAAATACTAGGCCTCAAATTTAAATCCCTCTAAATCTCTCGTTACCCACCACTGTACTGTTGTTGCTGGGCAAGATATTTAGTGTCCGTCAAAGCACATTTTTTGTTCTGGGTTGAAGTACAATTCCCAATTTAGCAATTTCATAATTTAGTGGTTTCTGCTATATCAGAGCTATTTGAAATCTATCCCTAAAAGGGTATATAATATTGAAGGTGCACATAGGGTCATTCAGAATAACTTCACACACACGCTTCTGTGCATTTCCAAGTCTAATTCTGTCACTAAATCCATACCGGTGACCCAGCGCCTAAATACTAGGCCTCAAATTTAAATCCCTCTAAATCTCTCGTTACCCACCGCTGTACTGTTGTTGCTGGGCAAGATATTTAGTGTCCGTCAAAGCACATTTTTTGTTCTGGGTTGAAGTACAATTCCCAATTTAGCAATTTCATAATTTAGTGGTTTCTGCTATATCAGAGCTATTTGAAATCTATCCCTAAAAGGGTATATAATATTGAAGGTGCACATAGGGTCATTCAGAATAACTTCACACACACGCTTCTGTGCATTTCCAAGTCTAATTCTGTCACTAAATCCATACCGGTGACCCAGCGCCTAAATACTAGGCCTCAAATTTAAATCCCTCTAAATCTCTCGTTACCCACCACTGTACTGTTGTTGCTGGGCAAGATATTTAGTGTCCGTCAAAGCACATTTTTTGTTCTGGGTTGAAGTACAATTCCCAATTTAGCAATTTCATAATTTAGTGGTTCCTGCTATATCAGAGCTATTTGAAATCTATCCCAAAAAGGGTATATAATATTGAAGGTGCACATTGGGTCATTCAGAATAACTTCACACACACCCGCTACTGTGTATTTCCAAGTCTAATTCTGTCACTAAACCCATACCGGTGACCCAGCGCCTAAATACTAGGCCTCAAATTTAAATCCCTCTAAATCTCTCGTTACCCACCGCTGTACTGTTGTTGCTGGGCAAGATATTTAGTGTCCGTCAAAGCACATTTTTTGTTCTGGGTTGAAGTACAATTCCCAATTTAGCAATTTCATAATTTAGTGGTTTCTGCTATATCAGAGCTATTTGAAATCTATCCCTAAAAGGGTATATAATATTGAAGGTGCACATAGGGTCATTCAGAATAACTTCACACACACGCTTCTGTGCATTTCCAAGTCTAATTCTGTCACTAAATCCATACCGGTGACCCAGCGCCTAAATACTAGGCCTCAAATTTAAATCCCTCTAAATCTCTCGTTACCCACCGCTGTACTGTTGTTGCTGGGCAAGATATTTAGTGTCCGTCAAAGCACATTTTTTGTTCTGGGTTGAAGTACAATTCCCAATTTAGCAATTTCATAATTTAGTGGTTCCTGCTATATCAGAGCTATTTGAAATCTATCCCAAAAAGGGTATATAATATTGAAGGTGCACATTGGGTCATTCAGAATAACTTCACACACACCCGCTACTGTGTATTTCCAAGTCTAATTCTGTCACTAAACCCATACCTGTCACCCAGCGCCTAAATACTAGGCCTCAAATTTAAATCCCTCTAAATCTCTCGTTACCGCTGTACTGTTGTAGCTGGGAAAGTTATTTAGTGCCCGTCAAAGCACATTTTTTGTTCTGGGTTGAAGTACAATTCCCAATTTAGCAATTTCATAATTTAGTGGTTCCTGCTATATCAGAGCTATTTGAAATCTATCCCAAAAAGGGTATATAATATTCAAGGTGCACATTGGGTCATTCAGAATAACTTCACACACACGCTTCTGTGCATTTCCAAGTCTAATTCTGTCACTAAATCCATACCGGTCACCCAGCACCTAAATACTAGGCCTCAAATTTATATCCCGCTGAATTTGAATACAATACATTGGGCCAAATAATATATTTGTTGTTGTGGTGAACCATAACAATGAGAAAAACATCTAGTAAGGGACGCGGACGTGGACATGGTCGTGGTGGTGTTAGTGGACCCTCTGGTGCTGGGAGAGGACGTGGCCGTTCTGCCACATCCACACGTCCTAGTGTACCAACTACCTCAGGTCCCAGTAGCCGCCAGAATTTACAGCGATATATGGTGGGGCCCAATGCCGTTCTAAGGATGGTAAGGCCTGAGCAGGTACAGGCATTAGTCAATTGGGTGGCCGACAGTGGATCCAGCACGTTCACATTATCTCCCACCCAGTCTTCTGCAGAAAGCGCACAGATGGCGCCTGAAAACCAACCCCATCAGTCTGTCACATCACCCCCATGCATACCAGGGAAACTGTCTCAGCCTCAAGTTATGCAGCAGTCTCTTATGCTGTTTGAAGACTCCGCTGGCAGGGTTTCCCAAGGGCATCCACCTAGCCCTTCCCCAGCGGTGAAAGACATAGAATGCACTGACGCACAACCACTTATGTTTCCTGATGATGAGGACATGGGAATACCACCTCAGCATGTCTCTGATGATGACGAAACACAGGTGCCAACTGCTGCGTCTTTCTGCAGTGTGCAGACTGAACAGGAGGTCAGGGATCAAGACTGGGTGGAAGACGATGCAGGGGACGATGAGGTCCTAGACCCCACATGGAATGAAGGTCGTGCCACTGACTTTCACAGTTCGGAGGAAGAGGCAGTGGTGAGACCGAGCCAACAGCGTAGCAAAAGAGGGAGCAGTGGGCAAAAGCAGAACACCCGCCGCCAAGAGACTCCGCCTGCTACTGACCGCCGCCATCTGGGACCGAGCACCCCAAAGGCAGCTTCAAGGAGTTCCCTGGCATGGCACTTCTTCAAACAATGTGCTGACGACAAGACCCGAGTGGTTTGCACGCTGTGCCATCAGAGCCTGAAGCGAGGCATTAACGTTCTGAACCTGAGCACAACCTGCATGACCAGGCACCTGCATGCAAAGCATGAACTGCAGTGGAGTAAACACCTTAAAACCAAGGAAGTCACTCAGGCTCCCCCTGCTACCTCTTCTGCTGCTGCCGCCTCGGCCTATTCTGCTGCTGCCGCCTCGGCCTCTTCCTCCGCCTCTGGAGGAACGTTGGCACCTGCCGCCCAGCAAACAGGGGATGTACCACCAACACCACCACCACCACCTCCGTCACCAAGCGTCTCAACCATGTCACACGCCAGCGTTCAGCTCTCCATCTCACAAACATTTGATAGAAAGCGTAAATTCCCACCTAGCCACCCTCGATCCCTGGCCCTGAATGCCAGCATTTCTAAACTACTGGCCTATGAAATGCTGTCATTTAGGCTGGTGGACACAGACAGCTTCAAACAGCTCATGTCGCTTGCTGTCCCACAGTATGTTGTTCCCAGCCGGCACTACTTCTCCAAGAGAGCCGTGCCTTCCCTGCACAACCAAGTATCCGATAAAATCAAGTGTGCACTGCGCAACGCCATCTGTAGCAAGGTCCACCTAACCACAGATACGTGGACCAGTAAGCACGGCCAGGGACGCTATATCTCCCTAACTGCACACTGGGTAAATGTAGTGGCAGCTGGGCCCCAGGCGGAGAGCTGTTTGGCGCACGTCCTGCCGCCGCCAAGGATCGCAGGGCAACATTCTTTGCCTCCTGTTGCCACCTCCTCCTTCTCGGCTTCCTCCTCCTCTTCTTCCACCTGCTCATCCAGTCAGCCACACACCTTCACCACCAACTTCAGCACAGCCCGGGGTAAACGTCAGCAGGCCATTCTGAAACTCATATGTTTGGGGGACAGGCCCCACACCGCACAGGAGTTGTGGCGGGGTATTGAACAACAGACCGACGAGTGGTTGCTGCCGGTGAGCCTCAAGCCCGGCCTGGTGGTGTGTGATAATGGGCGAAATCTCGTTGCAGCTCTGGGACTAGCCAATTTGACGCACATCCCTTGCTTGGCGCATGTGCTGAATTTGGTGGTGCAGAAGTTCATTCACAACTACCCCGACATGTCAGAGCTGCTGCATAAAGTGCGGGCCGTCTGTTCGCGCTTCCGGCGTTCACATCCTGCCGCTGCTCGCCTGTCTGCGCTACAGCGTAACTTCGGCCTTCCCGCTCACCGCCTCATATGCGACGTGCCCACCAGGTGGAACTCCACCTTGCACATGCTGGACAGACTGTGCGAGCAGCAGCAGGCCATAGTGGAGTTTCAGCTGCAGCACGCACGGGTCAGTCGCACTACAGAACAGCACCACTTCACCACCAATGACTGGGCCTCCATGCGAGACCTGTGTGCCCTGTTGCGCTGTTTCGAGTACTCCACCAACATGGCCAGTGGCGATGACACCGTTATCAGCGTTACAATACCACTTCTATGTCTCCTTGAGAAAACACTTAGGGCGATGATGGAACAGGAGGTGGCCCAGGAGGAGGAGGAGGAGGATGAGGAAGAGGGGTCATTTTTAGCACTTTCAGGCCAGTCTCTTCGAAGTGACTCAGAGGGAGGTTTTTTGCAACAGCAGAGGCCAGGTACAAATGTGGCCAGCCAGGGCCCACTACTGGAGGACGAGGAGGACGAGGATGAGGAGGAGGTGGAGGAGGATGAGGATGAAGCATGGTCACAGCGGGGTGGCACCCAACGCAGCTCGGGTCCATCACTGGTGCGTGGCTGGGGGGAAAGGCAGGACGATGACGATACGCCTCCCACAGAGGACAGCTTGTCCTTACCCCTGGGCAGCCTGGCACACATGAGCGACTACATGCTGCAGTGCCTGCGCAACGACAGCAGAGTTGCCCACATTTTAACCTGTGCGGACTACTGGGTTGCCACCCTGCTGGATCCACGCTACAAAGACAATGTGCCCACCTTACTTCCTGCACTGGAGCGTGATAGGAAGATGCGCGAGTACAAGCGCACGTTGGTAGACGCGCTACTGAGAGCATTCCCAAATGTCACAGGGGAACAAGTGGAAGCCCAAGGCCAAGGCAGAGGAGGAGCAAGAGGTCGCCAAGGCAGCTGTGTCACGGCCAGCTCCTCTGAGGGCAGGGTTAGCATGGCAGAGATGTGGAAAACTTTTGTCAACACGCCACAGCTAACTGCACCACCACCTGATACGCAACGTGTTAGCAGGAGGCAACATTTCACTAACATGGTGGAACAGTACGTGTGCACACCCCTCCACGTACTGACTGATGGTTCGGCCCCATTCAACTTCTGGGTCTCTAAATTGTCCACGTGGCCAGAGCTAGCCTTTTATGCCTTGGAGGTGCTGGCCTGCCCGGCAGCCAGCGTTTTGTCTGAACGTGTATTCAGCACGGCAGGGGGCGTCATTACAGACAAACGCAGCCGCCTGTCTACAGCCAATGTGGACAAGCTGACGTTCATAAAAATGAACCAGGCATGGATCCCACAGGACCTGTCCGTCCCTTGTCCAGATTAGACATTAACTACCTCCCCATAACCATATATTATTGGACTCCAGGGCACTTCCTCATTCAATCCTATTTTTATTTTCATTTTACCATTATATTGCGATGCTACCCAAAGTTGAATGAACCTCTCCTCTGCCTGTGTGCTAGGCCTAAATATATGCCAATGGACTGTTGCAGTGGTGGCTGACATGAAGCCTGATTCTCTGCTATGACATGCAGACTAATTCTCTGCTGACATGAAGCCAGATTGTCTGTTACGGGACCTCTCTCCTCTGCCTGGGTGCTGGGCCTAAATTTATGACAATGGACTGTTGCAGTGGTGGCTGACGTGAAGCCTGATTCTCTGCTATGACATGCAGACTGATTCTCTGCTGACATGAAGCCAGATCGTCTGTTACGGGACCTCTCTGCTCTGCCTGTGTGCTAGGCCTAAATATATGCCAATGGACTGTTGCAGTGGTGGGTGACGTGAAGCCTCATTCTCTGCTATGACATGCAGACTGATTCTCTGCTGACATGAAGCCAGATTGTCTGTTACGGGACCTCTCTGCTCTGCCTGTGTGCTAGGCCTAAATATATGCCAATGGACTGTTGCAGTGGTGGGTGACGTGAAGCCTCATTCTCTGCTATGACATGCAGACTGATTCTCTGCTGTCATGAAGCCAGATTGTCTGTTACGGGACCTCTCTGCTCTGCCTGTGTGCTAGGCCTAAATATATGCCAATGGACTGTTGCAGTGGTGGGTGACGTGAAGCCTCATTCTCTGCTATGACATGCAGACTGATTCTCTGCTGACATGAAGCCAGATTGTCTGTTACGGGACCTCTCTGCTCTGCCTGTGTGCTAGGCCTAAATATATGCCAATGGACTGTTGCAGTGGTGGGTGACGTGAAGCCTCATTCTCTGCTATGACATGCAGACTGATTCTCTGCTGTCATGAAGCCAGATTGTCTGTTACGGGACCTCTCTGCTCTGCCTGTGTGCTAGGCCTAAATATATGCCAATGGACTGTTGCAGTGGTGGGTGACGTGAAGCCTCATTCTCTGCTATGACATGCAGACTGATTCTCTGCTGTCATGAAGCCAGATTGTCTGTTACGGGACCTCTCTGCTCTGCCTGTGTGCTAGGCCTAAATATATGCCAATGGACTGTTGCAGTGGTGGGTGACGTGAAGCCTCATTCTCTGCTATGACATGCAGACTAATTCTCTGCTGACATGAAGACAGATTCTCTGTTACGGGACCTCTCTCCTCTGCCTGTGTGTGTGCTGGGCCTAAATATATGCCAATGGACTGTTGCAGTGGTGGCTGACGTGAAGCCTCATTCTCTGCTATGACATGCAGACTGATTCTCTGCTGACATGAAGCCAGATTCTCTGTTACGGGACCTCTCTCCTCTGCCTGTGTGTGTGCTGGGCCTAAATATATGCCAATGGACTGTTGCAGTGGTGGCTGACGTGAAGCCTCATTCTCTGCTATGACATGCAGACTGATTCTCTGCTGACATGAAGCCAGATTCTCTGTTACGGGACCTCTCTCCTCTGCCTGTGTGTGTGCTGGGCCTAAATATATGCCAATGGACTGTTGCAGTGGTGGCTGACGTGAAGCCTCATTCTCTGCTATGACATGCAGACTGATTCTCTGCTGACATGAAGCCAGATTCTCTGTTACGGGACCTCTCTCCTCTGCCTGTGTGTGTGCTGGGCCTAAATATATGCCAATGGACTGTTGCAGTGGTGGCTGACGTGAAGCCTCATTCTCTGCTATGACATGCAGACTGATTCTCTGCTGACATGAAGCCAGATTCTCTGTTACGGGACCTCTCTCCTCTGCCTGTGTGCTAGGCCTAAATATATGCCAATGGACTGTTGCAGTGGTGGCTGACGTGAAGCCTCATTCTCTGCTATGACATGCAGACTAATTCTCTGCTGACATGAAGACAGATTCTCTGTTACGGGACCTCTCTCCTCTGCCTGGGTGCCGGGGCCTAAATATCTGAGAATGGACTGTTCCAGTGGTGGGTGACGGGAAGCCAGATTCTCTGCTATGGAACCTCTCTCCAATTGATTTTGGTTAATTTTTATTTATTTAATTTTTATTTTAATTAATTTCCCTATCCACATTTGTTTGCAGGGGATTTACCTACATGTTGCTGCCTTTTGCAGCCCTCTAGCCCTTTCCTGGGCTGTTTTACAGCCGTTTTAGTGCCGAAAAGTTCGGGTCCCCATTGACTTCAATGGGGTTCGGGTTCGGGACGAAGTTCGGATCGGGTTCGGATCCCGAACCCGAACATTTCCGGGATGTTCGGCCGAACTTCTCGAACCCGAACATCCAGGTGTTCGCTCAACTCTAATCTTAACCCTTTCATGACCAAGGGTCATTGATGCCCCAGTGTCCAGGTCAAAATTTATAAATCTGACATGTGTCACTCTATGTGGTAATAGCTTTGGAACACTTTTACTTATCCACGCCATTCTGAGATTGTTTTCTCGTGACACATTGTACTTCATGATAGTCATATATTTGAGTCAATATATTTCATCTTTATTTATGAAAAGATCCCAAATTTACCCAAAATTTAGAAAAATTCACAATTTTCCAAATTTCAATTTCTCTGCTTCTAAAACAGAAAGTGATACCTAATAAAATATTTATTACTTAACATTCCCCATATGTCTAATTTATGTTGGCATCATTTTGGAAATGTCATTTTATTTTTTTAGGACGTTAGAAGGCTTAGAAGTTTAGAAGCAATTCTTACAATTTTTAAGAAAATTTCCAAAACCCACTTTTTAAGGACCAGTTTAGGTCTGAAGTCCCTTTGTGGGGCTTACATAGTGGAAACCCCCATAAATGACCCCATTTTAGAAACTACACCCATCAAGTTACTCAAAACTGATTTTACAAACTTTGTTAACCCTTTAGGCGTTCCACAAGAATTAAAGGAAAATGGAGATGAAATTTAAAAATTTCACTTTTTTTATATTTTTATATATTTTTTTCTTTAACACATTGAGGGTTAACAGCCAAACAAAACTCAATATTTATTACCCTGATTCTGCGGTTTACAGAAACACCCCATATGTGGTCATAAACCGCTGTACGGGCACACGGCAGGGCGCAGAAGGAAAGGAATGCCATACGGTTTTTGGAAGGCAGATTGTGTTGGATTGGTTTTCTGAACGCCATATGTTTTTTATTTTTCTGCCAATCATCTTGTGCAGGGGCTCGTTTTTTGCAGAAAGTGTTGAGGTTTTTATTGGTACCTAGGAGGACAAGGGACTTCTTCCAGGAGAATAACATCACTCTTTTGGCCCATTCTGCGTGTTCCCCTGATCTAAATCCAATTGAGAACCTTTAGGGATGGATGGCAAGGGAAGTTTACAAAAAAGGACAACAGTTCCAGACAGTAGATGGCCTTCGTTAACTTTAATATATCTTTATTTCGATTTCGTACAATAAATACATCCGTAGAAAAAACATTACCCCAACAATACATGCAAAAATTATTGACAGTTAATAATTGTTGTTCATTTTTCATTTTTCCTTCCCTTCTCCCCTTTCCCAACCACCCCCCGTCACCCCCCCCCCCCATTTCCCTCCCACCCCCAGAAGGCAGGGGGGGGAGGGGCGTAGAGAGAAAAAAGAGAAAAATAAATAAATAACCAATTTTTCCAGATCTGGTCGAGATTTGATGACTTTTTGGTATAATTCTTCATCCCACGTTCTTCTTTAATTAGATTGTCTATTGCTTTCCTCCACTGTCCCACCATCGGTGGATCTACCTTTATCCATTTCCTAAGTATAAGGAGTCTAGCCTGAAATAATACTTTGTTCAAAACCAATCGTGTATTTTTATTTAATTTCAAATGTTCAGTTGCCCCTAAAATACAAATTACTGGATCATTTGGCAATCGGACCTTCAGTAGCAAAAACACAATTTCCGTAATTTCTGCCCAATATCTGTGAAGCTTGGGACACCTCCAAAAGCAATGTATCAAATCAGCTCTCTCCTCCCAACATTTTGAACATTTATCTGTTGCTCTCACCCCCATTCTTTTTAGCATCCATGGAGATCGATGTAATCTATGCAATAAAGAATTGTGAGATCTTATGCGAACCCCTATCCGAAACTGTCGCATCATTTCTAAGGGCATCTCTCCATTTTTCCTCTGTAAAGGAATCTAGATCTTTCTCCCATTTCTTCGCAGCAAGCATTGTAATTGTTTTTCTTTTTTCCTCCATCAAGATCCTATATCTCTTTGCAGTTATTCCACCTCCTTCCCCTGCTACAATAAACTTATCCAACATATCTGATGTTTCCCTTCTATACCTATCCTCCTGTATCACTATCCGCAATGCATTCCTAAGCTGGAAATATTTATACATGTCACTATAGGGGATCCCGAATTCCGACATCATTGTATTAAAGTCCTTCAGCTTATCTCCCTCAAAAATCTGTTCTAGATATTTCACTCCTTTTTTCTCCCAATCTATATAATCTCTTATTGTTTCCAATTCCTTTAAATTTAGATTTTTCCATATCGGTGTATACTTCAAAAACCCTTTAATCTCCAATATCTTCTTAATTTCCCCCCATACGTATTCTACCCAATTTAATATCCTATTACTAGTATTTTTTTTCCCAAAAAAACCTGACTCCAACACCTCTAAGTGATTAAATTCCTCTTTCCATCCCCATCTATTTAGTTCTTGTCTACCCATCTGACTATCTAAACTATCCTTTATATTCCCATATTGTGTTATTAAGTAGTAAAAGAACAGATTGGGAAGCGCCAGTCCTCCTTCTTGCACTGGGAGCTGAAGGACTTCCTTCTTTATCCGAGGGCTCGCACCCTTCCAAATGAAGTCCCCCATTAATCTATCAAATAGTTTAAAAGTATTTTGTGGTATTCTTACTGGGGCATTTTGCAGTACATAAAGTATCTTTTGGACTTTGCAAGAGAGCACCAAACATGGAACATTCAAAGGTGGAAGAAAGTTTTATTCTCTGATGAGAATTTTTTTTACCTTGATGGTCCTGATGGTTTCCAACGTTACTGGCATGACAAGCAGATCCCACATGAGATGTTTTCTATGCGCCACAGTGGAGGGGGCGTCATAATGGTCTGGGGTGCTTTTTCCCTCATTGGAACAATGTTGCTTCAGGAAGTGCAGGGCGCCAAACGGACGCTGGCTATGTCCAGAGGTTGCAGAGAGCATTCCTCATGACTGAGGGCTCTCATCTGTGTGGTAACGACTGGGTTTTTCAACAGGACAACGCTACAGTACACAATGCCCGCAGGACAAGGGACTTCTTCCAGGAGAATAACATCACTCTTTTGGCCCATCCTGCGTGTTCCCCTGATCTAAATCCAATTGAGAACCTTTAGGGATGGATGGCAAGGGAAGTTTACAAAAAAGGACAACAGTTCCAGACAGTAGATGGCCTTCGTGCGGCCGTCTTCACCACTTGGAGAAATGTTTCCACTCACCTCATGGAAAGTCTTGCATCAAGCATGCCAAAACAAATTTTGGAAGTGATAAACAATAACGGTGGAGCTACTCATTGCTGAGTTCATGTTTGGAAGTTGGATTTCTGTTTTGGGGGCGTTTATATTTTTTTTGGAGGTGTGGTCAAAAACTTTTGATCAGCTGAAAAACAGCCTGTTTCAGTTTATTCGTTGTTTTCATTACATTGAATGCTAAAAAAATGTTTTGTCTCCCTCCAATTTCTTGTTGTTGCATGTTGAAGATCTACTTGGAACCTTGTTAAGATCCAGCCATGCTAAATATTATTTTTTGTCATTTTTTAAGTGGTCTTAAACTTTTGATCAGGACTGTATGATTAGTTTATTGTTGCTATGGCCTTCTGTGCCCCACAAAAATAATACTTACTGTTTGACTACATTTAATTTTCATAGCAATATATAGAGACATGGATAATTTATTTTCCTTTTTTTCATTGATCTCTGTTCATCTGTTAATAAACCTCATTATCTTTTAACGAATGTTAAGCAATAAGTCTGATTACTTATTTTTCTGAACCTTATGCCTCCTCTTTGAACACCATTCAAACAACTGTCCAAAAGTAGTTTTTTTGGTACAGATTATACAGTATACTGTACATTTTTTATAGATCAGATTGTTATTGTAACGGCACCACAGGCATAAAAGGGGGTAAACCCGTTTAGGCGATCTTCCCCTTCCAGAGCTACAGGCACAGCTACTTATAGAACACCAAACTCCCGAACGGCATACAAGGGAATGCACTAAACTCCCAAACGGAATATAGCATAGCACTCCAAACTCCCGAACAGAACTTCACGAATAGCTGCTAGCAGACGAATAGGAAACGCACCAAAGCGGCTTACACTCCTAGCAATCAGTCTCTAACAGCATACAGTGAATCCCCCCCAAGAACGAGACAAGGCTCTGTGTTGAGGGTAAAGCAGTGGACATCCAGAGCTGTGTGATTATTGTTCTTATATACACATTCTTACACATTAGTACCCCACAGGGTTTTGTAAAACAACTAGTAACCACGTACAATACACTCAGACACTCCCACACAAAATCCTCCCCTCTGCCTGTGATACAATTACCTTACACAATGGGTTAATGTAATTAACATGCAGGAGAATACACAGTTTTACACAATGTCTTCTGTCCTGGAGACAATTGGGAAGTAATCCAATTTATCTCCAAGGGCAGAAGCAAAACTTCATTAGCCACATGGTAGCAAAAATAAAAATAAAAGACATAAGAATATTTAACTTTGCAGCTATTGCATAAAACTTAGACATTTAACATTGCCCCAGCTAGCTCAGGTCTGAGTGCATTCAATTATTAGGTGAATGGCACTCAGACTACACGAATACAGTTCAATTGCCACGGAGCCAAATTCTTTCACATTGTCTTTGCAGGAGAAAATCAAGCGTTTCAACATGGGCCATAGTCTAAAGGAAGCAGGCGGGAAACCAGGCTTCTCCAATGCAATGTGGCGAGATTGGTCTCGTCACATCTCTTCCCTTTTCCAAACAGACTAAAAGGGTATCTAGCTTCCTGCCAGTCAGTGCCCTTGTTAATCCAGCAGCCCATCCACAAAATAGAAACAGCAGTACAGCCCACCCACAATAAATGGTTACTACACCTGAACAAGGGATAAACTTGTCCATGTCCAGGTGGCTCACCATGGCTGTGTGGGGGACTGGTAGACTGCCTTGGTGGGTTGCTGCCCTGGTGCCAGCGCTACCACGGAAGTAGCCTGGTTGGAGCCTGGTTGTTGGAGGAGGAGACCGACTGTCTCTGATACACAGCTCTGCTGTTGTAGGGAGAGACTGACTGTCTCCCCTTTAGATAGACCACCATGCTGCTGTTGGGGGAGACCGACTGTCTCCCCTTTGGCTAAACAGCCCTGTTGCTGGGGGACAGGACCGACTGTCCCTACCCCCTATGCTGTGAGTGCAGAGACCACAGTCCCATATGCACTGTTGTGGGGCTTACTGTCTCCCCCCCGGTGAGCTAAACCTCCGCTGGGGAATGGAGACTATGCTCCCAATTCCCTGTAAATCACACTGCCACTGGGGAATGGAGACTGGGCTCCCAATTCCCTGTAAATCACACGGCCACTGGGGAATGGAGACTGGGCTCTGAATTCCCTGCAATTCACACTGCCAATAGGGAGAGGGGGGTAACAAGCTCCTCTCCCATACATACTTCCAGCCTCTGGGGAGGGAGACCGACTATCTCGGCTCCCAATACAGTGTCCTGTTGCTGGGGAAAGGAGACTGGGCTCTCTATTCCCTGTAGGACACTCTGCCACTGAGGAAAGGAGACTGGGCTCCCAATTTCCTGTAAATCACACGGCTGCTGGGGAATGGAGACTGGGCTCCCAATTCCCTGCAGGACTGGTGGAGAGACCTCAGTCCCATCTCCACCGGCCACCTGGGGTTCTTCCCAGTAACAATCCACAATACCTGCCCAGCTGAATGGGTCTGGATTTGGGTCTGTCATTTTGCTGTCCTGCTGAGCCTTCCCAATGGAGTGGAAGAGATCTCGGTAGTCCTGCTCCAGTTCCCACTCCAGGGTTGCTAGGTGAGCCAGGTCTTTCTCTACCTCATGGAGGTCATCCCAATCCTGCCTAGCCTCCCCTCGTAGAAAATGTCCTGAAGTCTGGACTGTGCATGGCTTCCGAAGTCAGGCTCTGCAAAGGACTCCCATAACAAGCCAGAACCATCAAACTCCTCTCCCTCTGGCTTGTCATGCTCAGCTGTCCAGGGTATATACTGTGCCATATACCACCAGAGCACCTGGTAGGCATCCTCCAGCCATAGCTCCTGCCATACCTGGTGCTCTCGTTCCTTCACCCATTCCTCCAAGGGCTGCTCTCCCAGGAAGGGCATTACGCAGGGCCACTTGCTTCTGCAATCGCTGCTCTTCACTGGGGAGACTCTCGCCTCACTGGTATTGTACATTATCCAGGGCCTGGTACCAGATGCCTTTCCTTAATGCATCCCGGCCATCCAGGTCTTCCTCATCGTATACCACTGCTGGTTCCATCCTACTGCTGTCAGGGTCGCTGTACTGGGACATGCGTTGCCCTCAAATTGTAATTCCAGGGAATGATGTTACTTTGTAGCTGTCCTCCTTGGCTATGAGAACCATCCCACTGCTGCCACCAATTGTAACGGCACCCCGGGCATAAAAGGGGGCAAACCCGTTTAGGCGATCTTCCCCTTCCAGAGCTACAGGCACAGCTACTTACAGATAGTGATGTCCCGAACTATTCGCCGGCGAATAGTTCCCGGCGAACATAGCTCAGCACGCCAATCAACACATGCTGTTGCCACCACCAGAATGCCGTCATTGCAAAGCTCAGCAGTGTGCCATTTTTTTGTGTGTGTCTGCCTCTGACAACAGCGATGCCATTTGCAACCTGTGCCAAGAGAAACTGAGTCGTGGGAAATCCAACACCCACCTAGGTACAACTGCTTTGCGAAGGCACATGATCGCACATCACAAACGCCTATAGGATCAACACATGATGACGAGTAGAAGCAGCACACAAGCTCAAAGCCACCATCCTCCTCCTGGTCCAGCATCTTCAGCCACGTCAACCACTGCTGTCCTCCTTGCCCCCTCTCAACCACCCGCCACTCCGTCTCTCACCTTCAGCAGTTCCATCTCATCTGCCCACTGTCAGGTGTCTGTAAAGGAAATGTTTGAGCGTAAGAAGCCAATGTCACAGAGTCACCCACTTGCCTGGCGTCTGACAGCTGGCTTGACGGAACTCTTAGCCCGCCAGCTTTTACCATACCAGCTGGTGGAGTCTGAGGCCTTCAAAAGAAAAATTGCTATTGGGACACCACAGTGGAAGGTACCCAGACAAATTTTTTTTCAAATAAGGCAATCCCAAACCTCTACTCACTGATTGAAAAGGAAGTCATGGCATCTCTGGCATACAGTGTTGGGGCAAGGGTTCATCTGACCACAAATACCTGGTCTGCAAAGCACGGTCAGGGCAGTTATATCACCTACACTGTGCATTGGGTCAACCTGCTGACGGCTGCCAAGCATGGAATGCGTGGCTCTGCAGCGGAGTTGGTGACACCGCCACGACTTGCAGGCAGGCCTACTGCCACCTCCTTTACTCCTCCTACTCCATCCTCTTCCATAACCTCATCGGCTGAGTCCTCTTCTGCTGCGGCGTCCTACTGCACATCAACTGAATCCCCCCAGCTCCTCAGGGGCTATTCCACATCCCGGATACGACAGTGTCACCCTGTCTTGGGGTTGACTTGCCTGAAAGCAGAGAGCCACACCGGACCAGCACTCCTGTCCACCATGAACGCACAGGTGAATCAGTGGCTGACCCCACACCAACTGTAGATTGGCAAAGTGGTGTGTGACAATGGAAGCAATTTGTTAGCGACATTGAATTTGGGCAAGTTGTCACATGTGCCGTGCATGGCACATGTGTTGAATCTCATCGTACAACGCTTTGTGTCTAAGTACCCAGGCTTACAGGAGGTCCTCAAGCAGGCCAGGATGGTGTGTGGCGTTCCTACACGGCCATGGCGCACTTTTCAGACATTCAGCGCCGAAACAACATGCCAGTGAGACGCTTGATTTGCGACAGCCCGACACGTTGGAATTCAACACTCCTAATGTTCGACCGCCTGTCCAACAGGAAAAAGCCGTCAATGAGTATTTGTATGACCGGGGTGCTAGGACAGCCTCTGCGGAGCTGGGAATTTTTTTGCCACGTTACTGGACGCTCATGCGCAATGCCTGTAGGCTCATGCGTCCTTTTGAGGAGGTGACAAACCTAGTCAGTCGCACCGAAGGCACCATCAGCGACCTCATCCCATTTGTTTTCTTACTGGAGCGTGCCCTGCGAAGAGTGATGGATCAGGCTGTAGATGAGCGGGAAGAGGAAGAGTTGTGGTCACCATCACTACCAGAAACAGCCTTGTCATCATCGCTTGCCGGACCTGCGGCAACGCTGCAAGAGGAGTATGAGGAAGAGGAGTCAGAGGAGGAATGTGGCTTTGAGGAGGAGGAAGACCAACCACAGCAGGCATCCCAGGGTGCTCATTGTTGTCACCTATCTGGGACCCGTGGTATTGTACGTGGCTGGGGGGAAGAACAGACCGTCAATGACATCAGTGAGGAGGAGGAACGGGAAATGAGTAGCTCGGCATCCAACCTTGTGCAAATGGGGTCTTTCATGCTGTCATGTCTGTTGAGGGACCCTCATATGGAAAGGATGAAGGAAAACGACCTGTACTGGGTGGCCACACTACTAGACCCCCGGTATAAGCAGAAAGTGGTGGAAATGTTACCAAATTACCGGAAGTCAGAAAGGATGCAGCAGTTCAAAACCAAACTAAAAAATATGCTTTACACAGCTTATAAGGGCGATGTCACAGCACAACGGGAATCTAACAGGGGAAGACGGGAAAGTAATCCTCCTCCTATCATGACCACGGCGGCAAGGACAGGACGCTTTACAGATGTGTTGTTGATGGAGGTCCTACACATCGCCACAACCCTTCGGGATCCAGCCTTAGAGAATGACTCGACTGACAGGTAGCAGACTACCTCGCCTTAACTGCAGATATCGACACTCTGAGGAGCGATGAACCCATTGACTACTAGGTGTGCGGGCTTGACCTGTGGCCTGAACTGTCCCAGTTTGCAATAGAACTTCTGGCCTGCCCCGCTTCAAGTGTCCTGTCAGAAAGGACCTTCAGTGCAGCAGGAGGCATTGTCACTGACAAAAGAAGTCTCCTCAGTCAAAAAAGTGTTGATTACCTCACCTTCATTAAGATGAATGAGGCATGGATCCCGAAGGGACTGACAGTGGGGGATACGTTTGACTAACAAAAGGCCTGATGACATGCCTTGGCATCAAAATGGTCCCCACGCTGCTGTTTTTAATATCTGCATACCGGATGACTTTCGTGAATTCTCCGCCACCAACTAGGGTTCAAGCCGCAATGTTTTAGTCACCTTTCTGCGTGGAAAACAGCAATTTTTCCGGCCGTGGCTGCAGCTGCGGCTGCAACAATACCTAATTTTTCAGGCATGTGTAAATGCCAAATATATTTTTCTGGCCTCTAGTGCTGCACTGTGGCTGCAAAAAACAAAACAAAAAAAAGGCACATACATGTGTCAATTCCCCTTCGTGATTGGTACCTTGTTGTGGTGAAGGGGCTTGCATATCACAATGAAGGGATCATCACCTCTATGAGTGTGTTGGCAATGTTGCCACACCCCAGATAAGGCCGTTGCTTCATTATGATCAGACTAAAAGCGATCGGCTGGAAAAATTTTCATAGAAAAAACATTATTTTTTTTATTTTTATTTTTTTAAAGTTGTATGGGTTTTTAATACATAAAATAAAAAAAAACATAATAAAGTCTCTTAATAGTTTATTAGAAATAATGCAGACAATTTAAAAAATCCCCATCCATTCCAATACAAAGCAAGTACAGAGCTCAGATCAAAATTATTTCAGGATGTTGTTAATTCGACAATGATTAATCAATTAGACACACGTCCCCGGATAGGGGACGTAACAGGGATTAAACTGATTAGAATAGTACTACAGAAAATACCACTCATATCGGGTGTGACATTAAATTGCACGGCGCAGACGCAGTGACCGTGGCGTGGATTCAAACAAAGGGGAGGGAGCCAGCATTTTTTTAACCATCTCCCTGTTTGAAAAATCAATTTAATAAATGTACTCCAGATTGGGGACCTTACGTAACAGGGATTAAACTGATGAGAATAGTACTACAGAAAATACCACTCATATCGGGTCTGACAGTAAATTGCACGGCGCAGACGCAGTGACCGTGGTGTGGATTCAAACAAAGGGGAGGGAGCCAGTGTTTTTTAACCATCTTCCCATTCGAAAAATGTATTCAATTCAGCTTTCGGGGACCCTTGGTGTTGTACGTGGCTGGGTGGAGGAATAAACCTTCAATGACATCAACGGGACATGGCTAGCTTGGTATCCAACCTTGTGCAAATGGGAAGTTTGCTGTTGGGCACTGTTTGCGGTTGTCTGCGATTCATTAAAAGGGGAGTTTGGTCTGTCAATGTCTGTGAAGCGGGCGTAACCCTTACACTACCTAATCGATACAACATCATACCTGATCGTATACACACACTGGATGTTTTAAACCACGCTGCTCCAAAAAATTTAGGATTGTTAGGTGATTTATGCCCTTTATGGATTAAAATCCAACTCTGTGTCAACTATGTAATTTTCCATGGGAGTTTTGCCATGGATCCCCTTCCGGCATGCCACAGTCCAGGTGTTAGTCCCCTTGAAACAACTTTTCCTTCACTACTGTGGCTAGAAAGAGTCCCTGTGGGTTTTAAAATTCGCCTGCCTATTGAAGTCAATGGCGGTTCGCCCGTTTGCAGAAATTTGCGTTCGCTGTTCGCGAACTGAAAATTTTATTTTCGCGACATCTCTACTTACAGAACACTAAACTCCTGAACACCATACAAGGGAATGCTCTAAATTACCGAACGGAATACAGCATAGCACCCCAAACTCCCGAACGGAACCTCACGAATAGCTGCTAGCAGACGAATATTAAACGCACCCAAGCGGCTTGCACTCCTAGCAATCAGTCTCTAACAGCATACAGTGAATCCCCCCAAGAACGAGAAGAGGCTCTGTGTTGAGGGTAAAGCAGTGGACAGCCAGAGCTGTGTGTTTATTGTTCTTATATACACATTCTTACACATTAGTACCACTCAAAGGGTTTTGTAAAACAACTAGTAACCAAGTACAATACACTCAGACACTCCCACACAAAATTCTCCCCTCTGCCTGTGATACAATTACCCTACACAGTGGGTTAATGTAATTATCACAGGCAGGAGAATACACAGTTTTACACAATGTCTTCTGTCCTGGAGACAATTGGGAAGTAATCCAATTTATCTCCAAGGGCAGATTCAAAACTTTATTAGCCACATGGTAGCAAAAGACAATAAAAGACCTAAGAATATTTAACTGTGCAGCTATTGCATTAAAAATAGACATTTATCATATCCCCAGCTAGCTCAGGTCTGAGTGCATTCAATTATTAGGTGAATGGCACTCAGACTACACGAATACAGTTCAATTGCCATGGAGCCAAATTCTTTAACATAGTCTTTGCCGGGGAAAATCAAGCATTTCAACATGGGGCCATAGTCTAAAGGAAGCAGGCGGGCAACCAGGCTTCTCCAATGCAATGTGGCGAGATTGGTCTTGTCACAGTTACTTAATATAAAAAGTATTTAGTGTTTTTCTATGTATTTTATGTAATATTGCCTTTTTCATTACATGGTCACATTTGTTCCTGAATTTTGGCTACTGTTCAACAAATTATTTTCCTGCCTCCTGTTTTAAATTGGGAAATCTATCTAGATTTAGATAAGTAAAACATTCAATGTTTTATAATTCTTTAAGATATTTGATAAAGTTAGGGCAGTATAACTCTGTGTAACATAGTGTTGATAAAGCAATTTTTCTATATGGCAATTCATTCTACTTAATATTTTTTTTTTGTAAAGTCAGTTATATTTGTGCTGGATGCTGTAGAATAAAAAGTGCCAGATGCTCAACAATTAATGCAGGAACAAAATAAGTAGGACAGTTTTACAACATATAGTAAAGCAGATTCAATAGATCCAATATTATAGGAAAATGATTGTCCAAAAGTAAACAGTGTAGCACAGTGGAGTTTAGAAAATAGAATGCAAACTGTTTAACCCCTTCCAGACAGAGCTTTTCACCTTCCTGACAGGCTCATTTGACATGTTTCACTTTATGTGGTAATGCATTTGGAATGCTTTTACCTGCTTTTATCTGAGCAACGTTGAAATTTTTTTTTTGTGACACATTCATGTTAGTGGTAAGTTTATACAAAAATCTTCATGTTAGTGGTAAGTTTTTACAAAAATCCAAAATGTACAGAAAATTTTGAAAAATAGCAATTTTATTAATTTCAATTTCTCTGCTTTTAAGACAGATCATCGTACCTCATAAAATAGAAGATCAAGAGAGTTTGAGAATACAAGCTCAAAAAAACCTTTGACACTCGGATCAGTAATAATTGTGTCCTTCTACATCTTTAAAGGAAATTAGCCCTCAAACATTTTAGGTTCATAACTTCTATGGAATGGATTTCTATTAGAGGACAATATTACTTTCACACCCTGTATCTATAATTTCTATAACAATTTGCTGCTGCAACTCTTTGTTTACTCCTCCACTCATATCGATATGCTTTACATCACTTGTCTCTAGGGATGAGCAAACCCGAACTGTATAGTTCGGGTTCGTACCGAATTTGGGGGTGTCCGTGACACGGACCCGAACATTTTCGTAAAAGTCTGGGTTCGGTGTTCATCGCTTTCTTGGTGCTTTTTGAAAGGCTGCAAAGCAGCCAATCAACAAGCGTCATACTACTTGCCCCAAGAGGCCATCACAGCCATGCCTACTATTGGCATGGCTGTGATTGGCCAGTGCAGCATGTGACCCAGCCTCTATTTAAGCTGGAGTCACATAGCGCCGCACGTCACTCTTCTCTAAACAGTGTAGGGAGAGGTTGCAGCTGTGACTGTTAGGGCGAGATTAGGCAATAGGCAGTGATTAACTCCTCCAAAACACTGAAGTCAGTGATCGATCTACAGCTGTGGATCATTGAACTGTTGCTATTCAATTGCTCACTGTTTTTAGGCTACCCAGAGCGTTTTTCTGTCACTTTTGTCTGGGGTGATCGGCGGCCATTTTGTGTCTTGTGGTGCGCCAAACACAAGCTGCCACCAAGTGCATTTAACCATCAATAGTGTGGTTATTTTTTAGCTATATCCTACATCAGAGGCAAGCTGTCATCAAGTGCATTTAACCATCAATAGTGTGGTTATTTTTTGGCTATATCCTACATATGGGGCAAGCTGTCACCAAGTGCATTTAACCATCAATAGTGTGGTTATTTTTTGACTATATCCTACATCAGGGACAAGATGTCACCAAGTGCATTTAACCATCAATAGTGTGGTTATTTTTTGGCTATATCCTACATCAGGGGCAAGCTGTCACCAAGTGCATTTAACCATCAATAGTGTGGTTAATCTTTGGCTATATCCTACATCAGAGGCAAGCTGTCACCAAGTGCATTTAACCATCAATAGTGTGGTTATTTTTTAGCTATATCCTACATCAGGGGCAAGCTGTCACCAAGTGCATTTAACCATCAATAGTGTGGTTATTTTTTGGCTTTATCCTACATCAGGGGCTTGGCTGTGCTTGCTATTTTATTGAGGGGTGAAACACAATTGCCAAAATAGCAGTACCCTAAATCTGGTGTCTCAGCTGTGGCCATCCAATTGTAATACTGTCTGTTGTCTGGCAAAGGATATATTTTTGTTCAGGGTTGAAATACAATTCCCAACTTAGCAATTTCCTAAATTAGTGGTTTCTGCTGTATCAGGCCTACTTTAAATCTATCCCTAAAAGGGTATATTAGATTCAAGGTGCAGATAGGGTCATTCTCAATAACTTCACACACACTCTACTGTGCAATTCCAAGTCTAATTCTGTCTGTAAACGTATACCTGTCACCCAGCGCCTAAATAATAGGCCTCAAATTTATATTCAGCTAAATCTGTGGTTATTGCTGTAGCTGGTCAAATTATTTTGTGTCCGTCAAAGCACAGTTTTTTTTCTGGGTTGAAATACAATTCCCAACTAAGCAATTTCCTAAATTAGTGGTTTCTGCTGTATCAGGCCTACTTTAAATCTATCCCTAAAAGGGTATATTAGATTCAAGGTGCAGATAAGGTCATTCTCAATAACTTCACACACACGCTACTGTGCAATTCCAAGTCTAATTCTGTCTGTAAACGTACACCTGTCACCCAGCGCCTAAATAATAGGCCTCAAATTTATATTCAGCTAAATCTGTTGTTACTGCTGTGCCTTTATTAGTGTAATACGGTACCTAAATAGATAGCCAGATAGTGTTAGGTTTCTGTAAAAAAAAGGCCTGAATTTGAATTCAATACATTGGGCCAAATAATATTTTTCTTATTGTGGTGAACGGTAACAATGAGGAAAACATCTAGTAAGGGACGCGGACATGGTCGTGGTGGTGTTAGTGGACCCTCTGGTGCTGGGAGAGGACGTGGCCGTTCTGCCACAGCCACACGTCCTAGTGTACCAACTACCTCAGGTCCCAGTAGCCGCCATAATTTACAGCGATATTTGGTGGGGCCCAATGCCGTTCTAAGGATGGTAAGGCCTGAGCAGGTACATGCATTAGTCAATTGGGTGGCCGACAGTGGATCCAGCACATTCACATTATCTCCCACCCAGTCTTCTGCAGAAAGCGCACAGATGGCGCCTGAAAACCAAGCCCACCAGTCTGTCACATCACCCCCATGCATACCCAGCAAACTGTCTGAGCCTAAAGTTATGCAGCAGTCTCTTATGCTGATTGAAGACTCCACTGGCAGAGTTTCCCAAGGGCATCCACCTAGCCCTTCCCCAGCGGTGGAAGACATAAAATGTACTGACGCACAACCACTAATGTTTCCTGATGATGAGGACATGGGAATACCACGTCTCTGATGATGACGAAACACAGGTGCCAACTGCTGCGTCTTTCTGCAGTGTGCAGACCGAACAGGCGGGCAGAGATCAAGACTGGGTGGAAGACGATGCAGGGGACGATGAGGTCCTAGACCCCACATGGAATGAAGGTCGTGCCACTGACTTTCACAGTTCGGAGGAAGAGGCAGTGGTGAGACCGAGCCAACAGCGTAGCAAAAGAGGGAGCAGTGGGCAAAAGCAGAACACCCGCCGCCAAGAGACTCCGCCTGCTACTGACCGCCGCCATCTGGGACCGAGCACCCCAAAGGCAGCTTCAAGGAGTTCCCTGGCATGGCACTTCTTCAAACAATGTGCTGACGACAAGACCCGAGTGGTTTGCACGCTGTGCCATCAGAGCCTGAAGCGAGGCATTAACGTTCTGAACCTTAGCACAACCTGCATTACCA
This sequence comes from Bufo gargarizans, assembly GCF_014858855.1. NCBI lineage: Eukaryota > Metazoa > Chordata > Amphibia > Anura > Bufonidae > Bufo > Bufo gargarizans. Next base: position 190,708,465 of record NC_058080.1, read on the forward strand.
GGCACCTGCATGCAAAGCATGAACTGCAGTGGAGTAAACACCTTAAAAACAAGGAAGTCACTCAGGCTCCCCCTGCTACCTCTTCTGCTGCTGCCGCCTCGGCCTCTTCTGCTGCTGCTGCCTCGGCCTCTTCCTCCGCCTCTGGATGAACGTTGGCACCTGCCGCCCAGCAAACAGAGGATGTACCACCAACACCACCACCTCCGTCACCAAGCATCTCAACCATGTCACACGCCAGCGTTCAGCCGTCCATCTCACAAACATTTGAGAGAAAGCGTAAATTCCCACCTAGCCACCCTAGATCCCTGGCCCTGAATGCCAGCATTTCTAAACTACTGGCCTATGAAATGCTGTCATTTAGGCTGGTGGACACAGACAGCTTCAAACAGCTCATGTCGCTTGCTGTCCCACAGTATGTTGTTCCCAGCCGGCACTACTTCTCCAAGAGAGCCGTGCCTTCCCTGCACAACCAAGTATCCGATAAAATCAAGTGTGCACTGCGCAACGCCATCTGTGGCAAGGTCCACATAACCACAGATACGTGGACCAGTAAGCAAGGCCAGGGGCGCTATATCTCCCTAACTGCACACTGGGTAAATGTAGTGGCAGCTGGGCCCTAGGCGGAGAGCTGTTTGGCGCACGTCCTTTCGCCGCCAAGGATCGCAGGGCAACATTCTTTGCCTCCTGCTGCCTCCTACTCGGTTTCCTCCTCCTCTTCTTCCACCTGCTCATCCAGTCAGCCACACACCTTCACCACTAACTTCAGCACAGCCCGGGGTAAACGTCAGCAGGCCATTCTGAAACTCATATGTTTGGGGGACAGGCCCCACACCGCACAGAAGTTGTGGCGGGGTATAGAACAACAGACCGACGAGTGGTTGCTGCCGGTGAGCCTCAAGCCCGGCCTGGTGGTGTGCGATAATGGGCGAAATCTCGTTGCAGCTCTGGGACTAGCCGGTTTGACGCACATCCCTTGCCTGGCGCATGTGCTGAATTTGGTGGTGCAGAAGTTCATTCACAACTACCCCGACATGCGGGCCGTCTGTTCACGCTTCTGGCGTTCACATCCTGCCGCTGCTCGCCTGTCTGCGCTACAGCGTAACTTCACGCTCACTGCCTCATATGCGACATGCCCACCAGGTGGAACTCCACCTTGCACATGCTGGACAGACTGTGCAAGCAGCAGCAGGCCATAGTGGAGTTTCAGCTGCAGCTCGCACTGCGGAGCAGCACCACTTCACCACCAATGACTGGGCCTCCATGCGAGACCTGTGTGCCCTGTTGCGCTGTTTCGAGTACTCCACCAACATGGCCAGTGGCGATGATGCCGTTATCAGCGTTACAATACCACCACTTCCATGTCTCCTTGAAAAAACACTTAGGGCGATGATGGAAGAGGAGGTGGCCCAGGTGGAGGAGGAGGAGGAAGAGGGGTCATTTTTAGCACTTTCATGCCAGTCTCTTCGAAGTGACTCAGAGGGAGTTTTTTTGCAACAGCAGAGGCCAGGTACAAATGTGGCCAGCCAGGGCCCACTACTGGAGGACGAGGAGGACGAGGGTGAGGAGCAGGTGGAGGAGGATGAGAATGAAGCATGGTCACAGCGGGTTGGCACCCAACGCAGCTCGGGCCCATCACTGGTGCGTGGCTGGGGGGAAACACAGGACGATGACGATATGCCTCCCACAGAGGACCGCTTGTCCTTACCTCTGGGCAGCCTGGCACACATGAGCGACTACATGCTGCAGTGCCTGCGCAACGACAGCAGAGTTGCCCACATTTTAACGTGTGCGGACTACTGGGTTGCCACCCTGGATCCACGGTACAAAGACAATGTGCCCACCTTACTTCCTGCACTGGAGCGTGATAGGAAGATGCGCGATTACAAGCGCAAGTTTGTAGACGCGCTACTGAGAGCATTCCCAAATGTCACAGGGGAATAAGTGGAAGCCCAAGGCCAAGGCAGAGGAGGAACAAGAGGTCGCCAAGGCAGCTGTCTCACGGCCAGCTCCTCTGAGGGCAGGGTTAGCATGGCAGAGATGTGGAAAACTTTTGTCAACACGCCACAGCTAACTGCACCACCACCTGATACGCAACGTGTTAGCAGGAGGCAACATTTCCCTAACATGGTGGAACAGTACATGTGCAGACCCCTCCACGTACTGACTGATGGTTTGGCCCCATTCAACTTCTGGGTCTCTAAATTTCCACGTGGCCAGAGCTAGCCTTTTATGCCTTGGAGGTGCTGGCCTGCCCGGCGGCCAGCGTTTTGTCTGAACGTGTGTTCAGCACGGCAGGGGGCGTCATTACAGACAAACGCAGCCGCCTGTCTACAGCGAATGTGGATAAGCTGACGTTCATAAATATGAACCAGGCATGGATCCCACAGGACCTGTCCTTCCCTTGTGCAGATTAGACATTAACTACCTCCCCTTAACCATATATTATTGTACTCCAGGGCACTTCCTTATTCAATCCTATTTTTATTTTCATTTTACCATTATATTGCGGGGCAACCCAAAGTTGAATGAACCTCTCCTCTGCCTGGGTGCCTGGGCCTAAATATCTGACAATGGACTGTTCCAGTGTTGGGTGACGTGAAGCATGATTCTCTGCTATGACATCAAGACTGATTCTCTGCTGACATGAAGCCAGATTCTCTGTTACGGGACCTCTCTCCTCTGCCTGGGTGCCTGGGCCTAAATATCTGACAATGGACTGTTCCAGTGTTGGGTGACGTGAAGCATGATTCTCTGCTATGACATGAAGACTGATTCTCTGCTGACATGAAGCCAGATTCTCTGTTACGGGACCTCTCTCCTCTGCCTGGGTTCCGGGGCCTAAATATCTGACAATGGACTGTTCCAGTGGTGGGTGACGTGAAGCATGATTCTCTTCTATGACATGAAGACTGATTCTCTGCTGACATGAAGCCAGATTCTCTGTTACGGGACCTCTCTCCTCTGCCTGGGTGCCTGGGCCTAAATATCTGACCATAGACTGTTCCAGTGTTGGGTGACGTAAAGCATGATTCTCTGCTATGACATAAAGACTGATTCTCTGCTGACATGAAGCCAGATTCTCTGTTACGGGACCTCTCTCCTCTGCCTGGGTGCCTGGGCCTAAATATCTGACAATGGACTGTTCCAGTGTTGGGTGACGTGAAGCATGATTCTCTGCTATGACATCAAGACTGATTCTCTGCTGACATGAAGCCAGATTCTCTGTTACGGGACCTCTCTCCTCTGCCTGGGTTCCGGGGCCTAAATATCTGACAATGGACTGTTCCAGTGGTGGGTGACGTGAAGCATGATTCTCTTCTATGACATGAAGACTGATTCTCTGCTGACATGAAGCCAGATTCTCTGTTACGGGACCTCTCTCCTCTGCCTGGGTGCCGGGGCCTAAATATCTGACAATGGACTGTTCCAGTGTTGGGTGACGTGAAGCATGATTCTCTGCTATGACCTGAAGACTCATTCTCTGCTGACATGAAGACAGATTCTCTGTTACGGGGACCTCTTTCCTCTGCCTGGGTTCCGGGGGCCTAAATATCTGACAATGGACTGTTCCAGTGGTGGGTGACGTGAAGCATGATTCTCTGCTATGACATGAAGACTGATTCTCTGCTGACATGAAGCCAGATTCTCTGTTACGGGACCTCTCTCCTCTGCCTGGGTGCCGGGGCCTAAATATCTGACAATGGACTGTTCCAGTGTTGGGTGACGTGGAGCATGATTCTCTGCTATGACATGAAGACTGATTCTCTGCTGACATGAAGCCAGATTCTCTGTTACGGGACCTCTCTCCTCTGCCTGGGTTCCGGGGGCCTAAATATCTGACAATGGACTGTTCCAGTGGTGGGTGACGTGAAGCATGATTCTCTTCTATGACATGAAGACTGATTCTCTGCTGACATGAAGCCAGATTCTCTGTTATGTGACCTCTCTCCTCTGCCTGGGTGCCTGGGCCTAAATATCTGACAATGGACTGTTCCAGTATTGGGTGACGTAAAGCATGATTCTCTGCTATGACATGAAGACTGATTCTCTGCTGACATGAAGCCAGATTCTCTGTTATGGGACCTCTCTCCTCTGCCTGGGTGCCGGGGCCTAAATATATGACAATGGACTGTTCCAGTGGTGGGTGACTTGAAGCCAGATTCTCTGCTATGGGACCTCTCTCTAATTGATATTGGTTAATTTTATTTATTTTATTTTTATTCATTTCCCTATCCCCATTTGTTTGCAGGGGATTTACCTACATGTTGCTGCCTTTTGCAGCCCCCTAGCCCTTTCCTGGGCTGTTTTACAGCCTTTTTAGTGCTGAAAAGTTCGGGTCCCCATTGACTTCAATGGGGTTCGGGTTCGGTACGAAGTTCGGGTCGGGTTCGGATCCCGAACCCGAACATTTCCGGGAAGTTCGGCCGAACTTCTCGAAGCCGAACATCCAGGTGTTCGCTTAACTCTACTTGTCTCATCTATTTCATCATCCCTATGTACTTTGGTATATAAATATGTGAATCTATATATATACTGTGTTAAAAGATGCATGAAGTAGGGGTGTCGTGTCTGACCTGGCGTACTTACCTCCTGCTTATATCTGACGATCCTCTGCCTGCTCCTTATGTACTTTTGCTGCTCTCCTGGTATTCTGACCCCGACTTCCGCCTGACGATCCTCTGATGTCTCCTTTGGTACTTTAAGACTCTCCTGGTATTTCTGACCCTGGCTTCTCCTGACTATTTTCTGCTTGCTCCATTTGTACTTCGTTGCTCTTCTGGTATTTGACTCGGTCCGTTCACATTCTGTTGTATGTCTGGTCTGTCCTCCCTGCACTTATTCCAAGTTAGGTACTGCTGTCCAGTTGACCCCTGTCATTAGGACTTGCGAGAAAAGGAGGCAGGGCCAGGGGTGAGGGTAGAGCGCAGTGGTAACTCCCCTCCCTCCTGTGTGTGTGTGTGTGTGTACGCAACTGTTACAAGGGGACTGATAAGTCCCGAAAGCTTACAATGTTCTCATCATCTCTTTAGTAAGCCATTACAATGGTATCAACCATTGAGGAGTCTCAATTTTTTACCATCTAGAATTTATTAACAATGAAAACAAAATATGATTTTTTTTCAAATAAAATGTTTAACGCTAGATTATTCATTTTCACAGTAGGTAATAGGAGAAAAAACACTCTACAATATGATATGCATATGTGGTGATAAAATTCAGTATGGACACACAGCAGAGCTTGGAATAGAAGGAGCACCAGTTGGCTGTTGGAGGGCAGATTTTGCTAGAATGGTTTTCGGGCACCATGTCACATTTGCAAAGCCCCTGAGGTACTAGTACAGTGTAAAATACCAACAAATTACCGAATTTTTAAAACTAAACCCCTTAAGACATTCACTTCAGCAATAGTGAATGATTTAGCCCCACATTTGTGGAGACATGAAATTTACATTTTAATTCATTTATATGTAGTTTTATCCCCAAACATTTCATTTTCACGAGGTAATAGCAGAATATGCACCCCAAAAATGATTTTTCCTGAGTACAAGAATAATCGCTAGTGATGGACGAACATCGGCTGGGACGGTTCGCAAACAAGCGTTCGCGATCAAATAGGTGCCAACTCTGATCTTTCAGCAGGGGACTGGGTGGGAGACAATGTGAAGGAACTGGAGGCACTGTCAGCCACCCAATCTACTATCGTCTTTACTTGTTCTGGCCTTACCATTCATACTGTCCTAAATGCAGTGTAGGCCGCAAATGTACTTTCTAGCGCAAAAGATGAGCATTTGTCACCCAACAATGTAAAAGACGAATTAGGGAATTGTATTTCCCTGTCCACTATGTTGAACAGGGGTATATCACAGCCAAAAATTGGTGAATGTCACCCAACAATGTAACAAATGAATTAGTAAAATGTATTTCCCTGTCCACTAGGTAGAGCAGGGGTATATCACAGCCAAAAATTGGTGAATGTCACCCAACAATGTAACAGACGAATTAGTGAAATGTATTGAGCAAAATGGAGAGAAAAAGCAAAAGGAAGGGCTGCACTCACCACTGCTGAAGTGAAATAGTGCACGGACATGAAAGCAGCGACGGCCGTTTAGCGCTTCGCCTGGCCTCTGACCTCACTGCGCTGGTATGCGTTAGTGCCTTTTAACACTGCATCTAGTTGTCAGGATGACACTGACGCTTACACGTAAACACTCGTTACTAAAATTGCTACAGACATATAGAGTATACAATAAAGCTGAACAATGGCAGTATAGCTGAGTCAAATAAGTACACTCAAGTCATTTTTGTCATTAAGTCCAAGGGGACCGAGTGCGGCTGTTTTCATCATCCATCTGGCTTCTTTCCTCAGGAGTGCCCAGTGTCTATCACCCCCACAGGGCATGCTAGGTTCCAGTTCTATACCTGAGAAGGTTAGGCAATGCGGATCGCCTCAATGTAAATCACGGACGTGCTCGATGAGCCTAGTACAGCCTTTCCCGGTCCTCAAGGAGTTAAGATGTTCCCTAAACCTTTCAGAGGGCGTATTGTCTTCCCGATATAAAAGGCCCCACATTTACTTCTACATGTCATAAATTGTGTAGCAGTATGTGAGACCTCTCCAAACGTCAAGTACTTCAGCTGGCTATTGAAACCACAAAAAGAGCAGAATCCACACTTAAAATTGCCAATAGGCTTACTGTTGGTTAACCAATTGCTGGCTGGCTTTGCCCGTATTCTACTTCTGACTAACTTGTCTTTAATAGTGTGGCATCTTCTAAAAGCTATTATGGGTCTGCTCTCAGTGAGGTTGGATAGACTAGTCTCATCTTTCAATATGTCCCAATTTTCATTGATAATGCGTTTAATCAATTCAGCCGCAGGACTATATTTAAATGTGAACACAAACTTATTTTCATTTCTATGTGTATTACGTTTTCCCCTGTTTAGAAGCTCCTCCTGTGAAAATGACCCTGCCTTTATCCTGGCATTTTCTATCTCCTTCTCAACATAACCTTGACATAGCAACCTTTTTTTTTTGTTCCTGAGATTGTCTATTGTAACCTTCTTGAGTCCTATTGGTTCAAGTCAGTTGGATAAATTGACCATATGGGACAGACTTCTTGAAAAAAAATTTATGATGGAAGCTATTAAAATGTAAAATTGAATTGGTGGCTGACAGTTTACGATAGAAAGCTGTATGTAGATTAGATAAGCCACAAAGTCCTTACATTGGTTTTCTGTACCAGACCAAATGATGAAAATTTAATTGACATATCTTAGAAAGAGTTGAATGTGTTGTGTAAAAGGGTTGTCCAGGGAGAACACATATTTATCCTCAAACACCGCTAGAAATAAATTGGCATACGTGCATGATACAGGGGTACCCATCGCCATACCTACTTTTTACCTGTATTATTGCTCTCCAAACTTGAAGGTGTTATTATTGAGGATAAACATAAGTACCTCCCTGACAAATTTAGTGTAAATGACACTTTTATCAGTTTTGTTGAGCACCTTACCTACAGCCTCCACACCAGCACTATGAGGTATGCATGTATAAAGGCTCTCCACATTGAGGGACACCAGACTGAGTCCCTCCCGCCAATCAAAACCTTTGATGGCGCAGATGAAATCACTGGTGTCCCCCAGGTATGTGGGAGCACTAGAAAGCCTGTCGCTTTTATATGAAGAATTAAGGATTTCACTTCAGCAGTGGTGAGTGCCGTCCTTCTTTTTGCTTTTTCCCCTCCATTTTGCTCATATCATGGGACTTATAATTATAGGGCAGAACACCACATTCACTGGCTGTATGTATTGACAGGGTCGTCTTGGATCCCGTGCACTCCCACGCTATACACAGCAGTGCCGCCCCACTCTTTTCTATTTTTCACGTCAGTGAAATGTATTTCCCTGTCCACAATGTAGAGCAGGGGTATATCACAGCCAAAAATTGGTGAATTTAACCTGGCAATGTCACCCAGACAAATTAGTGAAATGTATCTCTTTGTCCACTAGATAGAGTAGGGGTATATCACAGCCAAAAATTGGTCAATGTCACCCAACAATGTATCAGACAAATTAGTGAAATGACTTAAAATAACAAAATACTTAAAAATAAAAAATAATAATCTTGATCTAGGAGGTGGAGGTCCATATGGAGTAGGAGGATGAGGAGGCAGTGGACGTAGCGGTGTTGGTGGAAGCGGCGGTTGAGGAGGTAGCCAACACTTTTTTAGTTTTAAATTTATTTTTTTGTTTTGTATAAATTAAGGTACACGCCAAAACATTGGGAATATAAAAAATACAACAATGAGAAAGTGCACTGGAGTATAACAATGGCTGGGAAAGGACGGTATACATGTCTTTTCTGCACAGACATGTCCTGTGGGATCCATGCCTGGTTCATTTTAATGAACGTGAGCTTGTCCATATTGGCTGTGGACAGGCGACTGCGCTATTCTGTGATAACGCCTCCTGCCGTGCTAAACACACGTTCAGACAATACACTGGCTGCAGGGCAAGCCAGCACCTCCAAGACGTAAAGGGCAAGCTCTGGCCATGTGCCCAATTTGGAGACCCAGAAGTTGAAGGGGGCAGACCCATTATTTAGTACGTGTAGGCGTGTGCACACATACTGCTCCACCATGTTACTGATATGCTGCCTCCTGTTAAGACGTTCCATATCAGTTGGTAGTGCTGGTTGTTGTGGCGTGCTGACAAAGCTTTTCCACATTTTGGACATACTAACCCTGCCTTCTGAGGTGCTAGCGGTGCCCCAGCTGCGTTGGGGAGCTCTTCCCCTGCCTTCGCCTTGTGCTTCCACTGTGCCCCCGCTGTCAGGTGGGAATGTCATCAGCAGCGCGTCTACCAGCGTGCGCTTGTACTTCCGCATCTTACGATCACGCTCCAGTGACGGAATTAAGGACGATACGTTTTCCTTGTAACGCGGATCCAGCAGCAGTAATCAGCACAAGTTAGAATGCGGGCAACTCGGCGGTTGTTGTAGAGACATTCCAGCATGTAATTGCTCATGTGTGCCAGGCTGCCCAGAGGCAATGTCAAGCTGTCCTCTGTGGGAGGTGTATCGTCTGTGTCCTCAGTATCCCCCCAGCAGTGATGCACTTGAGCTGGTCTGGGTGTCACCCTGCTGTGAACACGGTTCATCCTCCTCCATCTCCTCATCCTCATCCTCCAACCTCTACATCCTCCAGAACTGTGCCCTGGCTGGACAATAGTGTACCTTGCGTATGTTGGTGCAGGAACCCACCCTCGGAGCGACTTGTAAATGACTGGCCTGAAACCCATGTAAATGATTCCTCTTCCTCCTAATCCTGTGCCACATCCTCTTCCATCATCGCCAAAAGCGTTTTTTTCAAGGAGGCATAGAAGTGGGATAGTAACGATGAGAACAGCATTATCAGCACTGGCCATGTTGGTGGAGTACTCGAAACAGCGCAACAAGGCACACAGGTCTCCCATGGAAGCCCAGTCATTAGTGGTGAAGTGGTGCTGTTCCGCAGAGTGACTCACCCGTGTGTGCTTCAGCTGAAACTCCACTATTGCCTGCTGCTGTTCCCACAGTCTGCCCAGCATGTGCAAGGTGGAGTTCAACCTTGTGGGCACATCACATATGAGGCAGTGAGTGGGAAGGCCGAAGTTACGCTGCAGCTCTAACAGACGACCACCAGCAGGGTGAGAATGCTGAAAGCGCACACAGACAGCCCGCACTTTCTGCAGCAGCTCTGACATATCAGAGAAATTTTTAAGGAACCTCTGCACCACTAAATTCTGCACATGCGTCAGGCAAGGGTTTTGCGTCAAACCGGCTAGTGCCAGAGCTGCTACGAGATTTCGCCCATTATCGCACACCACCAGGCCGGGATTGAGGCTCACTGGCACCGACTACCCATCGGTCTGTTGTTCCATGCCCGTCCGCAGCTCCTGTGCAGTGTGGGGTTTGTCCCCCAAACAGATACGTTTTAAAACTGTCTGCTGTTGTTTACCCCTGGCTGTGCTGAAGTTGGTGGTGAAGGTGTTACGCTGACCAGATGAGGGGGAGGTAGAGTATGAGGAAGCAGACTAGGAGGAGGAAACAACAGGAGGCAGACTGAAGCGCACTGCAATCTTCGGTGGTGAAAGGACATGCGCCAAACTGCTATCCGCCTCAGGCCCAGCCGCCACTGCAAAATAAGTGGCGGCTGGGCACGACGTACTGTAGGACAGCAACCGCCATAAGGCTTTTAAAACTCTCTTTCTACACCAGACAGAATGACAGCAATTCAAAGGCCAGTAATTTTGAAATGCTGGCATTCAGGGCCAGTGATTTTGGATGGGTAGTGGGGTAATTCCTCTTCCACTCCAGTGTTTGGGAGATGGAGAGCTGAACGCTTCCGTGAGACATTGTGGAGATGCTTGGTGACCCAGGTGGTGTTACTGGCAGATCCTCTGTTTGCGGGGTGGCAGGTGCCACTGTCACTCCAGAGTTGGATGAAGAGGCCGAGACTGCAGCAGAAGAGGAAGCAGGAGGAGCAAGAGAAATGTCTTTGTTTTTTAGGTGTCTACTCCACTGCAACTCGTGCTTTGCACTTAGATGCCTGGTAATGCAAGTTGTGCTCAGGTTGAGAACGTTTATGCCTCGCTTCAGGCTATGATTGCACAGCGTGCAAACCACTCATGTCTTGTTGTCAGCACATTGTCTGAAGAACTGCCACACAAGGAAACTCCTTGGAGCTGGCTTTGGTGTGCTCGGTCCCTTGCTGCATTGCTTATCTGTGCCAGTCTGCCCAGAGTAGTGTAGTGTAGCTGTGGTGACGCATCAGAATCGCAAACAAATGCTGCACTACTCAAATGCACTATATAGAAAGTATATTATTGGTATATCACACCACTGCCTCGAATCAGTTTTTTTTTTTGGGGGGGGGGGGGGGGGCAACTAGTATATTACACCAGTTGAATATAATTGTTCCAATAGCGTTTGTCACTCTGTGTAGCTGTGGTGACGCATCAGAATCGCAAACAAATGCTGCACTATCCAAATGCACTATATAGAAAGTATATTATTGGTATATCACTCCCCTGCCTCAATCATTTTTTGGGGAGGCAACTGGTTTATCACATCAGTTGAAAATACACTACGTGCAGAAGTATTAGGCAAATGAGTATTTTGACCACATCATCCTCTTTATGCATGTTGTCTTACTCCAAGCTGTATAGGCTCGAAAGCCTACTACCAATTAAGCATATTAGGTGATGTGCATCTCTGTAGTGAGAAGGGGTGTGGTCTAATGACATCAACACCCTATATCAGGTGTGCATAATTATTAGGCAACTTCCTTTCCTTTGGCAAAATGGGTCAAAAGAAGGACTTGACAGGCTCAGAAAAGTCAAAAATAGTGAGATATCTTTCAGAGGGATGCAGCACTCTTAAAATTGCAAAGCTTCTGAAGCGTGATCATCGAACAATCAAGCGTTTCATTCAAAATAGTCAACAGGGTCACAAGAAGCGTGTGGAAAAACCAAGGCGCAAAATAACTGCCCATGAACTGAGAAAAGTCAAGCGTGCAGCTGCCAAGATGCCACTTGCCACCAGTTTGGCCATATTTCAGAGCTGCAACATCACTGGAGTGCCCAAAAGCACAAGGTGTGCAATACTCAGAGACATGGCCAAGGTAAGAAAGGCTGAAAGACGACCACCACTGAACAAGACACACAAGCTGAAACGTCAAGACTGGGCCAAGAAATATCTCAAGACTGATTTTTCTAAGGTTTTATGGACTGATGAAATGAGAGTGAGTCTTGATGGGCCAGATGGCTGGATTGGTAAAGGGCAGAGAGCTCCAGTCCGACTCAGACGCCAGCAAGGTGGAGGTGGAGTACTGGTTTGGGCTGGTATCATCAACGATGAGCTTGTGGGGCCTTTTTGGGTTGAGGATGGAGTCAAGCTCAACTCCCAGTCCTACTGCCAGTTTCTGGAAGACACCTTCTTCAAGCAGTGGTACAGGAAGAAGTCTGCAAGGTAAGAAAAACATGATTTTCATGCAGGACAATGCTCCATCACACGCGTCCAAGTACTCCACAACGTGGCTGGCAAGAAAGGGTATAAAAGAAGAAAATCTAATGACATGGCCTCCTTGTTCACCTGATCTGAACCCCATTGAGAACCTGTGGTCCATCATCAAATGTGAGATTTACAAGGAGGGAAAACAGTCCACCTCTCTGAACAGTGTCTGGGAGGCTGTGGTTGCTGCTGCACACAATGTTGATGGTGAACAGATCAAAACACTGACAGAATCCATGGATGGCAGGCTTTTGAGTGTCCTTGCAAAGAAAGGTGGCTATATTGGTCACTGATTTGTTTTTGTTTTGTTTTTGAATGTCAGAAATGTATATTTGTGAATGTTGAGATGTTATATTGGTTTCACTGGTAAAAATAAATAATTGAAATGGGTATATATTTGTTTTTTGTTAAGTTGCCTAATAATTTTGTACAGTAATAGTCACCTGCACACACAGATATCCCCCTAAAATAGCTAAAACTAAAAACAAACTAAAAACTACTTCCAAAAATATTCAGCTTTGATATTAATGAGTTTTTTGGGTTCATTGAGAACATGGTTGTTGTTCAATAATAAAATTAATCCTCAAAAATACAACTTGCCTAATAATTCTGCACTCCCTGTATTTGTTCCAATAGCAGGGGCGTCGCTAGGTTAAAACATTCAGGGCCTGGGCCCCGGATGTTTTGTCCCATGCCCCGAATGTCCTGCCTGCCTGCTAAATACAACTGTATTGCCGTACACAGAACGGCAATACAATTTAATCTAATACACTGGGAAGAGATGAAGGACCTGTGGTGACATCACAGGTCATGTGATCAGCAAAACAGGCTGTGATAGGATGACCTGGATGATGTCACCATCATGTGACCAGTGCAGGATTGGACCGGAGTGAAGAGGAGAAGGAGCCTAATGGTGATGTCTGTACATGAGAAAAGGTAAGTGAAGGGAGAGGGAGAGCAATGCTGGGAGTTGTAGTTATTTAACTGGGATGTATGTTAGGGCTGAAGGGAGGGATATTATTGACATGGGACTGTATGTTGAAAGTGGATGGTGGGGGGGTAATGATGTTTATGTACATTGGACTTAATGTTTAGGCTACGTTCACACTTGCGTTTGGGGATCCGCTTGTGAGTACCGTTTCAAGGCTCTCACAAGCAGCCCCAAATGCATCAGTTTAACCCCAATGCATTTTGAATTGACGCGGATCCATTCAGAATGCATTCGTTCGGCTCCGTACGGCCCCCCTGTTCCATTTTGGAGGCGGACCTCAAAATGCTGCAAGCAGCGTTTTTGTGTCCGCATGGCCTAGCAGAGCCAAACGGATCCGTCCTGACTTACAATATAAGTAATTGGGGACGGATCCCTTTGCATTGAGACAAAATAGTGCAATTGTAAATGGATCCGTCCCCCATTGACTTTCAATATAAGTCAGGACGGATCCGTATTGGGACTTAGAAATTCAAATCTAATACAAACGAATCGGTCCTGAATGGATGCATTCGTTTGTATTATCGGTGCGGATCCGTCCTGTAGAAGTACAGGACAGATCCGCACGAACGCAAGTGTGAAAGTAGCCTTAGGGGGTGATGTTTACATGGGATTGTGCGTTGGAGGCGGCTGGGGAGGAGGTGATGTTATTTACATGGGACTGTATGGTGGAGGGAGGATTATAACTGCAGGGGGCATTATAGGCGGTCTTATTACTACTGGGGGCTCTATAGGAGGGTCTTATAGATCCGCCTTATTACTACTAAGCGCACTATGGGGCCTTATTACTACTGAGGGGTCTGTAGGGAGCTTTATTACCATAGTGGGCCTTATTTTTACAGGGGGCTCTGTGAGAGCATTATTAATATGGGAGGGCCCTTCTAATAAGGGCATTGTTGAGGAGCATTATCACGGTTGGGTCAGTGTTACTAATGAGGGCATTCTAGAAGGGAATTACTATTGGTGGGACTATGAGGAGCACTATTACTATGGGGGGCAGTAAGGTTTATTCAGGATGGTATTGGGGGGGCAGGGGCGTAACTAAAGGCTCATGGGCCCCAGTGCAAGAGTTAAGCTTGCCCCCCCCTTCCCTCAGTGCTTTGTGTGTCTTCTTATGCAGCACAAGTGTCTTTGGGCCCCTTCAGGCTCCTGGGCCTGGTAGCGACTGCTACTGCTGCACCCCCTATAGCTACACCCCGAGGGGGGGGGGGGGGCACAGCAAGCAGCAGGATAACACTGTGGGGACTCCAGTTGGGGGATAATGATAGAATGTGATGAAGCTTAGATGTCTGTGTGTCACACTCTGCAGTGACGAGGCGGCTGAGAGAAGTTGTCCAGACCAAGTGGAGAAGATGATGAGAGAGAAGATCTACAGAGAAGATGATGACAGAGAGGAGACATCACCTGGAGGCCCTGGATGTGACAGGTAAGTGCTGCTGTATAGCAAGTACAGCAAAGTGCTGGGGGAGGGGGGGGGCAACATATTTATTGGGGCTTGTGCCCCAGATCTTTTGAGACCCTAGCAATGCCCCTGTCCAATAGTGTTTGTCACTCTGTGTAGCTGCGGTAACGCAGCAGAACCGCAAACAAGTGCTGCACTACCCAAATGCACTATATAGAAATTATATTATTGGTATATCAATCCCCTGCCTCAATAATTTTTTGGGGGGGCAACTGGTATATCACCCTGGTTGAAATTATTTGTTTTAATAGCGTTTGTCACTTTGTGTAGCTACGGTAACGCAGCAGAACCACAAACAAATGCTGCACTACCCAAATGCACTATCTAGAAAGCATATTATTGGTATAACACACCCCTGCCTCAATCAGTTTTTTTGGGTGGTAACTGGTATCGCATCAATTGAAAAAATTAGTTCCAATAGCGTTTGTCACTCTGTGTAGCTGCGGTAATGCAGCAGAACCACAAACAAACGCTGCAATACCCAAATGCACCATATAGAAAGTATATTATTGGTATATCACAACCCTTACTCAATCACTTTTTATGAGGGGCAACTGATATATCACAGCAGTTGAAATTATTTGTTCCAATAGTGTTTGTCACTCTGTGTAGCTGCGGTAACGCAGCAGAACTGCAAACAAATGCTGCAAAACCCAAATGCACTATATAGAAAGTATAATTATTGGTATATCACAACCCTGCTTCAATCATTTTTTTTTGGAGGGCAACTTGCCTGCCTCAACAGTTTTTTGTTTTGTTTTTGCGGGGCAAAATTATTTATTACAATAGCGTTTGTCACTTTGTGCAGCTGTTTTAATGCAGCAGAACTGCAAACAAATGCTGCACTACCCAAATACACTATATAAAAAGTATATTATTGGTATATCACACCCCTGCTTCAATTAATTTTTTTGGAGGGCAACTTGCCTGCCTCAATATTATTATTTTTTTTTTTGCGGGGCAAAATTATTTATTCCAATAGCATTTGTCACTCTGTGTAGCTGCAGTAAAGCAGCAGAACCGCAAACAAATGCTGCACTACCAAAATTTACTATATGGAGAGTAAATTGTTGGTATATCACACCTCTGTCTCAAACAGTTTTTTTTAAATATTTTTTTCCAATAGCTTTTGACACTCTGTGTAGCTGCGGAAATGCAGCAGAAGCGCACACAAATGCTGCACTACCAAAATGCACTATTTAGATAATATACTAGGGTATATCACACCCCTGCCATAATCAGTTTTCTTGGGCGGCAACGGGTATATCACACCAATATAAATTATGTGTTCCAACAGTGTATGTCACTCTGTGTAGCTGTTTTAATGCAGCAGAACTGCAAACAAATGCTGCACTACCCAAATGCACTATATAGAAAGTATATTATTGTTATATCACACCCCTGCCTCAACCAGTTTTTTGGGGGGGGGCAACAGGTATAACACACCATTTCAAAATATTTGTTCCATTAGTGTTTCTCACTCTGTGTAGCTGCGGTAAAGCAGCAGAACCGCAATCAAATGATGCACTACCAAATGCACTATATGCAAAGTATATTATTGGTATATCACACCCCTGCCTCAATCCCTTTTTTGAGGAGCATTTGGTATATCACACCAGTTGAAATTATTTGTTCCAATAGCGTTTGTCACTCTGTGTAGCTGCAGTGACGCAGCAGATCCACAAACAAATGCTGCACTACCCAAATGCACTATATAGTAAGTATATAATTGGAATATCACACCTCCGCCTCAATCAGTCTCTTGGAGAGGCAACTAGTATATCATACCAGTTGAAAATATTTGTTCCAATAGCATTTTTCACTTTGTGTAGGTGCTGTAATGCAGCAGAACCACAAACAAATGCTGCACTACCTAAATGCACTATATCGAAAGTATATTATTTGTATATAACATCCCTGCTTCAATCAGATTTTTTGGGGGGCAACTGGTATATCACACCAGTTGAAAATATTTGTTCCAGTAGCGTTTGTTACTCTGTGTAGCTGTATTAATGCAGCAGAACTGCAAACAAATGCTGCACTACCCAAATGCACTATATAGAAAGTATATTATTGTTATATCACACCCCTGCCTCAACCAGTTTTTTTGGGGGGGCAACTGGTATATCACACCATTTCAAAATATTTGTTCCATTAGTGTTTCTCACTCTGTGTAGCTGCGGTAAAGCAGCAGAACCGCAATCAAATGATGCACTACCAAATGCACTATATACAAAGTACGTTATTGGTATATCACACCCCTGCATCAATCCCTTTTTTGAGGGGCATTTGGTATATCACACCAGTTGAAAATATTTGTTCCATTAGTGTTTCTAACTCTGTGTAGCTGCGGTAAAGCAGCAGAACCGCAATCAAATGCTGCACTACCAAATGCACTATATACAAAGTACATTATTAGTATATCACACCCCTGCCTCAATCCCTTTTTTGGGGGGGCATTTGGTATATCACACCACTTGAAATTATTTGTTCCAATAGCATTTGTCACTGTGTGTAGCTGCGGAAAAGCAGCAGATCCACAAACAAATGCTGCACTACCCAAATGCACTATATAGTAAGTATATAATTGGTATATCACACCTCCGCCTCAATCACTTTGTTGGAGAGGCAACTAGTATATCACACCAGTTGAAAATATTTGTTAGAATAGCATTTTTCACTTTGTGTAGGTGCTGTAATGAAGCAGAACCACAAACAAATGCTGCACTACCTAAATGCACTATATCGAAAGTATATTATTTGTATATAACATCCCTGCTTCAATCAGTTTTTTGGGGGGGCAACTGGTATATCACACCAGTTGAAAATATATGTTCCAGTAGTGTTGGTTACTCTGTGTAGCTGTTTTAATGCAGTAGAACTGCAAACAAATGCTGCACTACCCAAATGCACTATATAGAAAGTATATTATTGTTATATCACACCCCTTCCTCAACCAATTTTTTGGGGGGCAACTGGTATATCACACCATTTCAAAATATTTGTTCCAAAAGCATTTGTCACACTGTGTAGCTGCAGTAACGCAGCAGAACCGCAAACAAATGCTGTACTACCCAAATGCACCATATAGAAAGTATATTATTTGTATATCACACCCCTGCCTCAATCAATTTTTTTTAGGGGCAACTGGTATATCACACTAGTTGAAATTATTTGTTCCAATTGCGTTTGTCACTTTGTGTAGCTGCGGTAACGCAGCAGAACCGCAAACAAATGCTGAAATACCAAAATGCAGAAAGTAGAAAGTATATTATATGTACAAACCGGATTCCAAAAAAGTTGGGACACTAAACAAAATAATAAAAACTGAATGCAATGATGTGGAGATGGCAAATGTCAATATTTTATTTGTAATAGAACATAGATGACAGATCAAACATTTAATCCGAGTAAATGTATAATTTTAAAGGAAAAATACGTTGATTCAAATTTTCACGGTGTCAACAAATTCCCAAAAAGTTGGGACACGTAGCAATAAGAGGCTGGAAAAAGTACATTTGAGCATAACGAAGAGCTGGAAGACCAATTAACATTAATTAGGTCAATTGGCAACATGATTGGGTATAAAAAGAGCTTCTCAGAGTGGCAGTGTCTCTCAGAAGCCAAGATGGGTAGAGGATCACCAATTCCCACAATGTTGCACAGAAAGATAGTGGAGCAATATCAGAAAGGTTACTCAGCGAAAAATTGCAAAGACTTTGCATCTATCATCATCAACTGTGCATAACATCATCCAAAGATTCAGAGAATCTGGAACAATCTCTGTGCCTAAGGGTCAAGGCCGTAAAACCATACTGGATGCCTGTGATCTCTGGGGCCCTTAAACGACACTGCACCACAAACAGGAATGCTACTGTAAAGGAAATCATAGAATGGGCTCAGGAATACTTCCAGAAACCATTGTCAGTGAACACAATCCACCGTGCCATCCGCCGTTGCCAGCTGAAACTCTACAGTGCAAAGAAGCAATTTCTAAGCAAGATCCACAAGCTCAGGCGTTTTCACTGGGCCTGGGATCATTTAAAATGGAGTGTGGCAAAATGGAAGACTGTTCTGTGGTCAGACGAGTCACGATTCGAAGTTCTTTTTGGAAATCTGGGACACCATGTCATCCGGACCAAAGAGGACAAGGAAAACCCAAGTTGTTATCAACGCTCAGTTCAGAAGCCTGCATCTCTGATGGTATGGGGTTGCATTAGTGCGTGTGGCATGGGCAGCTTGCATGTCTGGAAAGGCACCATCAATGCAGAAAAATATATTCAGGTTCTAGAACAACATATGCTCCCATCCAGACGTCATCTCTTTCAGGGAAGACCCTGCATTTTTCAACAAGATAATGCCAGACCACATTCTGCATCAATCACAACATCATGGCTGCGTAGGAGAAGGATCCGGGTACTGAAATGGCTAGTCTGCAGTCCAGATCTCTCACCTATAGAGAACATTTGGCGCATCATAAAGAGGAAAGTGCAACAAAGAAGGCCCAAGACGATTGAACAGTTAGAGGCCTGTATTAGACAAGAAAGGGAGAGCATTCCTATTTCTAAACTTGAGAAACTGGTCTCCTCGGTCCCCAGACGTCTGTTGAGTGTTGTAAGAAGAAGGGGAGATGCCACACAGTGGTGAAAATGGCCTTGTCCCAACTTTTTGGGGATTTGTTGACACCATGAAATTCTGATTCAACATATTTTTCTCTTAAAATGGTACATTTTCTCAGTTTAAACTTTTGTTCCGTGATTTATGTTCTATTCTGAATAAAATATTAGAAGTTGGTACCTCCACATCATTGCATTCAGTTTTTATTAACGATTTGTATAGTGTCCCAACTTTTTTGGAATCCGGTTTGTATATCACACCCCCCCGCCTCAATCAGTTTTTTGGGGGGGCAACTGGTATATCACACCAGTTGAAAATTCTTGTTCCAAGAGCGTTTGGCATGTAAAGCTGCAGTATCGCTACAGAACCGCACACAACTGCTGCACAATACAAATGCACTATAATATACTTTCTATGTTAGAAAGCATATTATAAGTTTATCACACCCCTATAGTAAGTCACATCTATCGATAGCACACCTATACCAGTCCTTAATGGGACTTTTGTGGTCATGTAGTGTAAAGGGGGAATATTAATTACCAATATTATGCGAATATCGATAATTAATATTCATAAATAGGAGGAGCTGTCTAGTGAAGACTCCGCCTATTTATGCCTTTATATAAAAAATACACAATATCTTCGCTATGCTTACACTGATCGCTACACTAGCTGCATGCGCCTTACTTACTACCGCTAACAAGTACACACTACACAAAGGGTACAAATATTACGGTATTTATTACAATACACTACGCACGCAATACTGACAACACAACACTAAATATACAATCCCAAATTCCACCCACAAACTAACTATACAATACACACATACAAGTATAACAACCCACCCACCTGACTAATATTCTATCCCTAGGGGGCACGACGAGGGTTAACGGTGGTCTTACAGGGGTGTAAGCCGACCACAAACACAAAGGATTAACAATGGGGATAATTGTACCAGTGTCCACAGAGGGGGGGTTTGCTGGGCACGGTACGGGTTAACCAGGGGTGGAAGTCAGAGGCAAGGGTATCAGGGACACAGCAGGGACCAGGGTCAGCGGTAGCAGGGATCAGGCATTGCTTATAATTATATATATCTATATCAATAGAATATATATATATATATATATATATATATATATATATATTTATAGCAGCACACTACCATATAAATAAGGGGGTAGATCAGGGGTTATAGGGTTGATACTTAATCCTTCCAGAGTAGGCCTTTTCCAGCTGGTCATCATGTAGCTGCTCTCTCCCATGTGTGTCTGGTTCTGGTCTGGTTGCAAGAGCCCTTCTTCCTGGTTTCAGGCTCCTATATCAGCCTCAGAAACCCCCACCTCCCCCCTTCTCAGGGGTGTGACATCATAGTGTGACTGTGACGTATGCATGCCAGTTGGACCCTGAGGCTAGCAGCACCACACGTCCAGCCATGTCACAAACACAAGGTGGGGCCGCATAGTAAATAGGCTGATAAACTCAACAAAGTGCCTTTGAAGTCACCAGCCACCTGGAGACATATCCACCCCCTGCAGGAACTCGCTGAACGCCGGGGAAATTTAAGTATATATATATATATATATATATATATATATATATATATATATATATATATATACATACACACACATGTAGAACAAATTTGTTCACACCGGGTTATCTCAGCTGTACATAGGGTTCCCACCCCAGAATATAGTATAATAAAAATAACAGCAATGAGAGGTATTCTTTGATTGCAGTTTATTTATTTATTTTTATATATATACATATTGTGGGGATGTGCCCGTGGTAGGCTACGGTAGCGGCGGCAGTATTGAGGCAATCATAGACAGTCTTTGTGATACACTGTGACTTTATTCACACCAACGGCATAACAGGCAATGTGCAGACCACACAGGTGCATATCCACATAGTGCATAGAACAAAAGTCCTTCCATAGAAAATAAACAGCAGGTTTGAGTCACCTTGTTTTGGACAGACCACAGCAGTTCTGCAGGCTTCTAGGCTATCTGCCTTTGTCTCCCTCAGGCCAGAGCCCCTTCGGCTCGTAGCACCACAGGTCCCAGGGCTATCCTTCAATGTGTGCTGCGCCCAGACTCTCCTTCACCAGCACTCACTCTGTCTGTCTGTGTAAATCTCCAGCACAGCAAGACACACCCCACCCCCATCATCAGCAGGCTGGGTTCTTTAAAGGCCCAGCTCCACCAAAAACCTGGGCTGGCCGTGGGGAACAGTAAGAACCGGCCCGGACACGCTGCGCCAGCAGCATTCGCCGCTGTAACCGCAATGATCCGGTTCTTACTCCACCGAGGCCAGGACCTCTGGTGGCACGTATCGTCCGTCCATTATTATTCCGGGGACTCTCCTACAATATACATTATAAACCTGGGGGCATACATGGGCAGTTATAGGCCTATATATATATATATATATATATATATATATATACATATAACAGTGATACCTCGGTTCACGAACTTAATTCGTGAACTGACTCTGGTCGCGAACCGAATTGGTCGCGAACCGAGGCACATTTTCCCATAGGGTTCAATGTAAATCCGGTTAATCCGTGCTGACCTTTTTTGGGGGTTTTTTGAAGCACAAAAATATGAAACAAATTACAATACACATTAGTACAGTATAGTAATGTATAAAGAGAGGACACTAACCTTGCTTGAGATGACTTCTGGCATTGAGGAAGGCAGGTAGGAGGCAGTTATTGTTTGGAGGGAGAGTCCCCCTCCATAAGGACATCAGGGGGATCTCCTTCAGGGGTTTCCTCTCTCCTTTGTCTCCTAGCTGCAGCCTCAGTTTGTCTGAAAAATCTGTCCAATGTCACTTGTCTCTTCCTGCGCTGCATAACCCTCCGAAAATGAGAGACCACATTATCATTCATGAGATTTAGCACTCTGTTCACAACAGTTATGTTGGGGTGGTGCTTTTCAAAAAAATCATGGCACTCATTCCATTTTTGCATAATGGATTTTATGGCATCACTGCTAACCTCCTCCCTTTCTTCTTCTTCCTCAGTGGAATGCTCCTCAAGAAGTGCCCTCTGCTGCTCACCGTGGAGTTCAGAAAGTTCTTCCGTGGTCAGCTCCTCCCTATGTTCCTCAACAAGCTCTTCCACATCAGTACCATCAACGTCCAGACCCATACTCTTGCCCATGGACACAATTACCTGCACTACCTCTGCATCAGACCCGTCAAAGTCATGTTCACGTTCAGCGACACATTCTGGCCACAGTTTCCTCCAGGCTGAATTTAGGGTTCGGGGAGTGACCTCTTCCCAGGCTTTGTCAATGAGGTTAATGCAGTGGACAACATTGAAATGTTTCTTCCAGAATTCTTTCAAAGTCAAGGACGTCTCTTCAGTGACATTAAAACACCTAGTGAAGAGCGCCTTTGTGTACAGCTTCTTGAAGTTGCAGATGACTTGCTGGTCCATGGGCTGCAGAAGTGGTGTTGTGTTGGGTGGGAGGAACTTTACCTTGATGAAGTCATACTCTGCATCCATATCATCCACCAAGGCTGGAGGGTGTGCCGGGGCATTGTCCATCAGAAGAAGGCACCTTTCAGGCAGCTGGTTATCAGAAAGATATTTTCTGACGGTGGGTGCAAACACCTTGTGCAGCCATTCCATAAACAATTGCCTTGTGACCCAAGCTTTGGCATTGGCTCTCCACATGACGGGCAGTCTGGCCTTGTTCACATTTTGTTCCCTAAATGCACGAGGGGTCTGAGAATGGTACACCAGTAGTGGTTTAATTTTTAGATCGGCACTTGCGTTGGCACACAGCAAAAGGGTCAATCTGTCCTTCATGGGCTTGTGCCCTGGTAGTGCCTTTTCCTCCTGCGTGATATAGGTTCTGTTCGGCATTTTTTTCCAGAAGAGCCCTGTTTCATCACAGTTGAACACTTGTTGAGGGACGTATCCTTCTGTCTTCATGAATTCCGCAAAGTCTAACTTGTAGGCTTCTGCTGTGGCCTTGTCAGAACTGGAAGCCTCACCATGTCTAATCACACTGTGGATGCCACTTCTCCTGCGGAATTTTTCAAACCACCCCCTACTGGCTTTAAATTCGTCACTTGCTGCACTTGTAGAGGGGCTTCTTTGCAGTAAATCACTGTGCAATTTCCTGGCTTTCTCACAGATCATAGCTTCACTAACGCTATCACCTGCCAGCTGTTTCTCATTCAACCACACCAACAAAAGTTTTTCCACCTCTTCCAGAACTTGCGTCCTCTGCTTGGTTAACATTGTCACTCCTTTTGCAACATCAGCTCCTTTGATGGCGGCTTTGTTTTTCAGAATAGTCGAGATTGTTGACTTTGCCATCTTGTACTCCGAGGCCAGATCAGTCACACGAATACCACGGTCATGCTTTTCTATAATTTCCTTCTTCAGCTCAATGGTTATTTTCTTCACAACCTTGCTGTCACCTTTACTACTGCTCTGCACTTTCTTTTTGCCACCATGCTTGCGCTGCACATTCTTGTCACCTGCATTTCCACTTTGCACATTGTCACCTGCATTTCCACTTTGCACATTGTCACTTGCATTTCCACTTTGCACATTGTCACCTGCATTTCCACTTTGCACATTGTCACCTGCATTTCCACTTTGCACATTGTCACCTGCATTTCCACTTTGCACATTGTCACCTGCATTTCCACTTTGCACATTGTCACTTGCATTTCCACTTTGCACATTGTCACCTGCATTTCCACTTTGCACATTGTCACCTGCATTTCCACTTTGCACATTGTCACCTGCATTTCCACTTTGCACATTGTCACCTGCATTTCCACTTTGCACATTGTCACTTGCATTTCCACTTTGCACATTGTCACCTGCATTTCTGTTCTTGTCACCTTCATTGCTGCTCCGCACTTTCTTTTTTCCACTATGCTTCTTGGGAGCCATATTGGGTGTCCAGTGAACTGTACAGTACTGTATGTGCTAAAAAGCACACCAAAAAGCACTTAAAATGTTTGCAGAGTACTCACAGTATTTCTTTCTGTGTCTCTTCTTCTCTCCACGGTCTTCCTACAGGAAGTCACGACCATGTGACAGCCTGGAAATAGCATTAAAATGGCCGCGGCTCCTGTTCGTGAACCGAGGCGGAGTTCGTGAACCGGAGCATATTTTTATGAACTTTTCTGTTCGTGAACCGAGTTGTTCGCGAACAGAAGCGTTCGTGAACCGAGGTATCACTGTATATATATATATATATATACACACCTGGGGGAGAGCCATGGCAGATACACATATATGTCCTCCTGATAATATATATACACATATATAAGGGGCATAATGTATTCTAAGGGGGATTATAGATGGGGACGCAGTCATATATATAAGGGGGCACAAGCCCCTACATATATTATAAGTAGGGATGAGCGAACTCGAACTGTATAGTTCGGGTTCGTACCGAATTTTGGGGTGTCCGTGACACGGACCCGAACCCGGACATTTTCGTAAAAGTCCGGGTTCGGGTTCGGTGTTCGTCGCTTTCTTGGCGCTTTTGTGACGCTTTCTTGGCGCTTTTTGAAAGGCTGCAAAGCAGCCAATCAACAAGCGTCATACTACTTGCCCCAAGAGGCCATCACAGCCATGCCTACTATTGGCATGGCTGTGATTGGCCAGAGCACCATGTGACCCAGCCTCTATTTAAGCTGGAGTCACATAGCGCCGCCCGTCACTCTGCTCTGATTAGCGTAGGGAGAGGTTGCGGCTGCGACAGTAGGGCGAGATTAGGCAGATTAACTCCTCCAAAGGACTTGATTAACTGATCGATCTGCAGCTGTGGATCATTGAGCTGCTGATCCTCAATTGCTCACTGTTTTTAGGCTGCCCAGACCGTTTGTCAGTCACATTTTTCTGGGGTGATCGGCGGCCATTTTGTGTCTTGTGGTGCGCCAGCACAAGCTGCGACCAAGTGCATTTAACCCTCAATGGTGTGGTTGTTTTTTGGCTAAAGCCTACATCAGGGTGAAGCTGTCACACCAAGTGCATTTAACCAGCAATAGTCTGTTCATTTTTTGGCCATATACAAAATCAGGGGCAAGCTGCGCCTGTCACCAAGTGCATTTAACCCTCAATGGTGTGGTTGTTTTTTGGCTAAAGCCTACATCAGGGTGAAGCTGTCACACCAAGTGCATTTAACCAGCAATAGTCTGTTCATTTTTTGGCCATATACAAAATCAGGGGCAAGCTGCGCCTGTCACCAAGTGCATTTAACCCTCAATGGTGTGGTTGTTTTTTGGCTAAAGCCTACATCAGGGTGAAGCTGTCACACCAAGTGCATTTAACCAGCAATAGTCTGTTCATTTTTTGGCCATATACAAAATCAGGGGCAAGCTGCGCCTGTCACCAAGTGCATTTAACCCTCAATGGTGTGGTTGTTTTTTGGCTAAAGCCTACATCAGGGTGAAGCTGTCACACCAAGTGCATTTAACCAGCAATAGTCTGTTCATTTTTTGGCCATATACAAAATCAGGGGCAAGCTGCGCCTGTCACCAAGTGCATTTAACCCTCAATGGTGTGGTTGTTTTCTGGCTAAAGCCTACATCAGGGTGAAGCTGTCACACCAAGTGCATTTAACCAGCAATAGTCTGTTTATTTTTTGGCCATATACTACATCAGGGGCAAGCTGCGCCCGTCACCAAGTGCATTTAACCCTCAGTAGTGTGGTTGGTCAAGCTGTGACACCAAGTGCATTTAACCAGCAATAGTCTGTTCATTTTTTGGCCATATACTACATCAGGGGCAAGCTGCGCCCGTCACCAAGTGCATTTAACCAGCAATAGTGTGGTTATTTTTTGGCCATATCCCAGTCTAATTCTGTCACTAAATCCATACCGGTCACCCAGCGCCTAAATACTAGGCCTCAAATTTATATCCCGCTAAATCTCTCGTTACCGCTGTCCTGTTGTAGCTGGGAAAGTTATTTAGTGTCCGTCAAAGCACATTTTTTGTTCTGGGTTGAAGTACAATTCCCAATTTAGCAATTTCATAATTTAGTGGTTTCTGCTATATCAGAGCTATTTGAAATCTATCCCTAAAAGGGTATATAATATTCAAGGTGCACATTGGGTCATTCAGAATAACTTCACACACACCCGCTACTGTGTATTTTCAAGTCTAATTCTGTCACTAAACCCATACCTGTCACCCAGCGCCTAAATACTAGGCCTCAAATTTATATCCTGCTAAATCTCTCGTTACCGCTGTCCTGTTGTAGCTGGGAAAGTTATTTAGTGTCCGTCAAAGCACATTTTTTGTTCTGGGTTGAAGTACAATTCCCAATTTAGCAATTTCATAATTTAGTGGTTTCTGCTATATCAGAGCTATTTGAAATCTATCCCTAAAAGGGTATATAATATTCAAGGTGCACATTGGGTCATTCAGAATAACTTCACACACACCCGCTACTGTGTATTTTCAAGTCTAATTCTGTCACTAAACCCATACCTGTCACCCAGCGCCTAAATACTAGGCCTCAAATTTATATCCTGCTAAATCTCTCGTTACCGCTGTCCTGTTGTAGCTGGGAAAGTTATTTAGTGTCCGTCAAAGCACATTTTTTGTTCTGGGTTGAAATACAATTCCCAATTTAGCAATTTCATAATTTAGTGGTTTCTGCTATATCAGAGCTATTTGAAATCTATCCCTAAAAGGGTAGATCATATTGAAGGTGCACATAGGGTCATTCAGAATAACTTCACACACACCCGCTACTGTGTATTTCCAAGTCTAATTCTGTCACTAAACCCATACCTGTCACCCAGCGCCTAAATACTAGGCCTCAAATTTATATCCTGCTAAATCTCTCGTTACCGCTGTCCTGTTGTAGCTGGGAAAGTTATTTAGTGTCCGTCAAAGCACATTTTTTGTTCTGGGTTGAAGTACAATTCCCAATTTAGCAATTTCATAATTTAGTGGTTTCTGCTATATCAGAGCTATTTGAAATCTATCCCTAAAAGGGTATATAATATTCAAGGTGCACATTGGGTCATTCAGAATAACTTCACACACACCCGCTACTGTGTATTTCCAAGTCTAATTCTGTCACTAAACCCATACCTGTCATCCAGCGCCTAAATACTAGGCCTCAAATTTATATCCTGCTAAATCTCTCGTTACCGCTGTACTGTTGTTGCTTGGAAAGATATTTAGTGTCCGTCAAAGCACATTTTTTGTTCTGGGTTGAAGTACAATTCCCAATTTAGCAATTTCATAATTTAGTGGTTTCTGCTATATCAGAGCTATTTGAAATCTATCCCTAAAAGGGTATATAATATTCAAGGTGCACATTGGGTCATTCAGAATAACTTCACACACACCCGCTACTGTGTATTTTCAAGTCTAATTCTGTCACTAAACCCATACCTGTCACCCAGCGCCTAAATACTAGGCCTCAAATTTATATCCTGCTAAATCCCTCGTTACCGCTGTCCTGTTGTAGCTGGGAAAGTTATTTAGTGTCCGTCAAAGCACATTTTTTCTTCTGGGTTGAAATACAATTCCCAATTTAGCAATTTCATAATTTAGTGGTTTCTGCTATATCAGAGCTATTTGAAATCTATCCCTAAAAGGGTAGATCATATTGAAGGTGCACATAGGGTCATTCAGAATAACTTCACACACACCCGCTACTGTGTATTTCCAAGTCTAATTCTGTCACTAAACCCATACCTGTCACCCAGCGCCTAAATACTAGGCCTCAAATTTATATCCCGCTAAATCTCTCGTTACCGCTGTCCTGTTGTTGCTGGGAAAGTTATTTAGTGTCCGTCAAAGCACATTTTTTGTTCTGGGTTGAAGTACAATTCCCAATTTAGCAATTTCATAATTTAGTGGTTTCTGCTATATCAGAGCTATTTGAAATCTATCCCTAAAAGGGTATATAATATTCAAGGTGCACATTGGGTCATTCAGAATAACTTCACACACACCCGCTACTGTGTATTTCCAAGTCTAATTCTGTCACTAAACCCATACCTGTCACCCAGCGCCTAAATACTAGGCCTCAAATTTATATCCTGCTAAATCTCTCGTTACCGCTGTACTGTTGTTGCTTGGAAAGATATTTAGTGTCCGTCAAAGCACATTTTTTGTTCTGGGTTGAAGTACAATTCCCAATTTAGCAATTTCATAATTTAGTGGTTTCTGCTATATCAGAGCTATTTGAAATCTATCCCTAAAAGGGTATATAATATTCAAGGTGCACATTGGGTCATTCAGAATAACTTCACACACACCCGCTACTGTGTATTTTCAAGTCTAATTCTGTCACTAAACCCATACCTGTCACCCAGCGCCTAAATACTAGGCCTCAAATTTATATCCTGCTAAATCTCTCGTTACCGCTGTACTGTTGTTGCTGGGCAAGATATTTAGTGTCCGTCAAAGCACATTTTTTGTTCTGGGTTGAAATACAATTCCCAATTTAGCAATTTCATAATTTAGTGGTTTCTGCTATATCAGAGCTATTTGAAATCTATCCCTAAAAGGGTATATAATATTCAAGGTGCACATTGGGTCATTCAGAATAACTTCACACACACCCGCTACTGTGTATTTTCAAGTCTAATTCTGTCACTAAACCCATACCTGTCACCCAGCGCCTAAATACTAGGCCTCAAATTTATATCCTGCTAAATCTCTCGTTACCGCTGTACTGTTGTTGCTGGGCAAGATATTTAGTGTCCGTCAAAGCACATTTTTTGTTCTGGGTTGAAATACAATTCCCAATTTAGCAATTTCATAATTTAGTGGTTTCTGCTATATCAGAGCTATTTGAAATCTATCCCTAAAAGGGTATATAATATTCAAGGTGCACATTGGGTCATTCAGAATAACTTCACACACACCCGCTACTGTGTATTTCCAAGTCTAATTCTGTCACTAAACCCATACCTGTCACCCAGCGCCTAAATACTAGGCCTCAAATTTATATCCTGCTAAATCTCTCGTTACCGCTGTACTGTTGTTGCTGGGCAAGATATTTAGTGTCCGTCAAAGCACATTTTTTGTTCTGGGTTGAAATACAATTCCCAATTTAGCAATTTCATAATTTAGTGGTTCCTGCTATATCAGAGCTATTTGAAATCTATCCCAAAAAGGGTATATAATATTCAAGGTGCACATAGGGTCATTCAGAATAACTTCACACACACGCTTCTGTGCATTTCCAAGTCTAATTCTGTCACTAAATCCATACCGGTCACCCAGCGCCTAAATACTAGGCCTCAAATTTATATCCCGCTGAATTTGAATACAATACATTGGGCCAAATAATATATTTGTTGTTGTGGTGAACCATAACAATGAGAAAAACATCTAGTAAGGGACGCGGACGTGGACATGGTCGTGGTGGTGTTAGTGGACCCTCTGGTGCTGGGAGAGGACGTGGCCGTTCTGCCACATCCACACGTCCTAGTGTACCAACTACCTCAGGTCCCAGTAGCCGCCAGAATTTACAGCGATATATGGTGGGGCCCAATGCCGTTCTAAGGATGGTAAGGCCTGAGCAGGTACAGGCATTAGTCAATTGGGTGGCCGACAGTGGATCCAGCACGTTCACATTATCTCCCACCCAGTCTTCTGCAGAAAGCGCACAGATGGCGCCTGAAAACCAACCCCATCAGTCTGTCACATCACCCCCATGCATACCAGGGAAACTGTCTCAGCCTCAAGTTATGCAGCAGTCTCTTATGCTGTTTGAAGACTCCGCTGGCAGGGTTTCCCAAGGGCATCCACCTAGCCCTTCCCCAGCGGTGAAAGACATAGAATGCACTGACGCACAACCACTTATGTTTCCTGATGATGAGGACATGGGAATACCACCTCAGCATGTCTCTGATGATGACGAAACACAGGTGCCAACTGCTGCGTCTTTCTGCAGTGTGCAGACTGAACAGGAGGTCAGGGATCAAGACTGGGTGGAAGACGATGCAGGGGACGATGAGGTCCTAGACCCCACATGGAATGAAGGTCGTGCCACTGACTTTCACAGTTCGGAGGAAGAGGCAGTGGTGAGACCGAGCCAACAGCGTAGCAAAAGAGGGAGCAGTGGGCAAAAGCAGAACACCCGCCGCCAAGAGACTCCGCCTGCTACTGACCGCCGCCATCTGGGACCGAGCACCCCAAAGGCAGCTTCAAGGAGTTCCCTGGCATGGCACTTCTTCAAACAATGTGCTGACGACAAGACCCGAGTGGTTTGCACGCTGTGCCATCAGAGCCTGAAGCGAGGCATTAACGTTCTGAACCTGAGCACAACCTGCATGACCAGGCACCTGCATGCAAAGCATGAACTGCAGTGGAGTAAACACCTTAAAACCAAGGAAGTCACTCAGGCTCCCCCTGCTACCTCTTCTGCTGCTGCCGCCTCGGCCTATTCTGCTGCTGCCGCCTCGGCCTCTTCCTCCGCCTCTGGAGGAACGTTGGCACCTGCCGCCCAGCAAACAGGGGATGTACCACCAACACCACCACCACCACCTCCGTCACCAAGCGTCTCAACCATGTCACACGCCAGCGTTCAGCTCTCCATCTCACAAACATTTGATAGAAAGCGTAAATTCCCACCTAGCCACCCTCGATCCCTGGCCCTGAATGCCAGCATTTCTAAACTACTGGCCTATGAAATGCTGTCATTTAGGCTGGTGGACACAGACAGCTTCAAACAGCTCATGTCGCTTGCTGTCCCACAGTATGTTGTTCCCAGCCGGCACTACTTCTCCAAGAGAGCCGTGCCTTCCCTGCACAACCAAGTATCCGATAAAATCAAGTGTGCACTGCGCAACGCCATCTGTAGCAAGGTCCACCTAACCACAGATACGTGGACCAGTAAGCACGGCCAGGGACGCTATATCTCCCTAACTGCACACTGGGTAAATGTAGTGGCAGCTGGGCCCCAGGCGGAGAGCTGTTTGGCGCACGTCCTTCCGCCGCCAAGGATCGCAGGGCAACATTCTTTGCCTCCTGTTGCCACCTCCTCCTTCTCGGCTTCCTCCTCCTCTTCTTCCACCTGCTCATCCAGTCAGCCACACACCTTCACCACCAACTTCAGCACAGCCCGGGGTAAACGTCAGCAGGCCATTCTGAAACTCATATGTTTGGGGGACAGGCCCCACACCGCACAGGAGTTGTGGCGGGGTATTGAACAACAGACCGACGAGTGGTTGCTGCCGGTGAGCCTCAAGCCCGGCCTGGTGGTGTGTGATAATGGGCGAAATCTCGTTGCAGCTCTGGGACTAGCCAATTTGACGCACATCCCTTGCTTGGCGCATGTGCTGAATTTGGTGGTGCAGAAGTTCATTCACAACTACCCCGACATGTCAGAGCTGCTGCATAAAGTGCGGGCCGTCTGTTCGCGCTTCCGGCGTTCACATCCTGCCGCTGCTCGCCTGTCTGCGCTACAGCGTAACTTCGGCCTTCCCGCTCACCGCCTCATATGCGACGTGCCCACCAGGTGGAACTCCACCTTGCACATGCTGGACAGACTGTGCGAGCAGCAGCAGGCCATAGTGGAGTTTCAGCTGCAGCACGCACGGGTCAGTCGCACTACAGAACAGCACCACTTCACCACCAATGACTGGGCCTCCATGCGAGACCTGTGTGCCCTGTTGCGCTGTTTCGAGTACTCCACCAACATGGCCAGTGGCGATGACACCGTTATCAGCGTTACAATACCACTTCTATGTCTCCTTGAGAAAACACTTAGGGCGATGATGGAAGAGGAGGTGGCCCAGGAGGAGGAGGAGGAGGAGGAGGAAGAGGGGTCATTTTTAGCACTTTCAGGCCAGTCTCTTCGAAGTGACTCAGAGGGAGGTTTTTGGCAACAGCAGAGGCCAGGTACAAATGTGGCCAGCCAGGGCCCACTACTGGAGGACGAGGAGGACGAGGATGAGGAGGAGGTGGAGGAGGATGAGGATGAAGCATGGTCACAGCGGGGTGGCACCCAACGCAGCTCGGGTCCATCACTGGTGCGTGGCTGGGGGGAAAGGCAGGACGATGACGATACGCCTCCCACAGAGGACAGCTTGTCCTTACCCCTGGGCAGCCTGGCACACATGAGCGACTACATGCTGCAGTGCCTGCGCAACGACAGCAGAGTTGCCCACATTTTAACCTGTGCGGACTACTGGGTTGCCACCCTGCTGGATCCACGCTACAAAGACAATGTGCCCACCTTACTTCCTGCACTGGAGCGTGATAGGAAGATGCGCGAGTACAAGCGCACGTTGGTAGACGCGCTACTGAGAGCATTCCCAAATGTCACAGGGGAACAAGTGGAAGCCCAAGGCCAAGGCAGAGGAGGAGCAAGAGGTCGCCAAGGCAGCTGTGTCACGGCCAGCTCCTCTGAGGGCAGGGTTAGCATGGCAGAGATGTGGAAAACTTTTGTCAACACGCCACAGCTAACTGCACCACCACCTGATACGCAACGTGTTAGCAGGAGGCAACATTTCACTAACATGGTGGAACAGTACGTGTGCACACCCCTCCACGTACTGACTGATGGTTCGGCCCCATTCAACTTCTGGGTCTCTAAATTGTCCACGTGGCCAGAGCTAGCCTTTTATGCCTTGGAGGTGCTGGCCTGCCCGGCAGCCAGCGTTTTGTCTGAACGTGTATTCAGCACGGCAGGGGGCGTCATTACAGACAAACGCAGCCGCCTGTCTACAGCCAATGTGGACAAGCTGACGTTCATAAAAATGAACCAGGCATGGATCCCACAGGACCTGTCCGTCCCTTGTCCAGATTAGACATTAACTACCTCCCCATAACCATATATTATTGGACTCCAGGGCACTTCCTCATTCAATCCTATTTTTATTTTCATTTTACCATTATATTGCGATGCTACCCAAAGTTGAATGAACCTCTCCTCTGCCTGTGTGCTAGGCCTAAATATATGCCAATGGACTGTTGCAGTGGTGGCTGACATGAAGCCTGATTCTCTGCTATGACATGCAGACTAATTCTCTGCTGACATGAAGCCAGATTGTCTGTTACGGGACCTCCCTCCTCTGCCTGGGTGCTGGGCCTAAATTTATGACAATGGACTGTTGCAGTGGTGGCTGACGTGAAGCCTGATTCTCTGCTATGACATGCAGACTGATTCTCTGCTGACATGAAGCCAGATCCTCTGTTACGGGACCTCTCTCCTCTGCCTGTGTGTGTGCTGGGCCTAAATATATGCCAATGGACTGTTGCAGTGGTGGCTGACGTGAAGCCTCATTCTCTGCTATGACATGCAGACTAATTCTCTGCTGACATGAAGACAGATTCTCTGTTACGGGACCTCCCTCCTCTGCCTGGGTGCTGGGCCTAAATATATGCCAATGGACTGTTGCAGTGGTGGGTGACGTGAAGCCTCATTCTCTGCTATGACATGCAGACTGATTCTCTGCTGTCATGAAGCCAGATTGTCTGTTACGGGACCTCTCTGCTCTGCCTGTGTGCTAGGCCTAAATATATGCCAATGGACTGTTGCAGTGGTGGGTGACGTGAAGCCTCATTCTCTGCTATGACATGCAGACTGATTCTCTGCTGTCATGAAGCCAGATTGTCTGTTACGGGACCTCTCTGCTCTGCCTGTGTGCTAGGCCTAAATATATGCCAATGGACTGTTGCAGTGGTGGGTGACGTGAAGCCTCATTCTCTGCTATGACATGCAGACTAATTCTCTGCTGACATGAAGCCAGATTGTCTGTTACGGGACCTCTCTCCTCTGCCTGTGTGCTAGGCCTAAATATATGCCAATGGACTGTTGCAGTGGTGGCTGACGTGAAGCCTCATTCTCTGCTATGACATGCAGACTAATTCTCTGCTGACATGAAGCCAGATTGTCTGTTACGGGACCTCTCTCCTCTGCCTGGGTGCTGGGCCTAAATTTATGACAATGGACTGTTGCAGTGGTGGCTGACGTGAAGCCTCATTCTCTGCTATGACATGCAGACTGATTCTCTGCTGACATGAAGCCAGATTCTCTGTTACGGGACCTCTCTCCTCTGCCTGTGTGTGTGCTGGGCCTAAATATATGCCAATGGACTGTTGCAGTGGTGGCTGACGTGAAGCCTCATTCTCTGCTATGACATGCAGACTAATTCTCTGCTGACATGAAGACAGATTCTCTGTTACGGGACCTCCCTCCTCTGCCTGGGTGCTGGGCCTAAATATATGCCAATGAACTGTTGCAGTGGTGGCTGACGTGAAGCCTCATTCTCTGCTATGACATGCAGACTAATTCTCTGCTGACATGAAGACAGATTCTCTGTTACGGGACCTCTCTCCTCTGCCTGGGTGCCGGGGCCTAAATATCTGAGAATGGACTGTTCCAGTGGTGGGTGACGGGAAGCCAGATTCTCTGCTATGGAACCTCTCTCCAATTGATTTTGGTTAATTTTTATTTATTTAATTTTTAATTTAATTCATTTCCCTATCCACATTTGTTTGCAGGGGATTTACCTACATGTTGCTGCCTTTTGCAGCCCTCTAGCTCTTTCCTGGGCTGTTTTACAGCCTTTTTAGTGCCGAAAAGTTCGGGTCCCCATTGACTTCAATGGGGTTCGGGTTCGGGACGAAGTTCGGATCGGGTTCGGATCCCGAACCCGAACATTTCCGGGATGTTCGGCCGAACTTCTCGAACCCGAACATCCAGGTGTTCGCTCAACTCTAATTATAAGGGGTCACATATTTCCCACAGGGGCCACCATGAGCCCCTGGGGATCACCATGGGCAGACGTGCGCAGATGCTGGGCACATCTGCGCACATCATCCCATGGTGCGTTGGTTAATGTATGCATATATACCATACATGCCCGCACGTGTTTGCGGGCATGCATGGATATATATGCATACGTCTCAACCCTTCCTCAACATGTAGCGTGTGTGTCCATGTGCTAAAACGTCTCAATTGGCTGTACTATACAACCTGATGGATGTGTCATTGATCAAAGTTCTGCACAATGCAAAGAATATGGCACCGGCAGACATCGCCATATGTTCGCATATTCTGTGAACAAGCAAAGTTCGCCACAAAACGACCGCAAGGCCATCTCTAGAAACAGGTATATCGAACCCCTTAATTAGTATTTTGTAGAAGCATGTATATCGCAGGTCTCAATCAATATTTGATAGAAGCAGGTATATCAAGCCAGTATTTTGTGGAAACAGGTATATCGCACCCCTCAATCAATATTTGGTGGAAAAAGGTATATCGAACCCCTTAATCAGTATTTTGTGAAATCAGGTATATTGCAGGCCTCAATCAATATTTGGCGGAAACAGGTATATTAAACCCCTTAATAAATATTTTTTGGAAGCATATATATGGCAGGCCTCAATCAAAATTTTGTAGAAACGGGTATATCAGTGTTTTGTGGAAGCAGGTATATAGCATCACTCAATCAGTATTTTGTGGATGCAGGTATATCAAACAACTTAATCAGTATTTTGTGGAAGCGGGTATATTGCAGACTTTAATCAATATTTTGTAGAAACAGGTATATCGAACCCCTAATCAGTATTTTGTGGAAGAAGGTATATCGTAGTTTTCAATCAGTATTTTGTGGAAACAGGTATATCGAACCCCTTAATCAGTATTTTACGGAAGCAGGTATATCGTAGGCCTCAATCAATATTTGGTAGGAACAGGTATATAGAACCCGTTAATCAGTATTTTGTTGTAGCAGGTATATCGTAGCCCTCAATTAGTAGTTTGTGGAAGCAGCTATGTCAAACCCCTTAATCAGTATTTTGTGGAAGCAGGTATATCGTACTCCTCAATCAATATTTGGTGGAAGCAGGTATCTTAAACCCCCTAATCAGTATTTTGTGGAAGCAGGTATATCGCACCCCTCAATCAATAATTGATGGAAACAGGAATTTCGAACCCCTTAATCAGTTTTTTGTGGAAGCAGGTATATCGCAGTCCTTAATCAATATTTGGTAAAAGCAGGCATATCAAACCTCTTAATCAGTATTTTGTGCAATCAGGAATATCGCAGGCCTCAATCAGTATTTTGTTGAAACAGGTATATCAAACCCCTTAATCAGTCTTTTGTGGAAGCAGGTATATCTCAGCCCTCAATCAGTATTTTGTGGAAGCAGGTATATCAAACCCCCTTAATCATAATTTTGTGGAAGCAAATATATCGCAGGCCTTCATCAGTATTTTGCGGAAGCAGGTATATCAAACCCCTTAATCAGTATTTTGTAGACTCAGGTATATCATAGGCCTCTATCAATATTTGGTGGAAACAGGTATATCAAACCCCTTAATCAGTATTTTGTGGAAGTGGGTATATCGAAATCCTCAATAAATATTTGGTGGAAGCAGGTATACCAAACCCATTAATCAGTATTTTATCAAAGCGGGTATATCGCACCCCTCAATCAATATATGGTGGAAACAGGTATATCGAACCCCTTGATCAGTATTTTGTGGAAGAAGTTATATCGAAGGCCTCAATCAATATTTTTTATAAACAGTTATATCGAACCACTTATTCAGTATTTTGTGGAAGCATGAATATCGTAGGCCTCAATAATTTTTTTGTGGAAGCAGGTATTTCAAACCCCATAGTAAGTATTTTATGGAAGCAGGTATAAAGCACCCCTCAATCAATATTTGGTTGAAACAGGTATATTAAATCTCTTAATTAGTATTTTGTTGAATCAGGTATATCGTGGCCCTCAATCAGTATTTTGTGGGAGCAGCTATATCAAACCCCTTAAGTATTTTGTGGAAGCAGGTATATCGCAAGCCTCAATCAGTATATTGTGGAAGCAGGTATATGAAAACCCTTATCAGTATTTTGTGAAAGCAGGTATATCGCACACCTCAATCAATATTTGGTGGAAACAGAAATATCAAACCCCTTACGCTGGGTTCACACCTGAGCGTTCACGATGGAGCGCTCTGTATGCACGATTGTACGGGCGTTTGCAATCGCGCATACAGAGACAAGTGAACCCCCAATGTCGCGCGTTCCTGAAAGTCTATGTACGGGAACGCGCGACAAGACACCCCAAAGAAGCTCATGTACTTCTTGGGGTGTCGGGCGTTTTACAGCGCAATTGTACGCGCTGTAAAACGCCCAGGTGAGAACCATGCCGATAGGGAAGCATTGGTTTCTCCTTGTTGAGTGTTTTACAGCGCGTAGGAACGCGCTGTAAAATGCTCAGGTCTGAACCCAGCCTTAATCAGTTTTTTGTGGAAGCAGGGATATCAAAACCCTTAATCAATATTTGGTGGAAGGAGGCTTGTCAAACCTCTTAATCAGTATTTTGTGGTAGCAGTTAAATTGCAAGACCATAATAAATAATTGGTGGAAACAGGTATATCAAACCCCATAATCAGTATTTTGTGGAAGCAGGTATATTGCAACCCGTAATCAATATTTGGTGGAAGCAGATATATCAAAACTCTTACTAAGTATTTTTTGGAATCAGGTATATCACAGGCCTTAATCAGTATTTTATGGAAGCAGGTATATCAAACCCCTTTATCAGTATTTTGTGGAAGCAGGTATATCACAGACCTCAATCAGTATTTTGTGGAAGTAGGCATATTGCAGGCCTCAATCAATATTTGGTAGAAACAGATATATCGAACCCAATAATCAATATTTTGTGGAAGCAGGTATAAATCGTAGCCCTCAATCAGTATTTTGTGGAAGCAGGTATATCAAACCCCTTAATCAGTATTTTGTGGAAGCAAGTATATCGCAGGCCTCAATCAATATTTTGTAGAAACAGCTATAATGAACCATTTATTTTTTATTTTGTGAAATAGGTATATCGTAGCCCTCAATCAGTATTTTGTGGAAGCGGGTATATCAAACCCATTAATCAGTATTTTGTGGAAGCAGGTACTGTATATTTTAGCTCTTAATCAGTATTTTTTGGATGCAGGTATATCAAACCCCTTAATCAGTATTTTGTCGAAGCCGGTACTTTATATCATAGCTCTCAATCAGTATTTTGTGGAAGCAGGTATATCAAACCCCTTAATCAGTATTTTTTCAGAAGCAAGTACTGCTTATTGTAGCTCTCAATCAGTATTTTGTGTAAGCAGGTAAATCAAACCTATTAATCAGTATTTTGTGGAAGCAGGTATATAGCACCCCTCAATCAATATTTGGTGGAAACAGGTATATCAAACCCCTTAATCGGCATTTTGTGGAAGAAGTTATATCGTAGGCCTCTTACAATATTTTGTAAAAAACAGGTATATCGAACCCCTTAATCAGTATTTTGTGGAAGCAGCAATATCAATTTTTTGTAGAAACATGAATATCGAACCCCTTATTTAGTATTTTGTGGAAGAAGGAATATCATAGGCAGGTATTTCAAACCCCTTAATCATTATTTTATGGAAGCAGGTATAAAGCACCCCTCAATCAATATTTGTTAGGAACAGGTATTTTGAACCCTTTAATCAGTATTTTGTTGTAGCAGGTATATTGTAGCCGCAAATTAGTAGTTTGTGGAGGCAGCTATGTCAATCCCCTTAATCAGTATTTTGTGGAAACAGGTAGATTGCAACCCCCAATTAATATTTGGTGGAAACCTGTATATCGAACCTCTTAATCAGTATTTTGTGGAAGCAGGTATATCACAGGCCTCAATCAGTATTTTGTGGAAGCAGGTTTATCAAACCCCTTTATCAGTATTTTGTGGAAGCAGGTATATCACAGACCTCAATCAGTATTTTGTGGAAGTAGGTATATTGCAGGCCTCAATCTCAATATTTGGTAGAAACAGATATATCGAACCCAATAATCAATATTTTGTGGAAGCAGGTATATCGTAGCCCTTAATCAGTATTTTGTGGAAGCAGGTATATCAAACCCCTTAATCAGTATTTTGTGGAAGCAGGTATATCGCAGGCCTCAATCAGTATTTTGTGGAAGCAGGTATATCAAAACCTTTATCAGTATTTTGTGGAAGCAGGTATATTGTACTCGTCAATCAATATTTGGTGGAAGCAGGTATCTCAAACCCTCTAATTAGTATTTTGTGTAAGCAGATATATCGCACCCCTCAATCAATAATTGGTGGAAAAAGGAATATCGAACCCCCTAATCAGTTTTTTGTGGAAGCTGGTATATAGCAGCCCTTAATCAATATTTGATGGAAGCAGGCATAGAAAACCACTTAATCAGTATTTTGTGGTAGCAATTATATTGGAAGGCATTAATAAATATTTGGTGGAAGCAGGTATATCAAACCCCTTGATCAGTATTATGTGGAAGTAGGTATATCGCAGCCCTTAATCAATATTTGGTAAAAGCAGGTATATCAAACCCCTTAATCAGTTTTTTGTGGAAGAAGGTATCTCGCAGCCCTCAATCAATATTTGTTAGAAGCAGGAAAAACAAACCCTTTAATCAGTATTTTGTGGAAGCAGATATATCGAACCACCTAATCTGTATTTTCTTGAAGCAGATATATCGCAGGCCTCAATCATTATTTGGTGGAAACTTGTATATCGAACCTCCTAATCAGTATATTGTGGAAGCAGGTATATCACACTCTTCAATCATAATTTGGTGTAAGCAAGTATTTCAAACCCTTAATCAGTATTTTGTGTAAGCAGGTACCCCTCAATCAATTATTGATGGAAACAGGACTATCAAACCCCTTAATCAGTTTTTTGTGGAAGCAGGTATATCGCAGCCCTTAATCAATATTTGGTAAAAGCAGGCATATCAAACCTCTTAATCAGTATTTTGTGGAATCGGGAATATCGCAGGCCTCAATCAGTACTTTGTTGAAGCAGTTATATCAAACCCCTTAATCAGTATCTTGTGGAAGCAAATATATCGCACCCCTCAATCAATATTTTGTGGAAGCAGGTATATCAAACCCCTTATTCAGTATTGTGTGGAAGCAGGTATACTGCAGGCCTCAATCAATATTTGGTGGAAACAGGTATATCGAACCTCTTAATCAGTATTTTGTGGAAACAGGTATACTGTAGGCCTCAATTAGTATTTTGTGGAAGCACGTATATCAAAACCTGTATCATTATTTAGTGGAAGCAGGTATATCGCACTCCTCAATCAATATTTGATGGAAACAGGAATATCAAACCCCATAATCAGTGTTTTGAGGAAGTAGTTATATCGCAGCCCTTAATCAATATTTGGTGGAACCACGCATATCAAATGATTTAATCAGTAATTTTTTATAGCATTTATATTGCAAGGCCTTTATAAATATTTGGTGGAAGCAGGTATATCAAACCTCTTAATCAGTATTTTGTAAAATCAGGAATATCGCAGGCCTCAATCAGTATTTTGCGGAAACAGGTATATCAAACCCCTTAATCAGTATTTTGTGGAAGCAGGTATATCACAGACCTTAATCAGTATTTTGTAAAAACAGGTATATTTAACCCCCTTAATCGGTATTTTGTGGAATCAGGTATATTGCAGGCCTCAATCAATATTTGGTAGAAACAGATATATCGAACCCCTTAATCGGCATTTTGTGGAAGAAGTTATATCGTAGGCCTCTTACAATATTTTGTAAAAAAACAGGTATATCGAACCCCTTAATCAGTATTTTGTGGAAGCAGCAATATCAATTTTTTGTAGAAACATGAATATCGAACCCCTTATTTAGTATTTTGTGGAAGAAGGAATATCATAGGCAGGTATTTCAAACCCCTTAATCATTATTTTATGGAAGCAGGTATAAAGCACCCCTCAATCAATATTTGTTAGGAACGGGTATTTTGAACCCCTTAATCAGTATTTTGTTGTAGCAGGTATATTGCAGACCACAATTAATATTTGGTGGAAACCTGTATATCGAACCTCTTAATCAGTATTTTGTGGAAGCAGGTATATCACAGGCCTCAATCAGTATTTTGTGGAAGCAGGTTTATCAAACCCCTTTATCAGTATTTTGTGGAAGCAGGTATATCACAGACCTCAATCAGTATTTTGTGGAAGTAGGTATATTGCAGGCCTCAATCTCAATATTTGGTAGAAACAGATATATCGAACCCAATAATCAATATTTTGTGGAAGCAGGTATATCGTAGCCCTTAATCAGTATTTTGTGGAAGCAGGTATATCAAACCCCTTAATCAGTATTTTGTGGAAGCAGGTATATCGCAGGCCTCAATCAGTATTTTGTGGAAGCAGGTATATCAAAACCTTTATCA
Organism: Bufo gargarizans; assembly: GCF_014858855.1. Classification (NCBI taxonomy): domain Eukaryota; kingdom Metazoa; phylum Chordata; class Amphibia; order Anura; family Bufonidae; genus Bufo; species Bufo gargarizans. The sequence goes on from NC_058080.1 coordinate 190,749,786, forward strand.
GTATTTTGTGGAAGCAGGTATATTGTACTCGTCAATCAATATTTGGTGGAAGCAGGTATCTCAAACCCTCTAATTAGTATTTTGTGTAAGCAGATATATCGCACCCCTCAATCAATAATTGGTGGAAAAAGGAATATCGAACCCCCTAATCAGTTTTTTGTGGAAGCTGGTATATAGCAGCCCTTAATCAATATTTGGTGGAAGCAGGCATAGAAAACCACTTAATCAGTATTTTGTGGTAGCAATTATATTGGAAGGCATTAATAAATATTTGGTGGAAGCAGGTATATCAAACCCCTTGATCAGTATTATGTGGAAGTAGGTATATCGCAGCCCTTAATCAATATTTGGTAAAAGCAGGTATATCAAACCCCTTAATCAGTTTTTTGTGGAAGAAGGTATCTCGCAGCCCTCAATCAATATTTGTTAGAAGCAGGAAAAACAAACCCTTTAATCAGTATTTTGTGGAAGCAGATATATCCAACCACCTAATCTGTATTTTCTTGAAGCAGATATATCGCAGGCCTCAATCATTATTTGGTGGAAACTTGTATATCGAACCTCCTAATCAGTATATTGTGGAAGCAGGTATATCGCACTCTTCAATCATAATTTGGTGTAAGCAAGTATTTCAAACCCTTAATCAGTATTTTGTGTAAGCAGGTATATCACACCCCTCAATCAATTATTGATGGAAACAGGACTATCAAACCCCTTAATCAGTTTTTTGTGGAAGCAGGTATATCGCAGCCCTTAATCAATATTTGGTAAAAGCAGGCATATCAAACCTCTTAATCAGTATTTTGTGGAATCGGGAATATCGCAGGCCTCAATCAGTACTTTGTTGAAGCAGTTATATCAAACCCCTTAATCAGTATCTTGTGGAAGCAAATATATCGCACCCCTCAATCAATATTTTGTGGAAGCAGGTATATCAAACCCCTTATTCAGTATTGTGTGGAAGCAGGTATACTGCAGGCCTCAATCAATATTTGGTGGAAACAGGTATATCGAACCTCTTAATCAGTATTTTGTGGAAACAGGTATACTGTAGGCCTCAATTAGTATTTTGTGGAAGCACGTATATCAAAACCTGTATCATTATTTAGTGGAAGCAGGTATATCACACTCCTCAATCAATATTTGATGGAAACAGGAATATCAAACCCCTTAATCAGTGTTTTGAGGAAGTAGTTATATCGCAGCCCTTAATCAATATTTGGTGGAACCACGCATATCAAATGATTTAATCAGTAATTTTTTATAGCATTTATATTGCAAGGCCTTTATAAATATTTGGTGGAAGCAGGTATATCAAACCTCTTAATCAGTATTTTGTAAAATCAGGAATATCGCAGGCCTCAATCAGTATTTTGTGGAAGCAGGTATATCAAACCCCTTAATCAGTCTTTTGTGGAAGCAGGTATATCACAGACCTTAATCAGTATTTTGTAAAAACAGGTATATTTAACCCCCTTAATCTGTATTTTGTGGAATCAGGTATATTGCAGGCCTCAATCAATATATGGTAGAAACAGATATATCGAAACCCCTTAATCAGTATTTTGTGAAAGCAGATAAATCTTAGGCCTCAATCAATATTTGGTGGAAATAGGTATATTGAATACCTTAATCAGTATTTTGCGGATACAGATACATAGCACCTCTCAATCAATATTTTGTGGTATCAGCTATATCAAACCCCTTAATCAGTATTTTGCGGAAGCAGGTATATTGTAGCCCTCAATTAGTATTTTGTGTAAGAAGGTATATCACACCCCTCAATCATTTTTTTTTGGGCAACAGATATATCACACCAGTTGCAATTAGTTGTTTCAATCGCGTTTGTCCCTCTATATAGCTGCGATATAGTAGCAGAACCGCACACAACTGCTGCACAATAGAAATGCACTATATGTTAGAAAGTATATTACGCCCCTTAGTATATCACACCTTTCGATAGCACACCTATATCAGTCCCTAAAAGGACTTTTGTGGTCCTATTAGCTAGTTTGGTGTCCATAACAGCCTGTCCCTGCTCCACAAAGCATCCTCTCCCTACACTGGCAAAACACAGAATGTAAAATGGCTGTCAGATCGGTTTCTTTTATAAGGTTGTGTCCATGTGCTTAAACATTTCAATTGGCTGTCCTGTCCCACCTGTTGGATGTGTCATGGGTCAAAGTTTGGCGCAATTCAAAAAAAATAAGGCGCCAGTGGACATTGCCATATGTTCGCAAATCGCGAATGTGCAAAGTTTGCCGCGAAGCGACAACCGGGTGAACCACAATGCCATCTCTAATACTCGCTATATGGACATACAGTGTTTAAGCACACTGCATTTTTCAGAATAGAAAGAGCTCTATGTGCATTTGTAGCCTACTTTTGTGATTTATACAGCACTGACCAGCAACTGTAGAGGCTCTGAGGGGAAATAAAAAAACAAAAAAACAAACCTATTTTAGAAGCCAAATAATTCACAGATTTTACCAAGGAGCATAGTGAGAATTTTGACCCCACAGGTGTTTATCAAAGATGAATACACATTAGAGGGCACAAAGTTAAAATTGCAATTTTTACACATATATGCCATTTCAGTGGCAAATATGTTGTAACCAGCCTGTGCAAGTGTGAGATGTAAGCCCTCTTATTATTAGACTGTGTTCCCTGGTTTTAGAAACACCCTACATGTGGCCCTAATCTTTTGACTGGACATACATGAGGGCTCAGAAATAAAAGAGCATCATGCACATTTTGAGGACCAAGGTGGTGATTTAAGCAGCTTGTGCTGAAAAATGTAGAGGCTTTGGAGTGAGATAATAAACATGGAAACCCTGAGAACTGGTCCCATTTTGGAAATTGTGTCCCCTCAGGTATTTATTAAGGGGTGGAGTGAGCATTTTAACACCACAGGTACTTTGCAGAAATGAATGTGCAGCGGAAAGTGAAAACTGGACTTCAACATTTATGGCATTTCATTGCTCAGTATGATATGCCCTGCTAGTGCCATCTGATTGACAGCCATGCTTCTGCTATAATCGAGCAGACTCAACTCCTGTACCCGCCTGATCATTGAACTGTACATCTATGGCAGATGTCAAGAAGGGGTTAAGCAGTAATAAAACTATTTCATATCAAGAGCATGTATGCGTAGGGAGTGTTTTGTTTTTATTTTCACTGAATTTATACAGGGTCAATTAGATTATATACATTCATATAAACTTTAGAACAGTATCTATTACATGGAATAATAAAGAACATTGTCTGACTGAACATATTGGGGTTCATTTATCAAAACTGGCATTTAATTAAGCACATCCTCTGTGTGCCTAGAATGAAATCTATTCCAGCTTGTAGATTTCAGCCATCAATTACGCCAGAAAACTAGCATAAATGATGATAAATCTGCTAGGGTCGATCATCCCACCGACTCCACTCCCAGTTTTCAGAAAGTGGAGAGGGCAGCATAAAAAAATGTTTTTTAAGCAAAAAAAATGCACAAATGGCATTTAAAAAGTCTAGGAATTTTAAAACACTTTTTTAATATCAGTTTTCTGATGTTGGGGCAGGGATGAAACATCCAAAGTCGATTTGCATAAAACTTTGTTCTAATACTGTACAGAGCAGGTTGTCTGTACAGTATGAGAATGTATTGGCTCCGATGAGCCGAAGTTATCGCTTTGCGAAGTCTTGCGAGACTTTGCGCAATAACTTCATAAATTAATTTGTACTATAAACGTTTTTTTCCTGACCTCTGGTTCGGTTCCAAGTGGTACCTTGGAACCGAACCTGAGTTCAGGATTTTTTTAAAATGCAAATCGACTTTGGATGTTTCATTCGAAGTTAATTCGCTCATCCCTAGTTGGGGCAATGACAAATTACCCCCATTGTCCTGTTTTTTTTTTTTTTTATAACTGAGGTCCTTGGTAAAGACAGAGAGGAAATATATGACTGGATACATAAACTCACATTATAAAATAAACTGAAAATATATTGCAAAATATTTGTATCCAAACCTCAATCACATTAATCAATGTGAAAGGCATACTGACAGACTGATCTCACGTTTAAATAAAAACAGATAGGTGACAAGTGCAGTCTTACAGCCTTACCTACGGAGTAGTGCAAGAAGTCATTAGTATAAAATGTGTGTTCTTCATTGACCGTGTTTCTGGTCTCATGAGAACCCATGTCATATAAAAACGTACAATGTTTATGGGTTAAGTGTTGAGTCAAAAACAGTCCACACAAAGGGAGATTCATAGCCATGTGGCAAGTTTTTTTTGTGGATGGAGCCATTTTGTAGGGGAGCATAAGAATAATGTATTATAATATGGTTGATTCATGTTTGACTAACCAATTTTCATAATTTGTCGTCTTGGCACAATATAGCACATTGGAAAAGTCAGGATATGACATACAATGACCCATGGATGCCCTGGAGCTGGAAAAAGTACTGATAAGTAGCATGGAGGAATGACAGTTTATTGTATATATAATCCGTGAGAACAGTCTCAAATAATAAAATACAAAATACACATATAAAATATTATAAAACACTGATTGGCTCAGTGGCAGTCTTATTTTACTTATTTTGCCAATCTGTCTCTTCTGAAAGGGTGATCAGTTTTGACTAGAGCACCTACTCCACACTGATAAGGCAGTGAGCTATTCACACTAACAATATTTAAAGTAGCATGGAGGGTCTTATCTTTGAGAAAATAATTACATTTATTTAGTCTTGAGATGTAGTGCCTAAGGGGGGACATGATTAACCTATACAAGTATATAAATGGGCCACATAAAAAGGGACATGCATGTCACAAGCCACCACTTTGAAGATTGTGCCCGCTCGCCAGTGGAGGATTACAATAGACCTGGCACCACTGGGGGGCCCAACGCCGACCCGAAAGCCAATATACTGCGGCGGGGCACGGGAGCATATAGTTCCCTGCTCCACCGCCGATCACCCCAAAGGCTTTAGTCCTAGTAGGCCTCAGGCCTATGCGGTAGTGAAATCGCGCTTCAGGCAGGCGTGATGACGTCCTCGCGTGCCTGTTTTGGGATGCAGCAATGTGACGTGTGCTCGCCTGCCTCATCCCGCCTTCCTCTGCGAGCAAGCGCCTAGCCCTGTACATAGGTGAGTATTTAGCTTTTAATATTTTTTTTTTTCATTTTTTATTTTTTTATTTCATATGCCTACTTTGGGGGACATGTGGAGTTGGGGACAGACAGGAGGAAATATTAGTGAAGAGACATTGAGTACTTTGGGGGGAAATTATTATATTGGGGCTTCTGTATGGGGGCAAATTACTATGTAGGAGAAAATGATTATGGAAGGATTACTATGTGGGGGCTGTGAATGGCCAAATGATTATGGGAGAGACTACTACACTGAGCAAAAGTGTTGCATTTATATTTTTGCTCAGTGTATGTGGGGGCAAATTACTATGTGGGGCAGTGTGGGGGAAACTGCAGTGTGTGGTAAATTACTGTGTGGGTCAGTGTTGGGGAAATTACTATGTGGGGACAGTGTGGGGGAAATTACTATGTGGGGGCAGTGTGGGGGAAATTACTGTGTGGGGGCAATGTGGGGGAAATTACTGTGTGGGGGAAATTACTATGTGGGGCAGTGTGGGAGAAATTACTATGTGGGGCAGTGTGGGAGAAACTACTGTGTGGGGGCAGTGTGGGAGAAATTATAGAGGGCTTGCACAGTAAAATATACATTTTTGCAGATGACACTAAACTGTGTAAAGTAATTAACACTGAAAAAGACAATATACAGCTATAGATGGATCTGGATAGATTAGAGGCTTGGGCAGAAAAGTGGCAGATGAGGTTTAACACTGACAAATATAAAGTTATGCACATAGGAAGAAATAATGCAAATCACCCGTACATACTTAATGGTAAAACACTCTGTAACACTGACATGGAAAAGGATCTAGGAATTTTAGTAAACAGCAAACTAAGCAGTGAAAAACAGTGTCAGGCAGCTGCTGCCAAGGCCAATAAGATAATGGGTTGCATCAAAAGGGGCATAGATGCCCGTGATGAGAACATAGTCCTACCACTTTACAAATCACTAGTCAGACCACACATGGAGTACTGTGTACAGTTCTGGGCTCCTGTGAACAAGGCAGACATAGCAGAGCTGGAGAGAGTTCAGGGGAGGGCAACTAAAGTAATAACTGGAATGGGACACCTACAGTACCCTGAAAGATTATTAACATTAGGGTTATTCACTTTAGAAAAAAGACGACTGAGAGGAGATCTAATTACTATGTATAAATATATCAGGTAATAGTACAGAGATCTTTCCCATCATCTATTTGTCCCTGGGACTGGGACTGTGACGAGGGGACACCCTCTGCGTCTGGAGGAAAGAAGGTTTGTACACAAACATAGAAAAGGATTCTTTACGGTAAGAGCATTGAGACTATGGAACTCTCTGTCTGATGGTGCCAGGAGGTGGTGATGGTGAGTACAATAAAATAATTCAAGAGGGGCTTGGATGAATTTCTGGAGTGTAATAAAATTACAGGCTATAGCTACTAGAGAGGGGTCGTTGATCTAGGGAGTTATTCTGATTGCCTGATTGGAGTCCGGAAGGGAAAATTGGCTTCTACCTCACAGTTTTTCTTTTTGCCTTCCTCTGGATTAACTTGCAGGATAACAGGCCTAACTGTATAGACAAATGTCTTTTTTCAGCCGTATATACTGTTACTATGTGGGGAAAACTACTGTGTTGGGGCAGTATGGGGGAAATTACTATGTGTGGGCAAATTATAATATGGGACAGTGTGGTGGAAATTACTATATGGGGCAGTATGGGGGAAATTACTATATGGGGCAGTATGGGGGAAATTACTGTGTGGGGACAGTGTGGTGGGAATTACTATGTGGGGGCAGTGTGGTGGAAATTACTATGTGGGGGCAGTGTGGTGCAAATTACTATGTGGGGGAAATTACTGTGTGGGGGCAAACTACGATATGGGGCAGTTTGGGGGAAATTACTGTGCGGGGGAAATTATGATAAGGGATTACTATGTTGGTTCAGTGTGGGGGAAATTACTATGTGGGAGTGTTGCTATTGGGGAGGCACTGTAAGGGCAATTCTATTATTTTTTGGGACACTATACAGGGATTATTGCCTGGAACACAATATAAGGTGTTACTCTAAGAAACATTATAGCTGCTGTGGACACTATAGGGACATTTGGGGTAATTTATAAAACTGGTGTAAAGTAAAACTGACTAAGTTGCCCATAGTAGCAAATAAAGTTTCATAATTAATTTTTGACAGCTCCTTTGGAAATCCATTATGATAAATGACCCCAATTATTTGAGGGTCACTATTTTTTCAACAGTATAGTACCTGGGGAATTGGGGAGCACAACGTGCACAGTATTCTGAGTGGCAGCAGGATGACACTGTGGGGAAACCTGGATGGGGAGGTTGATGTATAAATTGAGAAATCTAACGTGTCTCTGTAGAGACGAGATGTGGCTGAAAGAATTTGCCATGGCGCTTTGCCATGGGTTCGATGTTTGTTCGAGTTCAGTGTTCGGCTATTTTATGGTGTTTTTTGAAAGGCTGGGCGGCGGCAAACATTTGTGCACAGCATATGTGCTTTTGTGACATTCAAATTAAAGCTTGAAATACTGCAATAATAATCAGTGTTTAAAAAAAACACAAATTTTTGGCAATATCCTACATCTGGTGCCTTTGCAGCATTTGTCAGTGTGAAATACAAGCTTGAAATAATGCAATAATATTCTGGGTTTAATAAAACACCAATTTTTGGCAAATACCCTACATCCAGGGCCTATGCTTCATCTGTCAGTGTGAGATACACGCGTTAGATAATGATGTTCTGTTCTGTTATTTAAAAAAAGAAAATACTTAAAGGATAACTGTCACATTTAGACCCTAATTTCAATTTTCATATATGTAGTTACTAATAACATTATATTCCAGAATCAGTTACTATTAGACTGACTTACCCCATATTTAATAAGATTCAGCCCTTAGCAACCAGTCTGCATAAAACTGCAATTTCACTATTCAGTTAAGATGGTCGCCACTGCCCTCACCCTGAGACTAATCCCGCCTGCCCTCACTAGCCAGTAACAATAGCCCCCCAAAAGTGTCAGTAACCAGAGCCTTCCCCCCTAAAGGGTTAATCTCCTGCAGCACAAAGGGGTCCTCTTACCACATGTTGCTTTCATTTATACACTGAGCAGATGGCAGATCTCCCTTCCCTGTTGTGCGCTGCTTTAACCCTGCATTGTCCAGCTCTGCTGAGTGAGGGAGCGTCTGCCAAGTGCAGGGACAGGGAGAAGTGCACACAGCCCAGGCACTGTTATCAGCTGCTGGGGAGGACCTGGCTTTAATCATTTACTTACAGTCCCTGGCTGTCAGTAATCTGACCTTGCTCGCAGCCTGCTTCTGCGTCCTCGGTCCTTCAACAAATAGACGGACCATTCCTAGCAACCCTATTTTAAGCACAGGTAAAAGTAGGCAGTACAGGGAACAAAAATGTGGAATTAAGGGGTAATTGAATACACAGTGAAAAGTTGAAATAGGGCCACCAAGGATATATTAATCACCACAATCCAATACTCCAAAAAAAAAAAAAAAAAATATATATATATATATATATATATATATGACAGTTATACTTTAATTTTGCAGCCTATGCTGCATTTGTTAGTGTGACATACAAGCTAGAAATAATGCAATAATTATCTAGGTTTAGAAAAACACAAATTTTTGGCAAAACCCTATATCTGGTGCCTTTGCAGCAATTGTCAGTGTGAAAGACAAGCTTGAAATACTTCAATAATTTTCTGGGTTTAAAAAAACACAAATGTTGGACAACAAACTAAATTTGCAGCCTTTGCAGCAGTGTGAGATATATGCATTATACACTGGTGTTTTATTCTGTTATTAAAAAAATACCCATTTTGGGCAAAAAAAATAATAATTTGCAGCATATGTTACATCAGTCAGTGTGAGATACACGCGTTAGATACTGGTGAATTATGTTATTAAAAAAAAACACCCATTTTGGGCAAGATCCTAAATTTAAGAAAAATGAGGAGAGCGTTAAATAAGGGACGTGGCCCCGATCATGGTGCTGCTGGTGGAGCTCCTGTTGCAGGGAAAGGTCGGAGTCGATCTGTGACAGCTACACGCACAAGTGAAACACCTTCCTCAGGTGCGGGTAGGCGACAGAACCTTCAATGGTATTTGGTCGGGCCTAATGCGGCTCTACGAATGGTGAGGCCAGAACAAGTACAGGCGATAGTAGATTGGGTTGCTGACAGTGCCTCCAGTTCCTTTACATTGTCTCCAACTCAGTCTCCTGCTGAAAAAGATCAGAGTTGGCACCTGTAGCCAATTTCCATCAGTCTTTCTCCTCACCCCCTTGCAAATCAGCCAAACAGTCTGAGCCCCAAGTCATGCAGAAGTCTCTTCTGATTTTTAATCACTCTGTTAGCAGGGTTTCCCAGGGCCATCCACCTAGCCCAGCCCCAGAAGTGGAAGAGATTGAGTGCTCCGATGCCCAACCACTTATCCTTCAAGATGAGTACATGGGAGCACCATCGTAGCAGGTCTCGGATGATGACGAAACACAGGTGCCAACTGCTGGGGCTTTCGAAAGTGTGCAGACCGACAAGGAGGCAGGGGTGGAAGATGATGTGGAGGACGATGAGGTCCTCGACCCCACATGTAATTAAGGTCATGCAAGTGACTGTAATTAAGGTCATGCAAGTGACCTGTGTAGTTCAGAGGAAAAGGCAGTGGTCTCACAGAGCCACCAGCACAGAAGGAGAGGGAGCAGGGTGCAAAAGCGGAGCGGCCGTCCCCTAGACAGTACGACTGCTACTGCCCACCGCAGAAAGGGACCGAGCACACCAAAGCCAGCTCCAAGGAGTTCCCTGGCGTGGCAGTTCTTCAGACAATGTGCTGATGACAAGACACGAGTGGTTTGCACACTGTGCAATCAGAGCCTGAAGAGAGGCATAAACGTTCTCAACCTGAGAACAACCTGCATGACCAGGCATCTAAGTGCAAAGCACGAGCTGCAGTGGAGTAGACACCTCAAAAACCAAGAAAGGTCTCTGGCTCCTCCTGCTTCCGCTTCTGCTGCAGTCTCGGCCTCTTCATCCACCACTGGAGTGACCGTGCCACCTGCCACCCCACAAACAGAGGATCTGCCAGCAACACCACCTTCTGGGTCACCAAGCTTCTCCACAATGTCCCACGAAAGCATTCAGCTCTCCATCTCCCAAACACTGGAGCAGAAGAGGAAGTACCACCCTACCCACCAACGATCCCTGGCCCTGAATGCCAGCATTTCAAAATTAATGGACTTTTCCAGGCATGCCATCCCTTCCCTGCACAACCAAGTGGGGGACAAAATGAGGTGCGTGCTGCGCAACGCCATCTGTGGCAAGGTGCACCTCACTACGGATACGTGAACAAGTAAGCACAGTCAGGGCCATCTCCATAACAGCACACTGGGTAAATGCAGTGGCGGCTGGGCCTGAGGTGGATAGCAGTTTGGCGCATGTCCTTCCACCACCGAGGAATGCAGGGTGCTTCAGTCTGCCTCCTGTTGCTTCCTCCTCCTACTCTGCTTCCTCATCCTCTACCGGCTCCTCATCTGATCAGCGTAACACCTTCACCACCAACTTCTGCACAGCCAGGAGTAAATGACAACAGGCAGTTTTAAAACATATCTGTTTGGGGGCCAAAACCACACACAGCGCAGGAGCTGTGGACGGGCCTTGAACAACAGACCAATGAGTGGTTTGTTGCACAGTTTCCAGTACTCCACCAACATGGCCAGTGCCGATAACGCTGTTCTCAGCGTTACTATACCACCTCTATGCCTCCTTGAAAAAACGCTGCTGGCGATGATGGAAGAGGATGTGGCACAGGAGGAGGAGGAGTAAGAGGGATCATTTCATAGGGTTTACGGCCAGTCATTCACAAGTGGCTCCGAGGGTGGGTTTCTGCAACCACAAACACCAGGTACACAATTGTCCAGCCAGGGCACAGTTCTGGAGGATGACAAGGTGGAGGATGAGGAGGAACTATGTTCACAGCAGGGTGGCACCCAGACCAGCTCATGGCCATCACTGGTGCGTGGCTGGGTGGATACAGAGGACTCAGACGATGCACCTCCCACAGAGGTCAGCTTTTCGTTGCCTCTCGACAGCCTGGCACACATAAGCAATTACATGCTGGAGTGTCTCTGCAACAACCGCTGAGTTGCCCAAATTCTAACTTGTGCTGATTACTGGGTGGCCACGCTGCTGGATCCCCGTTACAAGGACAACATACCGTCCTTAATTCTATCACTGGAGAGTGATCGTAAGATGCGCGAGTACAAGCACACGCTGATAGACGCGCTGCTGGTGGCATTCCCACCTGACAGCGGGGGCACAGTGGAAGCACAAGGCGAAGGCAGAGAAGTAAGAGGTCGCCAACGCAGCTGGGGCAATGTGGAAAAGCTTTGTCAGCACGCCACAACAACCAGCACCACCAGCTGATACGGAACGTCTTAGAAGGAGGCAGCATTTCAGCAATATGGTGGAGCAGTATGTGTACACACGCCTACATGTACTGAATGACGGGTCTGCCCCGTTCAACTTTTGGGTCTCCAATTTGGGAATATCACCTGAGCTTGCCCTTCACGCCTTGGAGGTGCTGGCCTGCCCTGCAACCAGTGTATTATCTGAACGTGTGATTAGCACGGCAGGGGGCCTTATCACAGACAAGCACAGCCGCCTTTCACAGCCAATGTGGACAAGCTCACGTTCATTAAAATGAGCAGGCATGGATCCTACAGGACTTGTCTGTATCTTGTGCAGAATAAACATGTATACCGGCCTTAACCAGCCATTGTTATACTACAGCGCAATTGCTCATTCTTGTATTTTGGATATTTCACACTCTTTTGGAGTGTACCCTAATAAAAAAAAGAAAAAATTATAACCAAAAACCAGTGTTGGCTACCTCGTCCTCCTCCACCGCTGCTTCCACCTATACTGCTAAGTCCACTGCCTCGTCAAACTCCTACTCCATATGGACCTCCACCTCATAAATAAAGTTTTTTTTTATTTTATTTCTACCTATTTAATAATTTTCGGGTGAGATTCACCAATTTTTGGGTGTAATATACCACTGCTATACCTAGTAGACAATTAAAAAAAATCACTAATTTGTCTGTTACATTTTCGGGTGTAATTCACCAATTTTTGGGTGTGATATACCACTGCTATACCTAGTAGACAGGTAAAAATAAATATTTTACTAATTTGTCTGTTACATTTTCGGGTGAAATTCACAAATTTTTGGGTGTGATATACCACTGCTATACCTAGAAGACAGGGAAAAAAAATTCATTAATTTGTCTGTTTTATATTCAGGTGAAATTCACTAGTTTTTGGGTGTGATATACCCCTGCTGAACCTAGTAGACAGGTAACAGTTTACTAATTTGTCTTTTACATATTCGGGTGAAATTCACCAATTTTTGGGTGTGATATACCACTGCTATACCTAGTAGACAGGTAAAAAAAATCATTAATTTGTCTGTTACATATTTAAGTGAAATTCACCAATTTTGGGATGTGATATACCCCTGCTCTACCTAGTAGACAGGAAACATTTCACTAATTTGTCTGTTACATATTTGGGTGAAATTTACAAATTTTTGGGTGTGATATTCCCCTGCTCTACCTAGTAGACAGGTAAAAGCATTTCACTAATTTGTTACATTTTCAGGTGAAATTCACAAATTTTTGGGCGTGATATACCACTTCCATACTTAGTAGACAGTAAAAAAGAAAATCACAAATTTGTCTGTTACATTCTTGTGTGTTATTTGACCATTTTTTCTGTGATTAAACCCCTACTCTGCATAGGTGATCGGGACCTAAATTTAAAAAAATCGTCTGTTACAAGGTGAATTTTACCAATTTTGCCATATACAAAACCCCTGTTCTGCATAGGTGACAGGAAATTAAATTTAAAAAATTCTTCTTTAATTGATGCACACTCCCTCCTTTCATTCAATGCTTAAACCTTAATAACTTGTCCCACATTTGCGCTTCAATAATTTGTTCAACTTTTCAGCTCGATCATATTTAATTTTAAAAAATTTACCTCCCTTTCTCAAGCTCCCTCAACTGTGTGGAACCCTGATTCGCTGATAACCGTGATCAACATGGTAGGCTCAAAAAAGAACATTGAAAGTTAATAGAGAAGATATCCAAATGGATCGTTGACGTCACAGTGACGTGCGATCAGGCAGACAGGGCTTCTACTGTCTAACGCTTCCAAATCCTAAGTACCCCAGTGACATTCCCTATAATTTTATATTAATCATTCTAATAACAGGGCATCTTAAGAGTCCTGTATTGTTATTTATCGTCACTACATCACCAAGTCGGGAGTGGGTAATTGCCGCGCGCGCCTGCCTTTCCTTCGATTCTTCTGCTTTAATAACTTTTCCCATATTTCCGCTCGATCACAATTAAATTTCATCCATTGATCTCCCTTGGATGTGGTCTCTCTTTTTCATGCTCCCTCCCCGGAGTGGAACCCTGATTTGCCGATAACCGTGATCAACATGATAGGCTCAGAAAAGAAGATCGAAAGTTGATAGAGAAGATATCCAAATGGATTGTGGACGTCACGGTGAAGTGCGACATGGTGGGGTAGTATGTGTGCACACGCCTACACGAACTGACTGATGGGTCTCCAAGTTGGGCACATGGTCTGATCTTGCCCTTTATGCCTTGGAGGTGCTGGCCTGCCCTGCAGCTAGTGTATTGTCTGAACGTGTGTTTTGCACGACTGGAGGGGGTTATCACAGGTTATATTTCCCAATGTTTTGGGGTGTACCCTAATTTAAAAAAAATTAAATAAATTTAAAACCAAAAAGCAGTGTAGGCTACCTCCTCCTCCACCGCCGCTTCCAGCTACACCGCCACATCCACCGCCTCCTTAACCTCCTACTCCATATGGACCTCATCCTGCTAGATCAAGATCATATTTTTTTATTTTTACGTGTTTTATATTATTTAAAGTAATTTCCCTATCCACATTTGTTTGCAGAGCACTTGCCATGCTCTTAACCACATTTTGATGCCATTTTCAGCCCTCTAGCCCTTTCTATGAAATTTTTACAGCCATTTTAGTGCTTAAAAGTTCAGGGTCAAGTTCGGGTCATTGCTCGGGTCCCAAACACAAACTTTTTTGTGAAGTTTGGCTGAACCTGTCGAACTCGAACATCCAGGTGTCCACTCAACTCTACAATTCACCCTATTTGGAAATTGTTCCTCAATAAATATTATGCAATATTAAATAGTTTCATTAGAAAGTAAAAAATAAATAAATAAAATATGGAAAAAAGTGAACGGAAAAATAAAAAACTTATGGCACTGGGAAGACGGGAGTGAACATCGTAAATGAAAAAGCAGAAAATTCCAAGGTCCTCTAAGGGTTAAAAAAGGCTTAGTTGAAATTTTTAAATGAAATAACATTAATACTTATGAATGTGTAGAAGTCTGGGTCTCACTCCCCGTTATTTAAATTTGCATCCCCACCTAGCCCTCAGTTGAACTTGATGGCCTTATGTCTTTTTTCAACTGTATTAACTATGTAACTATGTAAACTCTAGTCCAGTCTAGAATTTATCTTTTCATAAAAACTGATCATATTAGTTTTACTGATCCCTCATAAACCCATGGATCCCTCACCTCGCCTTTTGCAGACGACCGTATGGCTTTTTCAGTATTTTGCGGTCTGCCAAAAACTGATCTGCATAAAATACAGATGACGTCTGTGTGCCTTCCATTTTTGGCGGAACGGAACAGTTATCCCCTGATCGAACAGTTATGTCCGTTATGCGGACAATAATAGGACATGTTCTATCTTTGAACGGAACGGAAAACGAAAATATGTAAACGGAAGGCATACGGAGTACCTTCCTTTTTTTTTGCGGATCCATTGAAATTAATGGTTCTGTATACGGTCCGTATGCGGAACGCAAAAAACCTAACGTAAACGGAAAAAAATGTAACACCCCAGAGTTGTGTTACTACATGCCTCTACCCCGCTACTGCCCTTTTAAGAGCTTTTATATTGTCATCTGATATAACTTACATTATGTCTTCGCAAATTTGCATCTAAAACTACGGATGGAGCATGCTACGGTTTTATCTCCGGCCCAAAATACTGAAGACTTGCCTGAATGCTGGATCCAGCATTTTTTTCCATAGGAATGTATTAGTGCCGGAATACTAGATCCGTCCTTCCGGTCTGACAGACGGACAGATGGATTCGTTTTTGCAATGCATTTTTAAGACGGATCAGGATCCTGATCAAATTTAAAAGGCAGTTTGCATGCGTTTTGTCAGATTCCTCTGCTGCAAGTGTGAAAGTAGCTTAACCCATACTGATGTAGAATACACACTAAGGCCTCATACACACGACCATTGTTCTGGTCCGCATCCGAGCCTCAGTTTTTGCGGCTTGGGTGCGGACCCATTCACTTCAATGGGGCCGTAAAAGCTGTCCGCATCCATTGCTCCGTTACATAGCCCCGAAAAAAAATCTAACATGTCCTATTCTTGTCCATTTTGAGGACAAGAATAGGCATTTCCACAATGGGCTGCCTGTTCCGTTCCGCAAATTGCAGAAGGCACATGGGCGGCTTCCGTGTTTTGCGGATCTACAAAAACGGAACGGTCGCGTGCATGAGGCCTAATATTGAGAATCTCCAGGATAGCATCAGAATAGGTCATCAGTATAAAAATGTCAGAAAAACCCTTTTAATAAGGTGACCTCATTCACCATTGCTGGTTGTCACAATGGTCAGCAGATGACACAGCAAGGGTAAAAGGAGCTGACTACAACTACCCCCCCGCCCCCACACACACACATAATACACCCTAAATTTACTTGACCCCCTCCACTTCAGTAAAACACCAGTTTTTGTTGTCTAAACTAAGGTGCATTTTATAAAACGAAAAATATGACAATTGTCTTAGGATAATAGGTGAATGCCATCTGGACCCAGTGATTTGCAAATGTTTTTTCCTTTTAAGATGGTCCTGCACTTCTTCCTGGGTCAGACAGGCCACATTTAATGGGGATTTTAATTTGTCTGTCTGCACTTTATCTGCCATTTCAATTTCACCTTTAAATACAATAAAGAAAAAATGTTTAATACATTCACTTTCTACTTATCAGCCTTTACAACGCCTGCCTCATGAATTTTTAAAGGCATAACTTTCAATTTTAACCTTTTTACCATTTATATAATTGAAGCATATTTTATGGTTAGTTTTAACCGATCTAAGAGTAACATATCTTTTGTGAATTGTATTTTATTAGATGGCTTACAACAAACCCCTATGAGTATTTTATTATTATAGTTTTTTCAGCCATGTATTCTACTTTAAAATCCATAGCATAAAAATGATGAAAAACATATATTTAGTGAGGAACGAAGTCAGCTGCTTTGCGGGACTTCGAAAAGAAATTAGATTTGTTGCGAATTACATAAAAAATTGCATTTCATTGACTGGAGCGGGAGCAATGATGGAGAACGGAGTTTACGTCGCTTCCCCCCGTAATTTAACCCCTTGGATGCCTCGTTCAATGCTGGTGATTAATTAGGGGTTAAAACAAAAAATTACATACTCGCCTCATTCATTCGATCACGGAGACCCAGTCACGGCCATCTTAATTGAATAAAATTTGCAAATTCACGCGCGTTTATGTCGTTGTCATCGTCCAGCGTCAACGTGCGTGAGAATTGGCCAGTTTTCTTCACTCAAGATGGCCGCTATGTCCTCTACACGATCAAATGGATGAGGTGAGTATGTTTTTTACTCTCATTTCAGGAAATATTGATTTGTTACCTCGAAGTACCAAGAAATTCGGATTTGTGGTGAATCAAATTTTTTCTGAAATTCGGATTGAATTCCACTTTGTTCATTTCAAATCGCTCAACACTAATCATTTTATGCAAATAGTCAAATGTACAATAATGGAAGACTACATAAAAGCTTAATGCATTCAATAATCTAGTGACGATAATTCTGGCAATAAGTAGAACATGTACTCGTTTGCCTTTTACGCTATATGTCATTCATGACATTTCAAAGATAACATACTGTAACTTCCATTTTGGGAAAGCTATGGACACTGTGGTTTGTTTATATCAGTACCGATGGGCATCTTCATATGGGTTAGGCTACATGCACATGATCGCACTGTGTTTTGTTTGCAGTCCGCAAATTGCGGATCCGCAAAACACGGATGCCGCTCGTGTGCTTTCCACAATTTTCAGAATGGAATGGGCTGCCCATAATAGAAATGCATATTCTTGTCTGCAAAATGGACAAGAATAGGACATGTTAAAAAAATTGCGGGGCCGAACAAAAGTGCTGTCTGCATCTTTAGCGCCCCCATTAAAGTGTAAGAGTCCGCATCTGAGCTGCAAAAATGCAGCTTGGATGTGGACCCAAACATTATTCGTGTGCATAGGGCATGGAAGTGATGTAGCAGATTCTTATGCCTTTACAGTATATTACATTTTAGAAATGTATGTAGAAAACTGACAACCCCTTCTAAAATATTCTAAGTGTCATTTTTATTTTCCTTTCTTTTTTTTCCACTCATTTGATGCCTATTATGATCTGATACTTTGTTTAGTAAAATCAGAAGTTTTCCCTGACATTTGATCCCTTTTTGCAAGTGAAGTTTGAGCTTGTCTCATTTCTTGCCAAGTGATACTTAGTGCCAGCATGTGGAGAACAGCTGGCGACACATCTCAGGTGTATTTTGCCAGGGGCTTGATAAAACCATGGCACTCACAATACAAATGTCAGTCCATATGCCCTAACTACAGATACAACACACAGTTTAACTACATGTTCTGAAAATGAATGCATAACCTTATTCTCAGAGGCAAGGTTCTCCTTTGAGATGAACACATTTAATATACATGGCTTGTTTACCTAGTGCAGTGATAGGCAAACTGCGGCTCTCCAGCTGTTGCAAAACTACAACTCCCACCATGCCCTGCTGTAGGCTGAAAGCTGTAGGCAGTCTTTGCATGCTGGGAGTTGTAGTTCTGCAACAGCTGGAGAGCCGCAGTTTGCCTATCACTGACCTAGTGGATGACATTGAAAGGCAAGGCTGATCTCACAATGAAGAGCCCTAACAACTCTGTACTGTCACTGAGCAGCCATTTATTTTTCTTGTCTAACATTTTTAAAATGTAACTAAATATTATTTGCTGTGTTTTCCATGTCATTTTTAAGCCTGTCTTTGGTTTGTCTTTTGTCTTCTGGTCTGTGACCTCACGCTGTGTGCGCCAATTCATAGCACAGCTGACATCAGGAGAAATAAGATCGAAGGCGGTGAGGAGCGGCGGCCAGGAGCAGGAGAGGTAAATGTTTTTTTAATTTTGTGATCTGAGGCTGGGGGCTGCTGAATTATGGCTGGGGGCTGATCACGTATGACTGGGGGCTGATCACATATGACTGGGGGCTGATTACATATGGCTGGGGGCTGATTATATATGGCTGGGGGCTTATTATATATGGCTGGGAGCTGATTACATATGGCTGGGAGCTGATTACATATGGCTGGGGGCTGATTACATATGGCTGGGGGCTGATCACATATGGCTGGGGACTAATATGAAGCATGGAGGACTGATATAAGGCATGGGGGTCTCATCTGAAGTCTGATTGGGGGTCTTCTTTATATTGGGATCTGATCTGAGGTCTGATTGGGGGTCCTTTACATTGGGGTCTGAGCTAATGTCTGATCTGTGGTCTTATTAAAGTTGGGGATCTGATTGGGGCTGTGAGCTGAGGTCTGATTAATATTGGGGGTCTGATTGCTGATCTTATCTGAGGTCTAATAAAAAAAATATTATTGTCCTCCTTTAAAACCTAGGTGCGTCTTATGGGCAAAAAATACAGTATTTAAAAAAAATATTTTTATGAATTTTATGTATAGATGTTGGGAACTGCAATGGGGACAAGGTTCACTGCGAGTTATGCTATTTATATGTAGGCAGATGGGAGGAGCTTTTTATCTACCATCTGGTCCTCAGCGAACCTGGTCCTCTGGAATACATTTATTGATGATATTGTTTTTGGGAAGGTTTAGGAGGCTTCATTATTAGATTTTCTAATGAAATAAAAATTATTTTTATGTATATTTTGTATTCATTTACAGTAAGGAAAGGGTGATTTATTTATTTTTTTGGATTTAACCATATTTATTGAAGAAAGTGAAATATGCACCAACAAATATATGAAACTCACGGACAGC